>NC_139892.1:0-360000 GCF_905171665.1 Trachurus trachurus
AAAAAACGTAACCCTCCCCCCTGTCGTCTTTTTTAAAATGGCCTGTTTGGTTTTTGGTCATTTTCTCCAAAACCACCGCCCCGATTTCAACCAAACTTCTACGTTGGACTCCCCTCAGGACCCCCCGATGTATATCCGAGTTTGGAGAAATTTGAAGAAATTTTTTTTTTTGGTCAAAAACAAAAAAAAACAATGGAATTCGCCTGTTTGGTTTTTGGTCATTTTTCTCCAAAACCACCGCCCCGATTTCAACCAAACTTCTGCGTTGGACTCCCCTCGGACCCCCCGATGATATATCCGAGTTTGGAGAAATTTGAAGAAATTTTTTTTTTTTGTCAAAAAAAAAAAAACGTAACCCTCCCCCCTGTCGTCTATTTAAAATGGCCTGTTTGGTTTTTGGTCATTTTCTCCAAAACCACCACCCCGATTTCAACCAAACTTCTGCGTTGGACTCCCTCGGACCCCCCGATGATATATCCGAGTTTGAAGACATTTTTTTTTTTTGGTAAAAAAAAACAAAAAAACATGAAATTCGCCTGTTTGGTTTTTGGTCATTTTCTCCAAAACCACCGCCCCGATTTCAACCAAACTTCTGCGTTGGACTCCCCTCGGACCCCCCGATGATATATCCGAGTTTGGAGAAATTTGAAGAAATTTTTTTTTTTGGTCAAAAAAAAAAAAACGTAACCCTCCCCCCTGTCGTCTTTTTTAAAATGGCCTGTTTGGTTTTTGGTCATTTTCTCCAAAACCACCGCCCCGATTTCAACCAAACTTCTGCGTTGGACTCCCCTCGGACCCCCCGATGATATATCCGAGTTTGGAGAAATTTGAAGAAATTTTTTTTTTTGGTCAAAAAAAAACAAAAAAAACATGAAATTCGCCTGTTTGGTTTTGTCATTTTCTCCAAAACCACCGCCCCGATTTCAACCAAACTTCTGCGTTGGACTCCCCTCGGACCCCCCGATGATATATCCGAGTTTGGAGAAATTTGAAGAAATTTTTTTTTTTTGGGCAAAAAAAAAAAACGTAACCCTCCCCCCTGTTGTCTTTTTTAAAATGGCCTGTTTGGTTTTGGTCATTTTCTCCAAAACCACCGCCCCGATTTCAACCAAACTTCTGCGTTGGACTCCCTCGGACCCCCCGATGATATATCCGAGTTTGGAGAAATTTGAAGAAATTTTTTTTTTTTGGTAAAAAAAAACAAAAAAAACATGAAATTCGCCTGTTTGGTTTTTTTGGTCATTTTCTCCAAAAAGACCGCCCCGATTTCAACCAAACATCTGCGTTGGACTCCTCTCGGACCCCCGATGATATATCCGAGTTTTGGAGTAATTTGAGAATTTTTTTTTTTGGTCAAAAAAAACAAAAAAAACATGAAATTCGCCTGTTTGGTTTTTGGTCATTCTCTCCAAAACCACCGCCCCGATTTCAACCAAACTTCTGCGTTGGACTCCCTCGGACCCCCCGATGATATATCCGAGTTTGGAGAAATTTGAAGAATTTTTTTTTTTTGGTCAAAGAAAAAAAAACGTAACCCTCCCCCCTGTCGTCTTTTTAAAATGGCCTGTTTGGTTTTTGGTCATTTCTCCAAAACCACCGCCCCGATTTCAACCAAACTTCTGCGTTGGACTCCCCTCGGACCCCCCGATGATATATCCGAGTTTGGAGAAATTTGAAGAAATTTTTTTTTTTGATAAAAAAAAACAAAAAAAACATGAAATTCGCCTGTTTGGTTTTTGGTCATTTTCTCCAAAACCACCGCCCCGATTTCAACCAAACTTCTGCGTTGGACTCCCCTCGACCCCCGATGATATATCCGAGTTTGAAGAAATTTTTTTTTTGGTAAAAAAAAACAAAAAACATGAAATTCGCCTGTTTGGTTTTTGGTCATTTTCTCCAAAACCACCGCCCCGATTTCAACCAAACTTCTGCGTTGGACTCACCTCGGACCCCCCGATGATATATCCGAGTTTGGAGAAATTTGAAGAAAATTTTTTTTTTTGGTCAAAAAAAACAAAACGTAACCCTCCCCCCTGTCGTCTTTTTTAAAATGGCCTGTTTGGTTTTTGGTCATTTTCTCCAAAACCACCGCCCCGATTTCAACCAAACTTCTGCGTTGGACTCCCCTCGGACCCCCCGATGATATATCCGAGTTTGGAGAAATTTGAAGAAATTTTTTTTTTTGGTCAAAAAAAACAAAAAAAAACATGAAATTCGCCTGTTTGGTTTTTGGTCATTTTCTCCAAAACCACCGCCCCGATTTCAACCAAACTTCTGCGTTGGACTCCCCTCGGACCCCCCGATGATATATCCGAGTTTGGAGAAATTTGAGGAAATTTTTTTTTTTGGTAAAAAAAAACAAAAAAAACATGAAATTCGCCTGTTTGGTTTTTGGTCATTTTCTCCAAAACCACCGCCCCGATTTCAACCAAACTTCTGCGTTGGACTCACCTCGGACCCCCCGATGATATATCCGAGATTGGAGAAATTTGAAGAAAATTTTTTTTTTTGGTCCAAAAAAAAAAAACGTAACCCTCCCCCCTGTCGTCTTTTTTAAAATGGCCTGTTTGGTTTTTGGTCATTTTCTCCAAAACCACCGCCCCGATTTCAACCAAACTTCTGCGTTGGACTCCCCTCGGACCCCCCGATGATATATCCGAGTTTGGAGAAATTTGAAGAAATTTTTTTTTTTGGTCAAAAAAAACAAAAAAAACATGAAATTCGCCTGTTTGGTTTTTGGTCATTTTCTCCAAAAAGACCGCCCCGATTTCAACCAAACATCTGCGTTGGACTCCTCTCGGACCCCCGATGATATATCCGAGTTTGGAGAAATTTGAAGAATTTTTTTTTTTGGTAAAAAAAAACAAAAAAAACATGAAATTCGCCTGTTTGGTTTTTGGTCATTTTCTCCAAAACCACCGCCCCGATTTCAACCAAACTTCTGCGTTGGACTCCCCTCGGACCCCCCGATGATATATCCGAGTTTGGAGAAATTTGAAGAATTTTTTTTTTTTTTGGTCAAAAAAAAAAAAACGTAACCCTCCCCCCTGTCGTCTTTTTTAAAATGGCCTGTTTGGTTTTTGGTCATTTTCTCCAAAACCACCGCCCCGATTTCAACCAAACTTCTGCGTTGGACTCCCCTCGGACCCCCCGATGATATATCCGAGTTTGGAGAAATTTGAAGAAATTTTTTTTTTTGGTAAAAAAAAACAAAAAAAAACATGAAATTCGCCTGTTTGGTTTTTGGTCATTTTCTCCAAAACCACCGCCCCGATTTCAACCAAACTTCTGCGTTGGACTCACCTCGGACCCCCCGATGATATATCCGAGTTTGGAGAAATTTGAAGAAAATTTTTTTTTTGGTCAAAAAAAAAAAAACGTAACCCTCCCCCCTGTCGTCTTTTTTAAAATGGCCTGTTTGGTTTTTGGTCATTTTCTCCAAAACCACCGCCCGATTTCAACCAAACTTCTACGTTGGACTCCCCTCGGACCCCCCGATGATATATCCGAGTTTGGAGAAATTTGAAGAAATTTTTTTTTTTGGTCAAAAAAAACAAAAAAAATGAAATTCGCCTGTTTGGTTTTTGGTCATTTTCTCCAAAACCACCGCCCCGATTTCAACCAAACTTCTGCGTTGGACTCCCCTCGGACCCCCCGATGATATATCCGAGTTTGGAGAAATTTGAAGAAATTTTTTTTTTTTTGTCAAAAAAAAAAAAACGTAACCCTCCCCCCTGTCGTCTTTTTTAAAATGGCCTGTTTGGTTTTTGGTCATTTTCTCCAAAACCACCACCCCGATTTCAACCAAACTTCTGCGTTGGACTCCCCTCGGACCCCCCGATGATATATCCGAGTTTGAAGACATTTTTTTTTTTGGTAAAAAAAAACAAAAAACATGAAATTCGCCTGTTTGGTTTTTGGTCATTTTCTCCAAAACCACCGCCCCGATTTCAACCAAACTTCTGCGTTGGACTCCCCTCGGACCCCCCGATGATATATCCGAGTTTGGAGAAATTTGAAGAAATTTTTTTTTTTTGGTCAAAAAAAAAAAAAACGTAACCCTCCCCCCTGTCGTCTTTTTTAAAATGGCCTGTTTGGTTTTTGGTCATTTTCTCCAAAACCACCGCCCCGATTTCAACCAAACTTCTGCGTTGGACTCCCCTCGGACCCCCCGATGATATATCCGAGTTTGGAGAAATTTGAAGAAATTTTTTTTTTTGGTCAAAAAAAACAAAAAAAACATGAAATTCGCCTGTTTGGTTTTTGGTCATTTTCTCCAAAACCACCGTCCCGATTTCAACCAAACTTCTGCGTTGGACTCCCCTCGGACCCCCCGATGATATATCCGAGTTTGGAGAAATTTGAAGAAATTTTTTTTTTTTGGTCAAAAAAAAAAAAACGTAACCCTCCCCCCTGTTGTCTTTTTTAAAATGGCCTGTTTGGTTTTTGGTCATTTTCTCCAAAACCACCGCCCCGATTTCAACCAAACTTCTGCGTTGGACTCCCCTCGGACCCCCCGATGATATATCCGAGTTTGGAGAAATTTGAAGAATTTTTTTTTTTTTGGTAAAAAAAAACAAAAAAAACATGAAATTCGCCTGTTTGGTTTTTGGTCATTTTCTCCAAAAAGACCGCCCCGATTTCAACCAAACATCTGCGTTGGACTCCTCTCGGACCCCCCGATGATATATCCGAGTTTGGAGTAATTTGAAGAATTTTTTTTTTTGGTCAAAAAAAACAAAAAAAACATGAAATTCGCCTGTTTGGTTTTTGGTCATTCTCTCCAAAACCACCGCCCCGATTTCAACCAAACTTCTGCGTTGGACTCCCCTCGGACCCCCCGATGATATATCCGAGTTTGGAGAAATTTGAAGAATTTTTTTTTTTTTTGGTCAAAGAAAAAAAAACGTAACCCTCCCCCCTGTCGTCTTTTTTAAAATGGCCTGTTTGGTTTTTGGTCATTTTCTCCAAAACCACCGCCCCGATTTCAACCAAACTTCTGCGTTGGACTCCCCTCGGACCCCCCGATGATATATCCGAGTTTGGAGAAATTTGAAGAAATTTTTTTTTTTGATAAAAAAAAACAAAAAAAACATGAAATTCGCCTGTTTGGTTTTTGGTCATTTTCTCCAAAACCACCGCCCCGATTTCAACCAAACTTCTGCGTTGGACTCCCCTCGGACCCCCCGATGATATATCCGAGTTTGAAGAAATTTTTTTTTTTGGTAAAAAAAAACAAAAAACATGAAATTCGCCTGTTTGGTTTTTGGTCATTTTCTCCAAAACCACCGCCCCGATTTCAACCAAACTTCTGCGTTGGACTCACCTCGGACCCCCCGATGATATATCCGAGTTTGGAGAAATTTGAAGAAAATTTTTTTTTTTGGTCAAAAAAAAAAAAACGTAACCCTCCCCCCTGTCGTCTTTTTTAAAATGGCCTGTTTGGTTTTTGGTCATTTTCTCCAAAACCACCGCCCCGATTTCAACCAAACTTCTGCGTTGGACTCCCCTCGGACCCCCCGATGATATATCCGAGTTTGGAGAAATTTGAAGAAATTTTTTTTTTTGGTCAAAAAAAACAAAAAAAACATGAAATTCGCCTGTTTGGTTTTTGGTCATTTTCTCCAAAACCACCGCCCCGATTTCAACCAAACTTCTGCGTTGGACTCCCCTCGGACCCCCCGATGATATATCCGAGTTTGGAGAAATTTGAAGAAATTTTTTTTTTTGGTAAAAAAAAAACAAAAAAAACATGAAATTCGCCTGTTTGGTTTTTGGTCATTTTCTCCAAAACCACCGCCCCGATTTCAACCAAACTTCTGCGTTGGACTCCCCTCGGACCCCCCGATGATATATCCGAGATTGGAGAAATTTGAAGAAAATTTTTTTTTTTGGTCCAAAAAAAAAAAACGTAACCCTCCCCCCTGTCGTCTTTTTTAAAATGGCCTGTTTGGTTTTTGGTCATTTTCTCCAAAACCACCGCCCCGATTTCAACCAAACTTCTGCGTTGGACTCCCCTCGGACCCCCCGATGATATATCCGAGTTTGGAGAAATTTGAAGAAATTTTTTTTTTTGGTCAAAAAAAACAAAAAAAACATGAAATTCGCCTGTTTGGTTTTTGGTCATTTTCTCCAAAAAGACCGCCCCGATTTCAACCAAACATCTGCGTTGGACTCCTCTCGGACCCCCCGATGATATATCCGAGTTTGGAGAAATTTGAAGAAATTTTTTTTTTTGGTAAAAAAAAACAAAAAAAACATGAAATTCGCCTGTTTGGTTTTTGGTCATTTTCTCCAAAACCACCGCCCCGATTTCAACCAAACTTCTGCGTTGGACTCACCTCGGACCCCCCGATGATATATCCGAGATTGGAGAAATTTGAAGAAAATTTTTTTTTTTGGTCCAAAAAAAAAAAACGTAACCCTCCCCCCTGTCGTCTTTTTTAAAATGGCCTGTTTGGTTTTTGGTCATTTTCTCCAAAACCACCGCCCCGATTTCAACCAAACTTCTGCGTTGGACTCCCCTCGGACCCCCCGATGATATATCCGAGTTTGGAGAAATTTGAAGAAATTTTTTTTTTTGGTCAAAAAAAACAAAAAAAACATGAAATTCGCCTGTTTGGTTTTTGGTCATTTTCTCCAAAAAGACCGCCCCGATTTCAACCAAACATCTGCGTTGGACTCCTCTCGGACCCCCCGATGATATATCCGAGTTTGGAGTAATTTGAAGAATTTTTTTTTTTGGTAAAAAAAAACAAAAAAAACATGAAATTCGCCTGTTTGGTTTTTGGTCATTTTCTCCAAAACCACCGCCCCGATTTCAACCAAACTTCTGCGTTGGACTCCCCTCGGACCCCCCGATGATATATCCGAGTTTGGAGAAATTTGAAGAATTTTTTTTTTTTTTGGTCAAAGAAAAAAAAACGTAACCCTCCCCCCTGTCGTCTTTTTTAAAATGGCCTGTTTGGTTTTTGGTCATTTTCTCCAAAACCACCGCCCCGATTTCAACCAAACTTCTGCGTTGGACTCCCCTCGGACCCCCCGATGATATATCCGAGTTTGGAGAAATTTGAAGAATTTTTTTTTTTTTGGTCAAAAAAAAAAAACGTAACCCTCCCCCCTGTCGTCTTTTTTAAAATGGCCTGTTTGGTTTTTGGTCATTTTCTCCAAAACCACCGCCCCGATTTCAACCAAACTTGTGCGTTGGACTCCCCTCGGACCCCCCGATGATATATCCGAGTTTGGAGAAATTTGAAGAATTTTTTTTTTTGGTCAAAAAAAACAAAAAAAACATGAAATTCGCCTGTTTGGTTTTTGGTCATTTTCTCCAAAACCACCGCCCCGATTTCAACCAAACTTCTGCGTTGGACTCCCTTCGGACCCCCCGATGATATATCCGAGTTTGGAGAAATTTGAAGAAATTTTTTTTTTTTAGTCAAAAAAAAAAAAACGTAACCCTCCCCCCTGTCGTCTTTTTTAAAATGGCCTGTTTGGTTTTTGGTCATTTTCTCCAAAACCACCGCCCCGATTTCAACCAAACTTCTGCGTTGGACTCCCCTCGGACCCCCCGATGATATATCCGAGTTTGGAGAAATTTGAAGAAATTTTTTTTTTTCTTCAAAAAAAACAAAAAAAACATGAAATTCGCCTGTTTGGTTTTTGGTCATTTTCTCCAAAACCACCGCCCCGATTTCAACCAAACTTCTGCGTTGGACTCCCCTCGGACCCCCCGATGATATATCCGAGTTTGGAGAAATTTGAAGAATTTTTTTTTTTTGCTCAAAAAAAAACAAAACGTAACCCTCCCCCTGTTGTCTTTTTTAAAATGGCCTGTTTGGTTTTTGGTCATTTTCTCCAAAACCACCGCCCCGATTTCAACCAAACTTCTGCGTTGGACTCCACTCGGACCCCCCGATGATATATCCGAGTTTGGAGAAATTTGAAGAAATTCTTTTTTTTTTGGTAAAAAAAAACAAAAAAAACATGAAATTCGCCTGTTTGGTTTTTGGTCATTTTCTCCAAAACCACCAGCCCAATTTCAACCAAACTTCTGCGTTGGAGAACTTTTTTTTTTTTTGGTCAAAAAAAAAAAAAAAAAAAACATGAAATTCGCCTGTTTGGTTTTTGGTCATTTTCTCCAAAACCACCGCCCCGATTTCAACCAAACTTCTGCGTTGGACTCCCCTCGGACCCCCCGATGATATATCCGAGTTTGGAGAAATTTGAAGAAATTTTTTTTTTTCTTCAAAAAAAACAAAAAAAACATGAAATTCGCCTGTTTGGTTTTTGGTCATTTTCTCCAAAACCACCGCCCCGATTTCAACCAAACTTCTGCGTTGGACTCCCCTCGGACCCCCCGATGATATATCCGAGTTTGGAGAAATTTGAAGAATTTTTTTTTTTTTGCTCAAAAAAAAACAAAACGTAACCCTCCCCCTGTTGTCTTTTTTAAAATGGCCTGTTTGGTTTTTGGTCATTTTCTCCAAAACCACCGCCCCGATTTCAACCAAACTTCTGCGTTGGACTCCACTCGGACCCCCCGATGATATATCCGAGTTTGGAGAAATTTGAAGAAATTCTTTTTTTTTTGGTAAAAAAAAACAAAAAAAACATGAAATTCGCCTGTTTGGTTTTTGGTCATTTTCTCCAAAACCACCAGCCCAATTTCAACCAAACTTCTGCGTTGGAGAACTTTTTTTTTTTTTGGTCAAAAAAAAAAAAAAAAAAAACATAAAAATCGCCTGTTTGGTTTTTGGTCATTTTCTCCAGAACCACCGGCCCGGAAATTTCTTCAAACTCGGATATATCATCGGGGGGTCCGAGGAGAGTCCAACGCAGAAGGTTTGGTTGAAATCGGGTCGGTGGTTTTGGAGAAAATGACCAAAAACCACACAGGCCATTTTGAAGAAAAGAGCCACTCCGCGGGTTGAAGTTTTTTTTTTGACCAAAATATTTTTTTTTTTGACCAAAAATTAAAATTTCTCCAACCTCGGATATATAATCTGGTGGTCCGGGGAGTCCAACGCAGAAGGTTTGGTTGAAATCGGGCCGGTGGTTTTGGAGAAAATTACCAAAAACCGCTCAGGCCATTTTGAAAAAAAGGGCCACTCCGCGGGTTAAAGTTTTTTTTTTGACCAAAAATTAAAATTCCTCCAAACTCGGATATATCATCTGGGGGTCCGAGGGGAGTCCAATGCAGAAGGTTTGGTTGAAATCGGGCCGGTTGTTTTGGAGAAAATGTCCAAAAACTGCTCAGGCCATTTTGAAAAAAAGAGCCACTCCGCGGGTTAAAGTTTTTTTTTTGATCAGAATTTTTTTTTTTTTTGACCAAAAATTAAAATTCCTCCAAACGCGGATACATCATCTGGGGGTCTGAGGGGATACAAAGCAGAAGGTTTGGTTGAAATCGGGCCAGTGGTTTTGGAGAAAATGACCAAAAACCGCTCAGGCCATTTTGAAAAATGGGTTAAAGTTTTTTTTTGACCAAAATTATAATTATTTTTTGACCAAAAATGAAAATTTCTCCAAACTCGGACATATCATCTGGGGGTCCGAGGGGAGTCCAACGCAGAAGGTTTGGTTGATATCGGGCTAGTGGTTTTGGAGAAAATGTCCAAAAATCGCTCAGGCCATTTTGAAAAAAAGAGCCACTCCGCGGGTTAAATTTTTTTTTTTACCAATTTTTTTTTTTTTTTTGACCAAAAATTAAAATTTCTCCAAACTCGGATACATCATCTGGGGGTCCGAGGGGAGTCCAAAGCAGAAGGTTTGGTTGAAATCGGGCCGGTGGTTTTGGAGAAAATGACCAAAAACCGCTCAGGCCATTTTGAAAAAAAGAGCCACTCCGCAGGTTAAAGTTTCTTTTTGAACATTTTTTTTTTTTTTTTCACCAAAAATTAAAATTTCTCCAGACTCTGATATATAATCTGGGGGTCTGAGGGGAGTCCAACGCAGAAGGTTTGGTTGAAATCCGGCCGGTGGTTTTGGAGAAAATGACCAAAACCCAACAAGGCGATTTTGAAAAGACGACAACTGCGCGGCTTACTTTTTTTTTTTTGACCAAAAATTAAAATTTCTTCAAATTTCTCGGAATTCTGATATATCATCTGGGGGTCCGAGGGTGTCCAACGCAAAAGGTTTGGTTGAAATTGTGCCGTTGGTTTTGGAGAAAATGTCCAAAAACCGCTCAGGTCATTTTGAAAAAAAGAGCCACTCCGCGGGTTAAAGTTTTTTTTTGACCAAAAATTTAAATTTCTCCAAACTCGGATATATCATCTGGGGGTCCGAGGGGAGTCCAACGCAGAAGGTTTGTGTAGGGTATTTACATAGGGGTTTGGTAATTGACAATAATTATTAAGTATTAATAATCAATAAGTAGGTTAACTAAGTATTAATTATCAAGTTTAATAGAGAAGTAATAACATTAGGATTAATGATATTGAATAATAATTACTAGAAGAAAGAATAGTTATGTTATTAATTAAAGTGAATTAATTAATAATAACTGCGGGGCACCACCCTGAAATCAGGGATCAATTACCAAACAATTAGTCTCGATTATAGAAATCTCTTATGGAGTAGAATAATCAGTTAAATACGAAGGCGTAAAGTCGAGCACAGGCCCTGATAACCAGCTTCAGCGTCACAATAGAATGCACACAAACAACCACAGAACAACTACTTTAGTTCAAGGATATTTATTAAAAGAAAATCATAGATAGTACACACTCAAGTTATAGGAATTCAGAGGAATAAACAATCCAGCAGACATACACTCTCAATGGCTTAATATGAGTATATGGTGTGTGTGTGTATGTGTGTAGGTGTGTGTGTAGACTATGCGTATGTGTAGGCTATGGGCGTGTGTGTGTATGTGTGTGTGTAGACTATGCGTATGTGTAGACTATGCGTGTGTGTAGGTGTGTGTGTGTAGGTATGTGTGTAGCCTAAGAGGGACACACTCAAGCTGCAGGAAATCAGAGGAATAAACAATCCAGCAGACATACACTCTCAATGGTTTAGGATGCACCGGTAGGTGTATGTATGTGTGTGTGTAGGCTACAGGCTATGCGTGTGTGTAGGCAAGCTGTGTGTATGGGTGTGGTCTAGGTATGTGCGTATGTGGGCGTGTGCGTATGTGTGTGTGTGGCCTAAGAGGAAAAGGGGGCGGCGTCGAGTGACGTCGGATGGCGTCGCGAGTGGCGCGCTCGTTCAAGTGAGACAATGGACACGGTGTGTCTGTTTCCACGTGTTCCTCAGGTATACACACAATGGCTACAGCCACGTCGCCCACACAAATCACTCTATTACGAACCCTCGTGTCTGAACGCTCGTGTTTATAGCGGGGTCCTTAAAGGAGGCCCGCTGTGTTATGTTGGTAGGTATAGGTGTGTGTGTGTGTGTGTGTGTGTGTGTGTGTGTGTACGTGCGCGTGTGTGTAAGTTAGTAGAGAGAGAAAAAGGAGAGAGAGAGAGGAGGGATAACGACGGCAAAAGGGGACCGATTGGTCACGTTAGTCTAAGATGAACTCAGTCTCACATCCAGCACCACAGTGAAGGCAACAGAACTGACGCCCAGGTGTCCTCACTGATTCTCTGGCGCGGATATGGAGAGTTGTGTTCATACGTGACTAACAGCCTAGTTATAATAACTAATAAACATACAGCAAGATCAACATAATCAACATAACCGGACGCGGCGGTCCTCAAAGATATGCAACACAAATTCACGCTAGTTCTAGTCTCTGCCCAGACAAAAGCTCTCTTACTTTGAATAGAAGCGTGCTTGCCGACGCGATAGATCCGTCGATCTGATGGCGTGCGGGGCGGCTGTAGCGTCCTACAGCGGAACAAACGAGTCGTCCTCTGGAAGGGTGGCAGAGAGGAGGACCGGTGGAGTTAACTCTGGTGGCGGCGGAGTCCGACGTCGTCTCGTGAAGAAAGGCGGCTCTCACGACTGCGGCAGATGTGGGGAAGAGGGAGCGGCGATTGCTCGGAGGTCTTCCCCCAGGATCCAGGCGGTTCAGAAGAAACTTGGGGCAGTATGCTCGTCCAGCAAGCTAACGGCGGCCCAGGTCTTTAGTTCAAACGTTTGATGTGCCCCCTTAATAGTAACTAGTTGCGCGAAGCTGGAGCTCCTTGCGGTACTTCGTTACACGGGAAAAAGCCTGGAGCGGCGGGTCACCGCAGCATTTAAAGCTTCGGTGACGTCACGGGGGTTTCTGGGGTTTCCGCCAGGTACTGACCAATGGGAGGCCAGAGTTTGAACGTCTGGGTGGAATCACACCTAGATGTGATTTAACGGCCGTTGTCTGCTGTCGCGCATTCCTTGTCCCCTGCTGGTTTTATGTCCCTTTGTTTGAGAACATGTGGGTGAAGTCCCTACATCCCCCCTTTGGTCCGAAGAGTGGGTTAGAGTCCAGTCTTTGGAGCAACAGAAGGGCTGAATAATCCGCATGTTTCCTGCGTGGAGAAAGTCCTCAACAGTCCAACAGTTCAAACAGTTCATGTAGCACCGGTCAAGAGGCTAGTGTCTGGGCATTTATGCAGAGGTTCGTCTGGGCAGGACGTCTTAACTAATAACACTATGTTATCACATGCTACAACACATCATCACTTCTATCATGTAATAACAGTAAGAAAAAAAAAATTGAAAGAACACAAACACATCTATGAATTGAAAAGAGGAGAATAGAGAATGTTTGTTAATGAAAGGGGTTAGTAGGCTTCTCCTTCACCCCTTGGGGGTGGATTGGCCCGTGGTGTGTTTAAGGTGTGGTTGGCAAAGCGAGGTGACACCACTAAAATAGAATCTAATCTGGTCTGTAGCTTCTGGATGTATTTGTACATGATGTATGCGATCACCGCGGTGATAATCCACCCACTAAGCAGAAGCACCAAAGCCACCATACTGATTGGGTGATCTTGGTAAGATCGCCCAGACAAATGCTTAGGCAACATGGCCGTGAGCCCTTCAGGTTTTAAGTTAAATTTTATCAGTTTGGTGCCTTCGGTCAGTAGCTCATGTTGGAGGTTGTCACCGATGGTCAAATTTTGTCCGACAAATGCATCCATGATTTCAATTTCTGTGTCGTACCTGTCCGGACTGAGGTGATGGAGAATTATATCGTCAATGTGTACTGTGGCTCCCTCTGGGACAGTTAGGAATACTGTTTGGTTTGGCAGCGTTAACTTAGTGGCCGTATCGTGACGGTCATAAGAGACCACTACCTGGGAGGCAGGTGTACTGATGAGCCATTTATTACCGGCTCTCTCTACCCTAGTCTCGGCACCATTGTCTCTGGTAGACATGCTGCCTTGACACTTTTGTTCTGGGGCATCGGGTCTGAGCCCACACAGGTAGTTGGTGACATCTCTGATAAACGGGTTGCTGGGGCAAACCCAGTGGATGTCCTTCATTTTTGTGCACATGTTTAGATTGGGGACAAGGTACAGTGATGGATTGTCATCGTGATAAGCAATGGTCGGTGGTGTGTTAAGGTGTACATGTGTATCTCGTTCCCAGAACCCAACATTCAAAACTGATTTCAATCTGTAGATGTTATGCTGTTCAATGACTGGTAAGTTTAAAATGAACCCCAACTCTAAGCTCTGTGGGTTGACTGAAATTGGGATAGCACTGCCAAGGTTATACGCTAGATGTACTTGGGAGGGCTGGACAGTTGTGGTACTGGCAGCCCTAAGAATCTGCTCTACCGTGGTCAGCGGGACCAAGTAGGGCGGGATTCTACCTGCACTAAGGCTATTGACGGAGGAGCTAATCTCTCTGAGGAGATCTTGCATAAAATCTCTGACTATGCGTACATGGGTTATATCATCTTGGACGATAGTTGTTAGCGCATCTAACGCATGCCAAGTGCTGTTAAGTAGAGCTGAGTGCAGGTTGACTTTAACTATAGTTCCCTGAAGGGTTTTCCCCATAGCTTGCAGCTGTCCCTGCTGGCGGCCGAGCTTCTCTTGAATCTCAGGCATTTCTTCTTCGAGTTCATTCACATGCCTTCGGAGTGTTCCCAGACTGACTGAGTTGGCGGCCGAGAGGCCAATGGAAAACAGAGAGCCGATTCCTGCCGCTGCTGAGAGCAGAGCCCCAAGAAATCGTTTTGGTCGCTTCGTTTCACTCAGATCTTTTTCCGTTACCAAGAACTTGTCCAACTGTTCTAGAATATGGGCCGTTGCTTGTTCTGCATGTTCTATAGTGTTGTGGATCTGAGTCCTGCTTAGTCTACCCTCTGTTATCTTCAGGGGGAGGCGTATGTGGTTACGATACGCGTCCCAAGGATCTAAGCGCACATAGATACGATGGGTGGTGAGACTACAGTGGGTGAGGAGGAGTCCTGGTGACCCCTGCAGTACGATGCCGGTTGGGGGTCCAGGGTCAACCATCTCCGTTGCCAGCAGAACTTGTATGCTGACGAGTCCACTCAAGACCCAAAGGAGGTTCATCCTGCAAACAGATTAGAGTTATGGTTACTATGTGGGAGGGGCGTAATGGTAGGGTTAGTGCATGCGTGGGGTAAGCTGCATGCAGTTATTCTATCCTAGCGGGGAATCCTGTTTCCGAAGCTAGGGCTCCTCCCCCTCGTCAGGTTCAGGAGGAGTCTTTTGTTTTAGGTCAGTGGCTGGCCGAGATGGCTTGATCTGATTCGCGTGGACCCACTTGTAAGTGGGGGGCTGCCTAGGCTTCGGGACCTTGATCTGATAGGCCACCGGGGATAGCTTGCGCACAATCTCGTACGGGCCCGACCAGTGTGGTAGAAACTTTTTGGAGACTCCGGTCGGCTGAGCAAACTTGAAGTAGAATACCTTATTGCCGACCTCGTACTCTCGGTGGGACGCGGTTCGATCGTAATAGGCTTTGTTCCCCTTTGCACTGGATTCCAAATTCTTTTGGGCCCAGGAGAAAGTAGTTTGAAGGTGTTCCTTCAAGTCAGTCACATACTGGTGAGCTGTGTAGGCGGTAGCGACACTGACATCCTCAGGATGGTATAGGAGGTGAAGTGGCAAGGTCATCTCTCGCCCAGTCATCATCTCAAAGGGGGTGACCCCCGTGGAACGATGAGGGGTGGACCTAATGGCCATGAGCACTAGAGGGAGTTTTATGTCCCAGTCCTTGCCACCACTACCAACATACTTCCTGAGCATGTGAGTGAGGGTGCGGTTGCCCCTTTCCACCTGTCCTGATGATTGGGGGTGGTAGGCCACATGGAATTTAACCTCAACTCCCAGCATATCATACAGGGCAGTCATGACACTGGACGTGAAATGGGTACCTCTGTCTGAATCGACTGAAAGAGGGAGGCCCCAGCGGCTGAACACATGGTTCAACAGAAGAACTGCAGTTGTGACTGCGGTGTCGTTGGGAGCGGGCAGGCACTCAACCCATTTGGTGAATGAACAAGTGACAGTGAGAAGGTATTTATTACCCCGCGAGGACTTCGGGACAGGCCCAATCCAATCCACTTGAAGGTGGGACCATGGGAAAGTGACCCCTTTCTTTTGGAGGGGGGCTCGGTTCATGGGTCGAGAAGGTTGGAACTGGCAGCAGGTCAGGCAGCTCTGGACATAAAGTGTGGTATCTTGGGCCATTGCAGGCCAATATACCACCTCTCTGAGGGTTTGGAGGGTGGCCTTGGAGCCACGATGACCGCCCACAGGGCAGTCATGGGCATGGGCCAGCATGACCCCCCTGTGGTCCGTCGGGACGACCCAACGGACAGGTCCCTGACCTTTACTGGTGTAGACCAACAACCCCTTTTCAAGCCTCAAGTTTGGCAGTTCTCTGTAAAAACCTTGTAGTTCCTTTGACTCCCCCCGTGGGACTTTCGGCGCTCCATCTGGGGGAGGGCTAGCCACCAGTTTTCTGATGACTTTCAAGGTAGAATCCTGTTCTTGCATGGTGACCAGGTCTGAGTCCTCTAGCTTTTGGCTCAGGAACACAGTCTGGTTCTCCTTACAAGGTTCCTTCTGCTGTGTTTTTGCTTGTTGACGGGTGATAGCGTTCACCACATAAGGCTTTAAAGGGGGTAGCCAGTCGTCCTGGAACTCCCAAGGTGTACCTTGTTCTGCTCCTAGCTTCGCTAGGCGGTCTGCTTCATCGTTACCTTCTTTGTCGGGGCCCCCTATCTGAGAGTGACCTTTGACCTTTCTCCAGTACACCACCATTCCCTTATCCGTCACCAGTTGATCGGTCGCCAAAAACAACTCTGAGTGTTTGACGTCTTTGTTACGAGCGTTTTTCATCCCCTTCGCCTTCCACAAAGGGAAGTGGGAGACAAAACTGTGACGGGCGTAATTCGAGTCGGAGCAGATCACGAGTTGCAGTATCGAGCCTCCGGCAGCTTGCTGGAGCACAATGAGTACTGCTGCCACCTCGGCATACTGACTTGTTTTGGCGCCGAGCTGGAGATGATTTGGTGAATCAACTGTTGATTCAGGCCAGACAACGCCCACCCCAGCTCTGAGCTGGCTTTCGTGGTGGAAGGAGCAACCGTCAATGAAAACTTTTACCATGCCCTGGCAGACATTCTCATCGTAGTAGTGATGGTTGGAAGGGAGCGTCTGTGTGGTGGTCAGGAGGGACTGGAAACTTGGCTGGCTTTCACAGTCACAATGCTGACATTCAGCGATACCCCGTCCCAGGGGCATCTTGAAACTCTGCGCATACTTTACCTCTACGTCGTACCCCTGCAGGGCCATCATCCAGGAGGCAATGCGACTGTTTGACACGCGTCCTTCTCTAAGTCGCTGACTGTTAAGGAAGGTGACTGGTTGGTGACAGGTTTCGATTATTACCTTCTGGCCACCAATGTAGCTGCGGAAATGCTCCACTGCCCACACTGTGGCAAGGAGAGCTTTTTCACATTCAGAGAACTTTATCTCGACGCTGCTTAGGGGACGACTGGCGTAGGCGACAACTCGCCTGTTTGCGTCATATTTCTGTGCAAGGGCGGCGCTGAGAGACTGGGGGGAGAAGCTTGCCTCAAGGTAGAATTCTTTGTCTTTGTCTGGGTAGGCCAGACAAGGTGCGGTGCAAAGCTTCTCTTTCATAAGGCGAAAGGATTGCTCTTGGCAGGAATCCCATCGAAAGGGCTCCTCCTTGCGGAGCAGCTCTGTGAGGGGTCTTGCCATCTCAGCATAGTCTTCAATGAACTGTCATGAGTAGTTGCAGACCCCTAGGAAGCTTCTAAGCTCCGACACGTTAGTCGGTGCGGTGATGTCTTGAATAGCACGGACACGTGCTGCTTGAGGCTCAATGCCATTGGTGCCGACCGTGAGTCCGACGTACTCAACTTTGGTACGACACCACTGGCCTTTTGCGAGCGCCAGCTTGGCTCCTGCGGCCAACAGTTGCTGGAGCACATGCCGAACTTCGGCCAAGTGTTCTTTGAAGGTGCGACTCTTCATGAGGATGTCGTCCACGTAGATAAGGTTTCCACGAGCTGAAGCGTCGCTCATGGCCTTGTGGAGGAAGATATTGAACTCTGCCGGTGAGTTTGAGTAACCGAATGGGCACCGGTTCCAGGTGTATTGGCGGTTACAAAAGGAGAAGGCTAGCTTGTACTGGTCGGCCGGATCTACTTTCATGGTCCAGAACCCATTGGACACATCCACTGTGGAGAAGAAGTGAGCTTCTTTCACTTTAGCCAGTTCCTGATCCAAGTGGATCATGGGCCAGCGTGAAAGTGGGACCTGCTTGTTTAACGGTCGGTAATCGATGGTGAGACGCCACTTACCTGTTGGTTTCAAGACTGGCCAGATAGGTGAGTTGTAGGTTGAGTTGCACTCCCTGATAATTTTCTTCTCAAGCAGTTGGTCCAGGATTTCCTGGATGGACTCGTAGGCAGCCAGTGGGATTCGATACTGACGCACAAAGGTAGGTGGTGCCTTTGGGTCAGTGGGAATGCGTACCGTATGGAGGTTGGTAACCCCACAATCAAGTGAGTCCCTTGAGAAGATTGATTGGAATTCGCGGAAGAGTTCCCTAAGGGCGTCTTGCTGCTCTTGGGTTGTGAGAGCATCTGCTTTTGCAAGCTGCTTATCAATCTCGGCTTCAAAGCCGGGATAGGGTTCCCCTGGTGTGGGTACAGCCGTGTCAACCACCGTGTCTGTGTTGACTGGTTGGGCAGTGAGAGCATGTACTAGCATGTCCCCCTCGTTGTTCAGAGTAGCACCACAAATGGATTTCTGTCCAAGGATGTCGTGACAAGCGGTAGCGATCATTTTGTGTGGGAAGGAGAACAGGACGTCGTCGAGTCCGCCGTCCCTGATCAAAGATGGGGGAAGGTTACCTATGACAGGCACTGTCAGCTCAAAGTCGTGAAACGAGCTATCTATCAGGATACCCAGGCGCTGCCCTGCTTTGATGGAGATGGGGACATGGGTCAAGTTTTGGACCAGAAGATATGCCGACCGATTCTGTAGCTCAAGGAGGGGGTTACCGCAGACTGTCAAGTTGAGTTCCTGGAAGTGAGACAAGGGTTGGAAGAAAGCTTGTTGGGCCGACATCTTTTGGCCTTTAAGGAGTGCCAGCCGGACGGGGAAACCCGTTGTTCGTTCTGGCACGGTCACGCTCACTTCGCTGGCAACTTGACATGCTTGGGGAATGGTTTGGCCAGATGCCATGTGTTGCGCATTTGGTATGAGAGGTTGACTCTCAACACTTGCCCTGGACCACAGGACCTGGTTGATGGTGTCCAGCTGGACGCCCAGCCTGACAAGAAGATCCGCCCCTATGATGCAGGGGACTTGGAGTTCGGGGACCACGCTCAAGTAGTGTACCACCTTTTTCTTCCCAATCTGTATTGAAAGAGCACATACACCGGTAGCTTTGATCAAGGTCTGCGGGGACTCTGCAGATAGCAAGCGATGGCTGCGTTGTATGAAAGTTGGGGCCGGGTCTTGTTGGCACAAGGTTCTAAACAAATCCTGGTGGATTGCGGTCTTTTCTGACCAGAGGGCCACCAACGCCTGTGGGACTAGAGTCTCATTGAGGTACACGTCTCCGACGACGTGTGGACTGTATAGTGATGGGTTCGCGTTTTTCAGCGAGCAAAGGAATGACTCATGTCCCTCAAACAAGTTCGTATCCCCAGTTGTTGGCAGCTGTGGGTCACCTGGGAGCGTGGGACCGTCGGAGCCTACCTCGGGTTCAGGGAGAGACGCGAAAGCTGGCAAGGGAGCCTTGGACTCAATGGTAGAGACCGTGGGGCCAGGAGTGGGCTGCCAATCTCCTTGGCTATGCGCCTTTGGACTTTTTATCTGGGCCCAGATGTGCCCGCGATGACAGTCGATGAGCGGGGCCAGCCTATCCAGCAGGTCCTGACCAAGAAGCAGTGGTTCTGTATCTATGGTGGTGACATAGACAGGGTGTATGAGGGACATCCCCTGAAAGGTGATGTTAACCCAGGCACGTTGGGTGATAGGTGATCGGTCCTGTGTGTAGCTCGTGATGCTGATGTTGCAGGCCTCTATTTGGAGCGGCTTTCCAAGGGAAAGCATAGCTCCAGTGACCTCTGAAAACATGTTGGTGTTCATCAGACTGATCTCTGACCCGGAGTCAAGCAGGGCCAGGGACTCAACGCACCCTCCCACTGTAACCGAGGTGTAGATGCGCCGGGCATTGCCCTTGCGCACTAGGTCACCCAAGAAGGTCAAGGACGGTGTGGTAGTGTGTTGGGAGGTGGTCATCTTGGGGAATTCCTTTAATTCCCCCGGTCCCCTCCCCCAGCTCACGAAGTAGACTTCTTGAGCGACTGGGGGGCATTCCCGGCTTAGTCATGTTGATGAGGGTTCCGTGGCTGGTCCCTGCGGAGAGTCAGCTACCACTTGGCCGGGGAACTTCTTCACTACTTCAGTGACGGCTTGTATGAGTTCGGCTATCTCCGACCCTGGGTGCTCATTACGTTGGTAACCTTGGTAACCTTGGTGACCTTGGTAACCTTGGTAACCTTGGTAACCTTGGTGACCTTGGTGACCTTGGTGCCTACCGTTATACTTACCTCCTCGTTTATTGTTTCTGTTGAACCCCCCCCTTTGCTGGGGGAAGTTGCGTGGGTTTGACTTACCTGACCTATCGTTTCTGTAGTTTTGCCGGCCGCCCCCTTGGTTCGGGGGCTGGCGGTCATCTGATGCTGCTTGGTTGGTGGCTCTATTCAGAGGGATTTCACTGCCCTCAAGGGTTAGGTCTGTATCCTCTGACGCCTGGATTCCCAGGACTCTGGCTTCACCCCCGGGTTTCTTACCTGTATCCTGGCGCAGTTCCCACACCATTTGCGCATGTTTGCGGATCTCTTTCATGGGGGGATTGTGGGTCCGGTACATCAGTGAGACGTCGTACCTTACCAGTTCGTGGAGATTGCGGACAAATAAGGATTTAAAAGCTAGGTCTTCCTCTAACCCAGGTGCGTGGCGGCCCTGGAAGAAGGCTACCTGCAGGCGCCGGTAGTATTCCCTCGGTGGTTCTGTCTTCTTCTGGGTGACTGCGTAGGCGCCCATGGCGGCGGCGGTAGGATCATTGTAGGGGGAGTACTCTTCCCTCAGAGCTCGGCAAAGAGCCGAGTAAGTGTCCCTGGTGTCAGGGGGAAGAGATTCCATGAACACATGGACGCTCCTGGATGAGGTTTTCCAGATGAGCTTAAGCTTCTCCCGCGTGGAGGGGCTAGGGAGATCTAGCAGGCAGCGTTCGACCTCCCGGAGGTAGTCATCGACACTAGCCTCTGGGTTTGCCGGGTCAAAGCGCTCCACATCTCTAGCAAAGGATTCGAGTTGACGAGTCCTCAGGCCTCGTTGTTTTGAGACACCGTCGTCTGAGTCTTCTGAGGTGACGTCTCTGTCATCTCTATATTGTCGGAAAGAAACGTGTTGAGGGCGGCTGGAATCGCGGGGATCAAAAGCACCAGTATTTCGATGGGTCGGAGTATAATATTCTCTCCGTTGTGATGACGAGACTGGGTCGTCAAAGCGCTGAAAAGTACGAACGCGTGCAGAGGGGGGGGCACCGCTGTATTGGGGGACTCCTGAGTCCTCATAGAAAAGTGTTGGTGGCTGTTGGTAGCTGCTCACCACAGCTCCTGCGTTGACCGGAGCTGCGTATCCCTGGATGCTACTGTATTGGTAGTCCCCAGGGTACGGCTCAGGCAACGCAGTGGGCCCAAATTTCCTCCGATCTGCGGCAGTGGTGTAGTTTGGAGTGAATGGTTCCCATTGCTGGGAATCCTCCCACCGTCGTGTGTCTAGCGCGGTTTGCTTACCTGATCGGGCTGGCCTATATGGCTGAAGATCCTCCCACCGCCGTGTGTCCGGCACGGTTTGCTTACCTGATCGGGCTGGCTTATATGGTTCAAGGTCATATTCCTGAGTGCGGGTCCAATTGGATCTTTGACCATAAGCCGGAGCATCTGAGTCGTACCCAAGTGAGTACTCTGCCAACCCCGCAGCAGATCTCTCGGGGACGTAAGCTTGTGAGCTCATTGGAGGTCCAGGGGCTGGTTCTGGCGTACGACTTACCTGTATAATCTCATCCTCCTTATCCTGGAGCGCCTGTTCCAGGCGGGATTTTTCACTTCGCCAGTAAGTGACTTCTTCTTGGGCTTCTTGTGCCTGGCGGGCTTTCTCACTTTGCAACCGAGTGAGTTCATCTTGGGCTTCTTGTGCCTGGCGGGCTTTCTCACTTCGCAACCGAGTGAGTTCCTCTTGGGCTCTTCGTGCCTGAATTTCAGCCTTGCGCTGATAGAGCAGGGCAATTTGCCCCAGAATGTCTGGGATGGAGCGCTGTGGCTTCCCAGTGGGGTCATTAACATAGTTGACCAGCTCCTCGAGCTTTGCCTCGCACGTGTCGAGGCGGTAGGCACTCAGTGTCTCTCTGTCATTTATGGAGAGACGGATGAGTCCGGCGACCGCATCCTGCAGGGCTGCGTCGCATGGACTGTGGGGAGCTTCTGCTCCTTGTGCACTGGGACCCTGGTCACTCATTGCGCGCTGAGAATTTACACCTGTGGGTCAACTGTGTTGGCGAGTTATGTTGTGGGCTGTTGCTGATGCACAGGTGAGAGTAACCTGTGGCTTACAAACCTATGGGTTTCTACTAGTCGCTCACAATTACAACCCTTAAATGTTAGTGAGGTGGGTTTAGCACCTCAGCGAGCACTATTCGTGTTACCGTGTTAGTTTCCCTCACACTTGGATAACTTCTACTGTTAGCAAGCGGTAGTCACAAAGACAACATGCTACTCCTTATCACACACTGTAACTGTTTACCAATTACCTCTAGCTTTACTTGGCAGTACTATAACACCTCCACTCTAATAGGTGGGCTCTGGAAAATGCTGTTAAAGCAGGTTCAACTGTACAGTTCAGTGTTATTTGTGTACAAAATTTGTGACAACAGAAGCTTTGCTGGTTTATCAGGGTCTCACACGGGGCGTCATTTATGTAGGGTATTTACATAGGGGTTTGGTAATTGACAATAATTATTAAGTATTAATAATCAATAAGTAGGTTAACTAAGTATTAATTATCAAGTTTAATAGAGAAGTAATAACATTAGGATTAATGATATTGAATAATAATTACTAGAAGAAAGAATAGTTATGTTATTAATTAAAGTGAATTAATTAATAATAACTGCGGGGCACCACCCTGAAATCAGGGATCAATTACCAAACAATTAGTCTCGATTATAGAAATCTCTTATGGAGTAGAATAATCAGTTAAATACGAAGGCGTAAAGTCGAGCACAGGCCCTGATAACCAGCTTCAGCGTCACAATAGAATGCACACAAACAACCACAGAACAACTACTTTAGTTCAAGGATATTTATTAAAAGAAAATCATAGATAGTACACACTCAAGTTATAGGAATTCAGAGGAATAAACAATCCAGCTCTCAATGGCTTAATATGAGTATATGGTGTGTGTGTGTATGTGTGTAGGTGTGTGTGTAGACTATGCGTATGTGTAGGCTATGGGCGTGTGTGTGTATGTGTGTGTGTAGACTATGCGTATGTGTAGACTATGCGTGTGTGTAGGTGTGTGTGTGTAGGTATGTGTGTAGCCTAAGAGGGACACACTCAAGCTGCAGGAAATCAGAGGAATAAACAATCCAGCAGACATACACTCTCAATGGTTTAGGATGCACCGGTAGGTGTATGTATGTGTGTGTGTAGGCTACAGGCTATGCGTGTGTGTAGGCAAGCTGTGTGTATGGGTGTGGTCTAGGTATGTGCGTATGTGGGCGTGTGCGTATGTGTGTGTGTGGCCTAAGAGGAAAAGGGGGAGGCGTCGAGTGACGTCGGATGGCGTCGCGAGTGGCGCGCTCGTTCAAGTGAGACAATGGACACGGTGTGTCTGTTTCCACGTGTTCCTCAGGTATACACACAATGGCTACAGCCACGTCGCCCACACTAATCACTCTATTACGAACCCTCGTGTCTGAACGCTCGTGTTTATAGCGGGGTCCTTAAAGGAGGCCCGCTGTGTTATGTTGGTAGGTATAGGTGTGTGTGTGTGTGTGTGTGTGTGTGTGTGTGTGTGTGTACGTGCGCGTGTGTGTAAGTTAGTAGAGAGAGAAAAAGGAGAGAGAGAGAGGAGGGATAACGACGGCAAAAGGGGACCGATTGGTCACGTTAGTCTAAGATGAACTCAGTCTCACATCCAGCACCACAGTGAAGGCAACAGAACTGACGCCCAGGTGTCCTCACTGATTCTCTGGCGCGGATATGGAGAGTTGTGTTCATACGTGACTAACAGCCTAGTTATAATAACTAATAAACATACAGCAAGATCAACATAATCAACATAACCGGACGCGGCGGTCCTCAAAGATATGCAACACAAATTCACGCTAGTTCTAGTCTCTGCCCAGACAAAAGCTCTCTTACTTTGAATAGAAGCGTGCTTGCCGACGCGATAGATCCGTCGATCTGATGGCGTGCGGGGCGGCTGTAGCGTCCTACAGCGGAACAAACGAGTCGTCCTCTGGAAGGGTGGCAGAGAGGAGGACCGGTGGAGTTAACTCTGGTGGCGGCGGAGTCCGACGTCGTCTCGTGAAGAAAGGCGGCTCTCACGACTGCGGCAGATGTGGGGAAGAGGGAGCGGCGATTGCTCGGAGGTCTTCCCCCAGGATCCAGGCGGTTCAGAAGAAACTTGGGGCAGTATGCTCGTCCAGCAAGCTAACGGCGGCCCAGGTCTTTAGTTCAAACGTTTGATGTGCCCCCTTAATAGTAACTAGTTGCGCGAAGCTGGAGCTCCTTGCGGTACTTCGTTACACGGGAAAAAGCCTGGAGCGGCGGGTCACCGCAGCATTTAAAGCTTCGGTGACGTCACGGGGGTTTCTGGGGTTTCCGCCAGGTACTGACCAATGGGAGGCCAGAGTTTGAACGTCTGGGTGGAATCACACCTAGATGTGATTTAACGGCCGTTGTCTGCTGTCGCGCATTCCTTGTCCCCTGCTGGTTTTATGTCCCTTTGTTTGAGAACATGTGGGTGAAGTCCCTACATTTGGTTGAAATCGGGCTAGTGGTTTTGGAGAAAATGACCAAAAACCGCTCAGGCCATTTTGAAAAAAAGAGCCACTCCGCGGGTTAAAGTTTTTTTTTTTGACCAAATTTTTTTTTTTTTTTTGACCAAAAATGAAAATTTCTCCAAACTCTGACATATAATCTGGCGGTCCGAGGGGAGTCCAACGCAGAAGGTTTGGTTGAAATCGGGCCGGTGGTTTTGGAGAAAATGACCAAAAAACGCTCAGGCCATTTTGAAAAAAAGGGCCACTCTGCAGGTTAAAGTGTTTTTTTTTACCAAAAATTAAAATTTCTCCAAACTCGGATATATCATCTAGGGGTCCGGGGAGTCCAACGCAGAAGGTTTGGTTGAAATCGGGCCGGTGGTTTTGGAGAAAATGACCAAAAAACCGCTCAGGCCATTTTGAAAAAAAGGGCCACTCCGCGGGTTTAAGTTTTTTTCTTGACCAAAAATTAAAATTTCTCCAAACTCGGATATATCATCTGGGGGACCGAGGGGAGTCCAACGCAGAAGGTTTGGTTGAAATCGGGCCAGTGGTTTTGGAGAAAATGACCAAAAACCGCTCAGGCCATTTTGAAAAATGGGTTAAAGTTTTTTTTTGACCAAAATTATAATTATTTTTTTACCAAAAATGAAAATTTCTCCAAACTCGGACATATAATCTGGTGGTCCGAGGGGAGTCCAACGCAGAAGGTTTGGTTGAAATCGGGCCTGTGGTTTTGGAGAAAATGTCCAAAAACCGCTCAGGTCATTTTGAAAAAAAGAGCCACTCCGCGGGTTAAAGTTTTTTTTTTGACCAAAAATTAAAATTTCTCCAAACTCGTATATATCATCTGGGGGTCCGAGGGGAGTCCAACGCAGAAGGTTTGGTTGATATCGGGCTAGTGGTTTTGGAGAAAATGTCCAAAAATCGCTCAGACCATTTTGAAAAAAAGAGCCACTCCGCGGGTTAAAGTTTTTTTTTTACCAAAAATTAAAATTTCTCCAAACTCGGATATATCATCTAGGGGTCCGAGGAGAGTCCAACGCAGAAGGTTGCGTTGAAATCGGGCCGGTGGTTTTGGAGAAAATGACCAAAAACCGCTCAGGCCATTTTGAAAAAAAGAGCCACTCTGCGGGATAAAGTTTTTTTTTTGACCAATTTTTTTTTTTTTTGACCAAAATTTTAAATTTCTCCAAACTCGGATACATCATCTGGGGGTCCGAGGGGAGTCCAAAGCAGAAGGTTTGGTTGAAATCGGGCCGGTGGTTTTGGAGAAAATGACCAAAAACCGCTCAGGCCATTTTGAAAAAAAGAGCCACTCCGCGGGTTAAAGTTTTTTTTTGACCAAAAATTAAAATTTCTCCAGACTCGGATATATAATCTGGGGGTCTGAGGGGAGTCCAACGCAGAAGGTTTGGTTGAAATCCGGCCGGTGGTTTTGGAGAAAATGACCAAAAACCAACAAGGCGATTTTGAAAAGACGACAACCGCGCGGCTTACTTTTTTTTTTTTGACCAAAAATTAAAATTTCTTCAAATTTCTCGGAATTCTGATATATCATCTGGGGGTCCGAGGGTGTCCAACGCAAAAGGTTTGGTTGAAATCGTGCCGTTGGTTTTGGAGAAAATGTCCAAAAACCGCTCAGGTCATTTTGAAAAAAAGAGCCACTCCGCGGGTTAAAGTTTTTTTTTGACCAAAAATGAAAATTTCTTCAAACTCGGACATATAATCTGGCGGTCCGAGGGGAGTCCAACGCAGAAGGTTTGGTTGAAATCGGGCCGGTGGTTTTGGAGAAAATGACCAAAAACCGCTCAGGCCATTTTGAAAAAAAGGGCCACTCCGCAGGTTAAAGTGTTTTTTTTTTACCAAAAATTAAAATTTCTCCAAACTCGGATATATCATCTAGGGGTCCGGGGAGTCCAACGCAGAAGGTCTGGTTGAAATCGGGCCAGTGGTTTTGGAGAAAATGACCAAAAAACGCTCAGGCCATTTTGAAAAATGGGTTAAAGTTTTTTTTTGACCAAAATTATAATTATTTTTTTACCAAAAATTAAAATTTCTCCAAACTCGGATATATCATCTGGGGGTCCGAGGGGAGTCCAACGCAGAAGGTTTGGTTGAAATCGGGCCAGTGGTTTTGGAGAAAATGACCAAAAACCGCTCAGGCCATTTTGAAAAATGGGTTAAAGTTTTTTTTTGACCAAAATTATAATTATTTTTTTACCAAAAATGAAAATTTCTCCAAACTCGGACATATAATCTGGTGGTCCGAGGGGAGTCCAACGCAGAAGGTTTGGTTGAAATCGGGCCTGTGGTTTTGGAGAAAATGTCCACAAACCGCTCAGGTCATTTTGAAAAAAAGAGCCACTCCGCGGGTTAAAGTTTTTTTTTTGACCAAAAATTAAAATTTCTCCAAACTCGTATATATCATCTGGGGGTCCGAGGGGAGTCCAACGCAGAAGGTTTGGTTGATATCGGGCTAGTGGTTTTGGAGAAAATGTCCAAAAATCGCTCAGACCATTTTGAAAAAAAGAGCCACTCCGCGGGTTAAAGTTTTTTTTTGACCAAAAATTAAAATTTCTCCAAACTCGGATATATCATCTAGGGGTCCGAGGAGAGTCCAACGCAGAAGGTTGCGTTGAAATCGGGCCGGTGGTTTTGGAGAAAATGACCAAAAACCGCTCAGGCCATTTTGAAAAAAAGAGCCACTCTGCGGGATAAAGTTTTTTTTTGACCAATTTTTTTTTTTTTTTGACCAAAATTTTAAATTTCTCCAAACTCGGATACATCATCTGGGGGTCCGAGGGGAGTCCAAAGCAGAAGGTTTGGTTGAAATCGGGCCGGTGGTTTTGGAGAAAATGACCAAAAACCGCTCAGGCCATTTTGAAAAAAAGAGCCACTCCGCGGGTTAAAGTTTTTTTTTGACCAAAAATTAAAATTTCTCCAGACTCGGATATATAATCTGGGGGTCTGAGGGGAGTCCAACGCAGAAGGTTTGGTTGAAATCGGGCCGGTGGTTTTGGAGAAAATGACCAAAAACCAAACAGGCGATTTAAAAATTACGACAACCGCGCGGCTTACTTTTTTTTTTTTGACCAAAAATTAAAATTTCTTCAAATTTCTCCAAACTTGGATATATCATCTGGGGGTCCGAGGGGAGTCCAACGCAGAAGGTTTGGTTGAAATCGGGCCGGTGGTTTTGGAGAAAATGACCAAAAACCAAACAGGCGATTTTAAAATGACGACAACCGCGCGGCTTACTTTTTTTTTTTTTGACCAAAAATTAAAATTTCTTCAAATTTCTCCAAACTCGGATATATCATCTGGGGGTCCGAGGGGAGTCCAACGCAGAAGGTTTGGTTGAAATCGGGCCGGTGGTTTTGCAGAAAATGACCAAAAACCAAACAGGCGATTTTAAAAAGACGACAACCGCGCGGCTTTCTTTTTTTTTTTTTTACCAAAAATTAAAATTTCTTCAAATTTCTCCAAACTCGGATATATCATCTGGGGGTCCGAGGGGAGTCCAACGCAGAAGGTTTGGTTGAAATCCGGCCGGTGGTTTTGGAGAAAATCACCAAAAACCAAACAGGCGGTGTCGGCCCCATCGGCCATCGGCCCCGTTGAAATCGGGCCGATGGTTTTGGAGAAAATGACCAAAAACCAAACAGGCGATTTTAAAAAGACGACAACCGTGCGGCTTACTTTTTTTTTTTTTGACCAAAAATTAAAATTTCTTCAAATTTCTCCAAACTCGGATATATCATCTGGGGGTCCGAGGAGAGTCCAACGCAGGTTTGGTTGAAATCGGGCCGGTGGTTTTGGAGAAAATGACCAAAAACCAAACAGGCGATTTTAAAAAAGACGACAACCGCGCGGCTTACTTTTTTTTTTTTTGACCAAAAATTAAAATGTCTTCAAATTTCTCCAAACTCGGATATATCATCTGGGGGTCCGAGGGGAGTCCAACGCAGAAGGTTTGGTTGAAATCGGGCCGGTGGTTTTGGAGAAAATGACCAAAAACCAAATAGGCGATTTTAACACTAGAACCGCCGACATTCCTGTCATGTTTGTGTTCCAAGTGTGGCAAGGTGAAGAGGGCCCGGGCGGGGATTGAACCCACACCTCCCGGGTAAGAGTCATGCGCGCTTGCCAGTCACCCAAAGGGACATCCCTTTGGCCAAGTAGCCAGGGCACATGATCAATTGGAGGCATAGTGACAGGAACCGTCAACTGCCACATCTCTCCCCCTCTTTTCACAAGCACGTCCTCGTGCTTCCACGCAGGCTGCCACACATTGGGAATCCATGGACCCACCCCTAGTGCTACATGGATCCTGCCAACAACGCCAGAATGTGGCAAGGTGAAGAGGGCCCGGGCGGGGATTGAACCCACACCTCCCGGGTAAGAGTCATGCGCACTTGCCAGTCACCCAAAGGGACATCCCTTTGGCCAAGTAGCCAGGGCACATGATCAATTTGAGGCATAGTGACAGGAACCTCAACTGTCACATCTCTCCCCCTCTTTTCACAAGCACGTCCTCGTGCTTCCGCGCAGGCTGCCACACATTAGGAATCCATGGACCCACCCCTAGTGCTACATGGATCCTGCCAACAACGCCAGAATGTGGCGGGGGGCGGTAAACGAAAGGATGATTTAGAGAGTTACACCAACAACGCCACCTTAGGACTTGCACCTAAAGAATTTACTCTTTTTCAAACTTTACTTTCTCAGAGGGTTTCCCAAAAACAACCCATGCACAGGTCGGTACACAAATGAATACAGGCACGGTTATAGAAAAAGGTTTAACAAGTTTTATTTAGTCACAAATGGGAACATTAATTTATTTAAGTTACTTATCTTCTGTAAAAAAAAACAATTAGAGTTATTTTTATTTCCAAAGAGCACAATATTAATCTATACCACAGACTCAGCTTAAGTTGAGACTGAGGAAATAACTGAGCTGAGGTCCTGCACAGCAAACAAAGAGAAAAGAAACCAAACAAAATATCTTATATACGCAAAAACTAACACAAATCAACACAAAAGAAAACAAAACCCATAATGCTACATGCATAACTTTTGCAGGTCCTCAAAGCTGTGCTACTTCCCACCCCCCACTAAGGAGTCGCGGTCAGTCAGTCTTGAACTACAGTACACTACTTTAAAACGAGCGTCTAACTGACGAGGGCAGAGCAACTATGAGCAAGTCAACAAAAAGAAACAAAACGTGGAGATAAAAGGCAAGAGGCAAGGCAGGGCAACAACAGCAACCTAACGCCAGGCAGGCTTGAAACAAAGAGACACAGCCAGATGTAAATAAATACATATAAGCTACATTAGCAGACACAATAATGTAAGGCTTGTGGCACTGTTTACCTGCATGGCGGGCTGTAGCCTGCACCAATAAATAATGAAGCCGTCAGAAGCTAGCGGCGGCAGCAGTGGCTAACCGGAAGGGGACACACACACACCATCACGGCATACACGCCAACCTACGGCAGAACATTGTCAGCACTACACCTTATCACATTTTCAGCGATTCTGAGACTGCACTACATACCTGGAGAGCGAACACATGGCACATACTACGCCGGGAAACCACGGCTCGGCGGAGCTGCACGCCGGCCGGCACTCACTTGGCAGAGGAGAGAGAGAGACTGAACAACCACGGAACTATATGAACAGGTCTGCATTAGCAGCCCATGACGCGGCTGCTCTACAGGTGCCGGTAAGGGGCGTGACACACACCTGCTGCAATCGCCAGACCTGCTGCAACATAACTAAAAGACACAGAAAGGAAATACAATATATACATTTATACAGCCAATAACCACCCGGTTACATTCCTCCCCCCCTTTGTTTTATCGGTGCCCCACCGATAGACTATACACAGACACAATATCAAAACCAAGGTCTAAAAATAGCTGCAGCTATACTACTAGAACCCAATACCTGAGAGGAAGTAGCCCTGTTTTTCTCACCCACTACCTGCCCTGGAAGGCGGTGGGGGTTCGAGTGTTGACCTGCTGTGGTCCGAGAAGACTTTCTGAGAGTAGCTGAGCCGCTACTGGATGCCCCCTCTGGCACAGGGGAAGGGACAGATGCCTCTCTCTCCACCTGAGGTGGAACTACATGCTCTCTGGGTTGGGAGCTTGGCTGCACTGCAGTGGGTGGATGCTGGACTGGCCCCCTCAGAACCACCCACAGTCCTTCTTCGTCCTTGCTAACCTCAGACACACTTTCCGAGGAATCCTGTGGCTCCTCTTCAGGACATTCAGGAGGCAGGGTCAAGGCTGGCTTCAACATCGTCCGGTGCACATTCCGCACCCGGGACAAATCATGCACTGGAGCAATGGAGTAGACCACACCACCTGGCGCTGGCGCTCTCACCACTTGATAGGTTGTTGAGCTCCATACATCCTGGATCTTGTTGCGCCCTCTAACGTCACGGTCCTGCAGGTAGACTCTTTGACCAATTTCCAGTGGCTCGCTCAGTGCCCTCTGATCATGTTTCTCCTTCCTCCGTCTTGCTGCATTCTCCAGCCGGCCCCTGGCACAGTCAAAGGCCAGGTGGAGCCGCCGTTGATGCTCGACCACCCAGTCACACACCTTCCCTGCTGACAGCTCAGGGAGATGACCCAGCAGGAAATCAACAGGTAAGTGAGGCTCTTGTCCAAACATAAGGAAATGTGGGGACTCACCCGTTGACTGATGTGGGGTGGTGTTATAATTAAACACCAACTGGGGAAGGTGTTTGGGCCAATGGCGTTTCTGGTCAGATGGAAGGGTGCGCAGCAGGTTATGCAGCGTTCGATTAAATCTTTCACATTGCCCGTTGCCTTGTGGACGGTAAGGCGTGGTCCGGGTCTTCTGCACCCCATACAGCGCACACAGTTGCTGAACCAAGGCACCTTCAAAGCTTCTCCCCTGGTCAGAGTGGAGGCGCGCCGGGACACCATAGCGATAAAACCACTCTCTCACCAATACCTCAGCCACAGTAGAAGCCTTCTGGTCTCGGGTCGGCACCGCCTGGGTGAACTTTGAAAACACATCTGTCATCACCATGACGAATTCCTTCCCATCCTGGGCTGGTTCCAGCAGAGTGAAGTCAATGGCGAGGACCTGGTTAGGCTCTGCGGCTAGTAGATGACCCATGGGAGCCCGGGCCTGGGGCTGTGTGCACTTTGCCAGGTTACAGCGCTCACACCGTTTACACCAGTCCCTGATGTCTCGATCCATCTGTGGCCAGTAACACCGCTGCCTCACCAGTTCTGAAGTCCGCTCAATGCCCTGGTGCCCATGGTTCTGATGAAGCTGTTGAAGAACCTCCTCTTTCAGACACTCAGGCAGGAGGAGTTGGACGACTTCTTCCCCACCATCAGAGCGGAGGAGTCGGCGATACAGCAAGCCATCCCTCTGCAGAATACGGTCCCACTGCCGTATCAGACCACGCACGCTCAGATGCTCCTTTTCTGCCAGGCCAGGCATCCGTCCGTCAAGCCAGAAGTGGCGGAAGGCTCCAATAGCTGCGTCGCCTTCTTGAAGTGCCTGGAGATCAGCTGGAGACCGTGATGGAAGGGCAAGGACAGCTGCCTGAACAGCCATGTGCTGATGCTCTCCAGCAGCCCCCTGAACACCCAGTGGTACAGCGGTGCCCGGCAGGCTCTGCTCCAGAATCTGGGCCCCAGTAGCTGTCTGTCTGGAGAGGGCGTCCGCATTCTTATTGATGCGGCCGGGCCGATGCCGGACACTGTATTCAAATGCTGATAGCTCAGCCACCCAACGCTGCTCCGTGGCGCCCAGCTTGGCTGTCTCCAGGGCCCAGTATTTCAAAACTTGTAATCTGGATCAGAATAATCCGGATAATGAAATCCTCCTTTTCTCAGTCATGGATCACGGTGATCCTGCTGACTTTATCTGAGTATTTCAAAACACTGGCAGGGTGGATCACCGTGATCCCTACCTGGCCGGATACGGATTTCCAAATCTCAAGTCTCCGCCTCCGGATCTGAAACATGGCGGACTACTTCACCAAAGGAGCAGCTGGGAGCGCGACTTTCACATCAAAAGTGTAAGTTTACTGTTGTCTAATGTGTAGCGGTTTTAAGACCATACGAACGCCAACCAACACATCATGCAAGCCAACTATTTGATTTGTCACCTACTTGAAACGAGAGCGTAACGATCCCTAATTGATCCACAGCCGTGCTAACGGGAGCTAACTCGGCTCCATTGACTTGTGTGTTAAGGAGCTAGCGGGCTAGCGACGTAGCTGCTATGTTGATCAATTTTGCGGACTTTGGTTTAATTTACAAGGGAATTAATCTGACGTACATCATACCTTAACTGTTTTACACTTACACCAATCTGTTCAGAGTTTATTAACGTTATGCAGGGGACTTTTTTTCTTTTTAAAGCAGGCTACCTGTGCTGTGTGCACTGCAGACCACACTGCTGCAGTAATTAGGAAACGTAACATTAACTTACACAGCACGTGAACAATACAGTTCATTCAGAAGTGTCAGTAATGCTGGTGATATCATGTTTTTGACCATTTCTGTGACTACTGTTTATTTCTGACTATGACAAAGATAAACTCATACACCATCTCTTTTTACTTTCAGAGCCCACTCACAGCCATAGACCACTCAGCAATACCACTGCTAATAAGGACAACAGTGCAACAAGAGTCTTGGAAATCCTTGGAAACCTTGGTGTTTGGATTTTGAATAAAGTGCTTGAAACTGTACTTGAAATAAAGCCATTGAAACTGCTTGAAATTGTGATTGCATTATTTTTCATAGCATAAGCCTATAGCTTGGTCAGTGACCCGATTAGAAACACTTTCCTCTTAATTTGTCTTCCTTATGTAGCCTAGAAGCCTCTCACTAAACATGATTACCGTATGTTCATTTATCGCACAATAACATTTGATTTGATGAAGTAAAATAATCAGTTTGTATACAAACACGTTTTGAAATACATAACTGCATGTTTTAAAATATCATTCACTTCACAAGCATTGTAAAAATGCATTTTCAAGTTTATTTTGAAGTCAAATTTGTCTTCATTAAATCAGAAGCATGAAAATATGCCTTGTAAATGCTTGGAAAGTGCTTGAATGTGATTTAAATTAATAAATACAGCAGTTTCAGGATGTATGGCCAAACAATATTTTTTTGCCATGTTTTAAATTTCTTCAATTACTTCAATTATTTGTTAAAACTTAAACACTAACAATTTAGATTAAGTGTAATTAACATATTGAGTAACAAAATCAAGGAAAGTGGAGCTGAGACATTGGCCGCGTTTCCCAGATTCGATCTTTCTTAAGGACTTAAGAAGGCTCTTAAGAAGGGTTCGGCTAAGAAGGAGTGCTAAGATACGGGTGTTTCCCAGATGCGTTCTTAACTGCCTTCTTAAAGCAGATATCAGCTTCACGGCCGTTTCGGCTAATGCTGCGTTCAAGGCAGGCTTTTGAAACCGTAAGTTACAGCTTCAAGTCACAACTACGACTTGGTAGCGTTCCAGGTAACCCGTAGCTCGTGTTTTTACCATCCTGTTGTCTGTGAAAGTTCCCTATAACGGCCACTCGTAACTTCCGACCCGTGAACTCGTACCAGATCGAACTGGTATGACTTCACAGGAAGGAAAAACACAAAGTACGAGTTTCTTTGAACGCACCATGAGTTAGCAGCCCCCGCCCTTGTCAGGCATCAATTGGTCCTCGTGCTACGTCACCACATTCACGCGCATCCCTTGGCTGCACACACAGCCCTTCATGCCGTTCTCTCTCCTCATTGGATAACACTTGTATCCCACAAGGAAAATTTTCTCCTCGGGTTACAGCAGAGCAGAGTGACGGAGAGACTCGTGTTTAGGCTGAAACACTTCATGTAAGTGATTGCTGACGGAAAATAGGACTATTTAGGACTTATATTAACAAAAACATTCCACTGATATCTGCTTTAAGATCACGCCAAAGAAGCTTCTTAAGAAGCTCTTAACGGGAGCTGTCCACCACCACAGTACTGAAACTGAATCAATCGATGCCAGGCAAATCGATTATTATATCACACGCCACCTAATACACACATACTGTAGATCACACACAGTGACCAGCGCAGCTGCACCGACGGGCGATGAATAAACCGAAGACGGGATTTCCAAACATGGGGTTAACACAGGTCCCGGTGTCCGCGGGCCTGATTAGAAACTTCTCCGCTGTTGTTGCCATGTTGGTCACGGGCAGTGACGGACTGGCCATAGATGACACGGCACAGCCGCGTAATGATGCGGCCAGACGGCTGCGTGACCATGTGATTGATGTGTGTGAAAATAAAAAATAAAAACATGCGCAGGGGCTGGCTGGTTTACAGCCAGACAACTCTGGAAAAGAAAGTGGAAGCATTGCCGTGGTCTGGGTTCGAATCCACCCACTAAAATATTATTTTGGTGATCAACACGTTTTTCTTTTCTCATCATCATTAAATGATCAATGCAAGGCTACATATGTATATAGGCTACATATATATGTAACGGAGTAGATGTGTCCATATTAAATTATGGCAAAACAGTCGCAACACCGCCACCTACTGACATAGCGGGGGGCGTGGGAACAACACAGAGGAGAGAGGATCTTGCTATGGTAAGACGTGCTCTCGCACGGTCCGAGACAATTATTGATTTTCTGGAGTGTTTCATACTTTATACTTTACTGTGTATGACTTTCGTTATGTTTTATGCCAACCGGGTTGAGCATTGCTGTGATTTGTAACCCAAAACACGTACTTTGGAGACTTTGTTAGTGAAGCTAACCTAGCTTGAATGTTGTTTTCATTTTACGTGTTCAGACTCCGATTGTCCTGACCGAGACTGACTCTAACCCATGCCAATGCTGTGTTGTCTGCTGTGTTGCAGGTAATGTACTGTATATTTTTATGTTATTTTCAAGAGGGTTTTATTGAAAACAATGCCTGTGTGAACTGTTTTTCTTTACATGTCCAGTTAAATGGCTCATTCATTTACTAGCTTTGGATTTAGTGTGTATGCCACATCTGAATTGTGTTATTTACCTCATGATGAATGTTGAATATGTTCTTCAGTTTAAAGCCATATAATGGATTGTGTGGGGGTTTAATGTATGTTTTATAGACCAAAATACACTATACGATCACTGTAATATTATATTTTTTGTTTCTGTTTTATATAACCAGAATTGGTTATTTTTTTGTTTGCTGAGCTGAACACAGAGGAGAGAGGATCTTGCTATGACTCCGATTGTCCTGACCGAGACTGACTCTAACCCATGCCAATGCTGTGTTGTCTGCTGTGTTGCAGGAGAATAAACCCCTTGTAATCCACCTGACTGTCGTCTGTCATGTATGAAGCCACGGTAGTGTGGAGCTGCATTAACAGAGAAAAGTGACCTGTCACATTGGTGCCGTGACTCGTTGATCTGGAGTTTCGTCTTCACCCCGGCCCGGGACCACCCTGTTGGACGGCTTCTACTTTGTGCTCTCAGGTGGACAGTGTTTCAGTCGGGATATGGTGTAACTGGTGCACCTTGTTCCTCAGCCAGTCTCCTTGTGTTATTATATGCTTTTCTGTTTTGATCTTGTTTAAAGTGATTTTGTTAAGTGTAATTTAACAATGAGCTACATACAAGGGAATGTTAGTACACCCTTTATTCAGAGTGTTGGTCGAGGGAGGGGTAGAGGTATGGTGTTGCAGTTTGACAGTCCTGTTCGGGGGGGTGATGTTCATGTGGTGGGAGATAGACAGGTTCTAGCTGGGGCCTCTGCAGTCAGTAGAGACAGTGTTCCTTCTCAGAGCCATCACACTGAACACACACCAAGCACACAGGTTTCTGCTACCCTCACACAAACCCCTATTCAACCTGCACATGATGTCGTCAGTCAGATGAGTGACATAATTAAACTTGTTGGCCAGCAGGTGGCTGATAGTATAGTTGCACACCTTGGCCCAGCTCATAGTACACCAACACCTAACACCCCAGTTGTGCACAATGCACCCACCAACATGTCTGCGCACAACATGGACCTGTCGCAAGTCCAACTGGTGCCTCAGAGGAAGGTGAAAGAGCCTCCGACCTTCAAAGGTGATGACACGGACGCTGTGGATGTGCACGGATGGGAAGATCTGATGAAGAATTACATAAAGAGAGCGAACATCAGACCAGAGCAGCAGGCTGAGGAAATACTCATTCACCTCAGAGGTCGAGCTAAGGATGTTGTGAAGTTTGGTTTGAGGAACAGTGGTGTTGATGTGACTCTGAACCCAGATGCCATTTATACTCTCCTTCGTAAACATTTTGCTGCTGTCCCCTATTCACCTCTCCCCCTAGCAGACTTTTACACTACACTGCCAAGAGGTAATGAGGATGCGTACGACTACTGGCTGAGGCTCAACCAAGCTGCAGATGTCGCTGCTGACCGCCTCAAAGAACAAGGCAAAGAGCTACACTGCCCCAGTCTTGAAGTGACGCGCATGTTTATCAAGAACTGTCCTTCCAAGGAGCTCGCCATGACTTTCAGGTCAAAAACCATTGATAAATGGACTGCAGTAGAGGTCCAGGACGTGCTGGATGAGTACCACACCGAGAGAGGTTTGAGAGGTGCCGCTGCTGCCACTGTGAGTAGGAGACCCAGTGAGAATGTATATGTGAATAAAGTCGAAGTGCTTCACACTGCAGCACCTCCACCTGACTCTCCCAGACCCAGTAATCCCCCCACATCAGACTTGGCTGCTCTTGAACGTGTCATTACCATGCTGGAGAAAGTTCTGCTGGAGAGGTCTGCTCCAACCCAAACTAATACCTCCAGACAGACTAGATCGAAACCATCTAGGATTGAGGGTCTGAATAACCTGCCGTGTGCAGTCTGTGGCAACTCCACACATTCTGCACTCACCCATTGTCGAGACAAGAAACTCTGCTTTAAATGTTTCTCACCTGATCATTCCAGACGCAGCTGTCATGTGCAGACGCCGTCCAATCCATCTGCGCAGGTGGAAAACTAGTGGATCTGTGCCCAGGGGAGGACGGTGCGGATCCTATTGGTGTCCCTCCCATAAGTGATGTTGAGGATTTTGAGTCAGTCTTTGAATCAGTCCGTTCCAGCATGCCCCCAAGTAAAACTGTCATGTTTCAAGGCACACACAGAATACAAAAGTCAGACAGCTTGTTCTACACCACTGTCACTGCAGCAGGTGTTTCATTGAAGGCAATGATCGACAGTGGCTCTACAGGATGCACACTGAGTGAACCAGCTGTGAAGCGCCTCCTGCAGCATGATCCAGATGTGAGACGGTACTCTGCAGATGATGTTGTTATTATTGGATGTGCAGGTCATCAGGTCACGCCTTCAGCTGTATATGATGTGGAAGTTGAAGTGTATGATTGCAAAATGATTATTCCTATGTTTGTGGTGCCTGGACAGACTGATGATCTGATATTGGGCAGCAACGCCATAAAGAAAATTCTTCACTTAATGAGAAAGACTGACAGCTATTGGCGACTCATGTCTGAGCCCAGTAGTGCCACTGATGAAGACTGTCACCACTTCTTCTCTCTTCTTTCCAACACAGAGAGGTGGAGAGGTGTCACAGTGCCTGACAAGGTTGGTACACTGAAGTTGCAGCGTTGTGTGACTCTACAACCACAAAGTGAACATCTGGTGTGGGGTAAGCTTCCTGCTTCTGCACCGATGTCAGTTGGCAGCACAGTGGTCGTTGAACCAACCCAAGCAAGATGCAGACCCAGAAATGTTTTGGTTGGTAGGATTGTTACACCTATGTGGGGCGATGGATGTCTGCCCATGAGAGTTATTAACCCCACCAATGAGCCCATCATGCTGAAAAGGAACATAAAACTGGCAGATGTGTTTCCCTGTGTTGCAGCTGAGGATCTGTCTCATCCTGACCACATCCAAGTTCACTCTCAATCTACTGCGGATGCTGTGACACCAAGGTCCAAGGAGGATGTCAGACGTGCGTTGGACAGGCTTGGTCTGTCTGATCTGGACTTGGATTCATGCGCCGTCTCTGACCTCTGGAGAGACAGGCTTCTCCAGATCATTGAGAGACATGAGTCAATCTTCTCACGACACAAGATGGACTGCGGTGAGGCATCTGACTTTGTGCACAAGATACATCTAGTGGATGAGAGGCCGTTCCGGTTACCCTATCGCAGAGTGCCACCGAGCCACTATGAGAAGTTGAGAACAGCTCTCAATGAGATGGAAGAAAGAGGCATTATTCGCAAATCATCCAGCGAGTACGCATCACCCCTCGTCCTTGTGTGGAAGAAAAATGGTGACCTGCGCCTCTGCACAGACTTCAGATGGCTCAATGCTAGGACGGTGAAGGATGCGCACCCGCTGCCTCACCAGGCCGATGCTCTCGCTGCGCTCGGGGGAAATGTCTTCTTTTCCACAATGGACCTCACCTCCGGTTTTTATAATGTGCCTCTCCATGAGGACCATAAGAAGTATACTGCCTTCTCATCCCCGTTTGGCCTGCATGAATACAACCGGATGCCTCAGGGTCTGTCGAACAGTCCGGCTACGTTCATGCGTATGATGCTCTCTATTTTTGGAGATGAGAATTTCACCAGCCTCTTGTGCTACTTGGATGACCTCATGGTCTTCGGGCCGACTGAACAGATAGCTCTTGAGCGCTTGGGGATGGTGTTCTCTCGCTTGAAGAACCATAACCTCAAGCTGGCACCGAAAAAGTGCCACTTCTTGCGAAGAACTGTGAAGTTTCTGGGGCATGTCATCTCTGGGTCAGGCGTGCAGACAGACCCTGGAAAGGTTGAAGCCATTACCCAAGTACAGGTGTCTGATCTGATGGACAGCGACGGTGTCACGCCTTCACAGAAGAAGCTTCGGTCGTTCTTGGGGATGGTGCTGTACTATCAGCATTTCATCGAAGATTGTTCCACTAAAGCCAGGCCCCTTTTCAAGCTACTCTCAGAACAAAAGGCTGGAGGAAAATCCCGGCGCAGGAGGATGCCTAAGAAAAAGCTCTCTAGTCAAGTGAAGCTCTCGGCAGATGACTGGACATCCGAGTGCCAGAATGCTTTTGACACTCTGAAAAATGATCTATCTCACAGTGTGACCCTGGCTCATCCTGATTTCGAGAAGCCCTTCATTCTTGCTGTGGACGCCTCATTTGACGGGATTGGAGCTGTACTTTCTCAGCTTCAACCTGGTGAGAAAGTTGCCAGACCGGTCGCCTTTGCTAGCAGAACACTGTCAAAATCCCAGTTGAACTATCCAGCTCACCGGCTTGAGTTTCTTGCCTTAAAGTGGGCCATATGTGACAAGTTCTCCCACTGGCTCAAAGGAAGACATTTCACTGCATGGTCTGATAACAACCCTTTGACCTACATCCTAACGAAGCCCCGACTGGATGCCTGTGAACAAAGGTGGGTGGCGAAGCTAGCGGCATATGACTTTGACCTGAAGTATGTTCCAGGAACCAAGAACACCGTCGCCGATGCCCTGAGCCGCGAACCCTTCGTCCAGTCCAGCATAGGTCATCGGCTGTTAAAGGAACCCTACCTGTCTTTGTTGGATCGAGTCAATGGAGTTGTCACTGGGACAGTGCAGGACGCCTTCCGACTAACCACCAACTGCCAGGCTGTTCAGACGGCTGGTGACTCAGCAGATGGGGATCGTAGTCCGGTGCGGGATGCCTGCCTGCTGCCTGGTGGCACCATCGATGCTGAAGAGGTGTCAGCCATCTTGGACGCCCATCGCACTGGTGGTGTTTCTCGTCTGCCCGGTGCAAGTCCATCCTTGCTGCAGCTGCCTGAGGAAGACCCATCCATTGTCATTCCACGCAGTCAGTTGCACAACATGCAGCAACAAGATGCTACCATTAACAGTGTGCTCTTCTATGTTCAGCGACATAGGAAGCCCAATGCACATGAAAGGGCAGCTGAGTCAAGTTGTGTTCTCCGGCTTTTGAAGCACTGGGAGAGATTGAAGGTGCGTAATGGGATTCTCTACAGAGTGAAGAGGGACCGCCACATGAACAAGAAGATTTTTCAGGTTGTCATACCTGAGGCTCTTAAACATCAAGTCCTGCAGGGTGTTCATGATGCAGCCGGCCATCAGGGCCGTTCGAGAACCCTCTCTCTGGCCAGTGAGAGATTTTTCTGGACAGGCATGGATAAAGATGTGATGGCACATGTGAAGCACTGCCAGAGGTGCATCCTAGGGAAAACTCCTGAACCGGCTGCCAGGGCTCCTCTTGAGAGCATCCGCACCTCAGCTCCTATGGAGCTAGTCTGCATTGATTTTTGGACAGCAGAGTCAGGTGACAAGAAGACCACTGATGTTCTTGTGGTGACGGACCATTTCTCAAAGCTAGCACTAGCTTTTCCCTGTAGAAACCAATCTGCGAAGCAAGTCGCCCGCTGCTTATGGGACAAATTCTTCTGCATCTATGGGTTCCCCAAACGAATCCACTCTGATCAGGGGGCTAATTTTGAGAGCAGGCTCATCAGGGATCTTCTTGAGATGGCAGGTGTGCATAAATCCCACACAACTCCATATCACCCCATGGGTAATGGTATCACAGAGAGGTTCAACAGGACTCTTGGTGGCATGATAAGAACTCTTTCTCCAAAGTACAAGTGTAAGTGGCCGCAGATGCTCCAGATGTTGACCTTCTGTTATAACTGCACAGTGCACGAGACCACCGGCTTTGCGCCATTCTACCTGATGTTTGGGCGGATTCCACGTTTACCCATCGACATCATGTTCCATCATGTCCTGGAGAATGACAGTGTTGTCAGCCACCATGAGTTTGTGAACCATCTGAGGAGGGATCTTTCTGAGGCCGCTCAGATTGCTCGGCAGCATGCCAGTGACGAGCAAGACCGTCACGCTAAAATCTACAATCGCAAAGTCAAAGGGTTGCCACTGACTGTGGGTGACAGAGTGCTGCTGGCCAATCGGGGTGAGAAAGGCAAGAAGAAGGTTTCAGACCGGTGGGATTCAACCCCTTTTGATGTGGTGTCTGTGAGGCCTGAAATAAACGTGTATAGGATCCAGGACGCTGTTACAGGAAAGGAGAAGGTTGTGCACAGAAACATGCTGCTGCCTGTGGACTTCCTGTCGTTCCCTGAGCCAGCTGGCTCCCAAGCAGTCTCTGGTGAGTCACGTTCGGCTATGCCATGTGGAAGTGGCCGGAGTTCTGTCGTGGATAATCAGGAGGTTGCTCAATTGCGCACTATGGATTGGCTCATGCAGTCTCCGGCCCAAGTTGAAGAAGAGATGGAGAGTGTTTCAGATGCTGGTGACCTCAGCAACACTTCCCTTGTGCTTGCCGTGGATACAGGCCAGTCGGAGGAGCTGACGGACTGTGCTGCTGCTGATGTTGAGCATCTGATGCCTCCCACCACTCATGCATATAACTCATCATCAGACTCAGTGCACGACACAGGACACTTACCTACTGATGTACCTACTGCTTTAAGTGACTCCCTCAGTCCAGATGAGGTTGAGTTAGAAGAGGTAGTGTGCACACATCCAGTAACACACAGTACACAGGCCCCTTCACTTTTCTCAAGGTATGGGAGAACCATTAAGCATCCAAATAGGCTTATTTGTGAGATGTTGGGCCAGAGATTAGTGAAGGATACTGACCCTCTTTTGGGGTCTGCTTTCGGTGACATTGCAGCTGATGTGCGCATGGCAATCTGTGTGTAGATCAACCATTGTGGTTTCTGTGACAAGTAGTCACTTGAATTTATTTTCTTTCATTTTATGGGTTCAATGTGGTTTGAGATGTGTGTAATTCCCTACACTCATAGAGCATAGATATGTACAAGGTTATGAGATGTAAACCGCATCTCTGTTTGTCTGTGATAAGTACAGGGTTTGGTACCTCCCTGTGCTTAGGCACTTCTTAATGAAGAATTTCTGACATTGACATTTTTTTATGTACATCACTGCTCAAGATACACAAAGTTTTTTTTCTCTTATCTGCTCTGAATCCATTATTGGTATGCCTGTATTTTTTTTTTCTCTTAGTGTCGCCCCTATTTTGCATAATTTAAGGGGGGTGTATGTAACGGAGTAGATGTGTCCATATTAAATTATGGCAAAACAGTCGCAACACCGCCACCTACTGACATAGCGGGGGGCGTGGGAACAACACAGAGGAGAGAGGATCTTGCTATGGTAAGACGTGCTCTCGCACGGTCCGAGACAATTATTGATTTTCTGGAGTGTTTCATACTTTATACTTTACTGTGTATGACTTTCGTTATGTTTTATGCCAACCGGGTTGAGCATTGCTGTGATTTGTAACCCAAAACACGTACTTTGGAGACTTTGTTAGTGAAGCTAACCTAGCTTGAATGTTGTTTTCATTTTACGTGTTCAGACTCCGATTGTCCTGACCGAGACTGACTCTAACCCATGCCAATGCTGTGTTGTCTGCTGTGTTGCAGGTAATGTACTGTATATTTTTATGTTATTTTCAAGAGGGTTTTATTGAAAACAATGCCTGTGTGAACTGTTTTTCTTTACATGTCCAGTTAAATGGCTCATTCATTTACTAGCTTTGGATTTAGTGTGTATGCCACATCTGAATTGTGTTATTTACCTCATGATGAATGTTGAATATGTTCTTCAGTTTAAAGCCATATAATGGATTGTGTGGGGGTTTAATGTATGTTTTATAGACCAAAATACACTATACGATCACTGTAATATTATATTTTTTGTTTCTGTTTTATATAACCAGAATTGGTTATTTTTTTGTTTGCTGAGCTGAACACAGAGGAGAGAGGATCTTGCTATGACTCCGATTGTCCTGACCGAGACTGACTCTAACCCATGCCAATGCTGTGTTGTCTGCTGTGTTGCAGGAGAATAAACCCCTTGTAATCCACCTGACTGTCGTCTGTCATGTATGAAGCCACGGTAGTGTGGAGCTGCATTAACAGAGAAAAGTGACCTGTCACATATATTTAGGCAGTGGAGTGTTAATGCGTGACAGTCTTTTTGGTGCCAGTATAACATGGCACGGGAGGATCGGTGTCACGGCTGCCACACTCCGTGACACTGACCCTTGCTTGCGATGCCCCCACCACACCAAGAAGCTCCCCACTGTGTAAAAACACGATGAAACAGCGACACTAGGGGTTGATTTAAGAACGGTTGTTTTTGATGTTCATGCAGATATGGGACGTAAAAAGTTATGATGAATGATGATGATTAATTTTATTTGTGTGCCTGATGTGCAGAGCACAAGTTATTCCTCATATTTAGTTTATTATTGTTCTTATTTTTTTTTTTTTTATCTCTTTATTTTTTATTTCGGCACATAATTTAATGTTTTAAACATACGATGTGCACTGTTTAATATCTTGCTTAGTGTGATATTGATTTGCCTTGAAAACGTGAGCGTTGGTCGCTAAAAAGACTCGTAAGAGTGGGTCCGCTCGATCTTACATTTCCTTCTTAGTGAAAGATCTTCTTAGGCTAAGAGCGACTCTGGGAAACACGTTCTTCTTTCACAGCGTTCTTAAGAGCGCTCCAAAGAAGATCTTAGCGCTAAGAGCTTCTTAACAAATCTGGGAAACGCGGCCATTGTCAATCCAAGTCAAATCCACCTCTGAGGTGGGATCAGAATGATCCTGAAATTTTGGTATCAAGTTGATCCTGATATCTGAGTTAACTTTTGAAATACCCAAATCAGCCTTTTATCTGGATTCAAGGGAGGATTGGATTACCAGAGCTGAAACCCTGATCTTCAGGATCAGGATTCTCTGGATCTGTGTTGAAATACCCAGTTTTCAGATCAGATCTAGATTTAATCCAATCCGACCAGGATAATCCTGTCAGATCACGTTTGAAATACTGGGCCCTGGTGACTCAGGGGGTTATTATCAGTCCACACAACACACTGGTGACCCCACAAATACTCCTTGAACTTCTCAACCATCGCCCATTTCATGGCGAGGAACTCCAGTTTCATGGAACTATAGTTCTTCTCCGCTGGGTGCAGGCTACGGCTGGCGTAGGCAACTGGCCTCACTTTCCCTTCCTGCTCCTGGGACAGAACAGCTCCCAACCCACTGTGGCTGGCGTCAACTTCTAAAATGAAAGGCAGGGAGAAGTTAGCAAAAGCCAAGGTTGGTGCACTTACTAGGCGAGCCTTTAATGCCGTGAAGCTCCTCTCGCAGTCTGCCGACCATGCATTCACAACCAGCGTGCTCCGTCCTCTCTGTGTCTTACTCCCAGCCCACTCAGCGACCTGCCTGTACAGTGGAGCAGCCAGCTTGGCGAAGCCTTCAACGAACCGTCGATAGTAGCTTGCAAACCCAAGGAACGACCTCAGCTCTGTGACAGTGGTGGGGCGTGGCCAATCAGCCACCGCAGAGACCTTACTGGGATCTGTAGACACACCCTCTTGAGAGATGATGTGGCCCAGGTACTGCACCTCCTTCTGGAAGAACATGCACTTCTCCAGTTTCACTTTGAGTCCTTCCTGCTCGAGGCGGCTCAACACCACGTCCATTCGGCTCAGATGCTCCTCTACAGAGGAAGAAAAGACAATTATATCATCCAGATACAACAGAAGAGTCTGGCAGTGCTGCGCACCAAACATTCGCTCCATGAGGCGTTGGAATGGCCCAGGGGCATTACACAATCCAAATGGCATCCGATTAAATTCAAATAAACCAAATGGTGTGCAAAATGCAGTCTTTAACTTGTCTTTTTCTGTCACAGGTACCTGATTGTACCCACTTGCTTGATCCATTGTGGAAAACCACCGAGCTCCAGACAGCGCATCAAGGGACTCCTCGATGCGGGGAAGGGGAAAGGCATCTTTTCTTGTCTTCTTATTAAGCTGGCGATAATCAACACAGAGCCGCAGGCTGCCATCTTTCTTCTTCACCAAGACGATGGGTGAGGCATAGGGACTACTACTCTCTCTAATTACCTGGATATCTAGCAGCTGGTGTATGTGTGACTTTACTGCCTCATACTCAGAAGGAGGGATACGTCTGTACCGCTGCCGCACAGGTGTATCGTCTAAAAGGGGGATGTCATGTGATATCAGTGTGGTACAACCAAGGTCACCCTCAAACGCAGAAAACACTGACTCGTGTTTCAATAACAATGCTCTAACCTTGCACTGCTCTGCTTCACGGAGTACGGATAGATCAAGGTCCCTGATCACCTTCTGAACTGAGCTGACCCCTGCAGTCTGAGACATTATGGTTGCAGTAACATGCTCTTCCTTTCCTGGTACCTCACAGAGCCCTGGAGGAAGACTCACCACCTCTGCTGAAGACAACAGGCCTATGGGACAGCGGGGCCTAAGATTAACTGCAGATACTCCTACATTAACTACTGGTATGTAGGCGCCGGCGGTGCCTCGGACAACCTGTACCAAGGCAGAAGACACCAACAGGCCAGCTGGCAGATCATACCCCGAGCTCAAAGGTTCTACCAAAATGGAACTAGAGGTATCAAACGCTGAACAAGTGGCAGCTACAATCTTAGTGGAGCCTCCAGGTATACGAACACGCCTTCTACTCCTCAACGTAGCTAAACAGGGGCTCGAAGGAGAAGGCTGGACCTCTGCCTGCTGACAGAACTGAAAGGCGGGCAGCCAGGGCCCGGATGGCTCCACCACCGCAGAGAGGTCAAACGACTGAGGGCCACACTGGCGGATGAGCCCCTGGTAGCATGCTTTTATAATGTTCATGCCTAGGATGCCTGGAACTTCAGGGGGGGTTACTCGCTCAGGTGGGTCTTTAACGACCAACACACCACGTCTGGGGATTATGCAGCCAAGCACCTCAACATCTGGCTCCAAATAACCCAGATAGGGGATTTCCAACCCATTGGCAGCTCTGAGCTCTAACCAGTGACAGGACTTTAACTTACCCTGAAAGTTCTGTTTGAAGAAGCTCTCTGAGATGGTGGAAACCATGGACCCTGTATCGAGAATACATTTAACATTCACACCGGCCAACTTAATGACTACCTGAGGAGAGGGGGCAATCAGGCGTTCCTTTAGCGCTACATCAACTACACCACTAGCTGAGCCTTGCGTGTCCCCACCTAATGTCTGGCTCTGCACATTAGGGGGAGCTAGTTTTCCATCTGTGGGGAGCTGGAGGATGCTACCTGGGGGGCGCTGACAGTGGAGGAAGGGCGAGGGCGGGAGCGTTCGTTCTCACAGTCACTAGCATAATGGCCTGGACGCTGACATCGTCGGCAGATAATGTTTGGGCGGCTACGCTGGGAGGCTGGGGGCTTCTGCATGGCTGCTAATGTCTGGGTAATCTGATTTAGCTGTTCCTGCTGCTTGTGTACTAAGGCTGTTAAAGCTGCCAGTTGTGAAGAAGTGGAGCTATCTGGCGAACCGTCAAGTCGAGGCTGCAGGCAGGTGGTCTGTGTAGTACAAAAAGCAGACATAGTATTACCCCTACTAGCTGGTCCTCCCTCCCGTTCCCACCTAATAGCTTCTGCCCGAACATCAAGCAAGGTCAGGTCAGTGTTACGACGAACCAGTCTCTTTAACTCCCTACGAAGGTCAGAGTTATTTACATGTTCTACAAAATGGTCACGTAACAACAGGTCTGAATTTGAAACTCTAGCTGGAGAGCTTGCAACCACTTTTTCCATTAAACAGTACAATGCATGAGAAAATTCTTGGAGTGATTCGCCTTCCAACTGTTTCCTAGAGAAAAAGTCGGTAACCCTTTAATTTCCAGGCCGTTAATTACGTCATAATATCAAGAAATTACCCAGAAAGAATGATTAATTGCGTAGTAATGTCAAGAAATTGCCTAGAAATAACGGTCAATTTCATAGTAATGTTGAGAAATATAGCCAGGAAATAACTTTTAATTGTGTAGAAATAGCCCAGTAATAATGGTCAATTGTGTAGTAATGTTGAGAAATATAGCCCAGAAATAACAATTAATTACATGGTAATGTCAAGAAATATAGCAAAGAAATGACACTCTAGTAATATAGACAAGTTGTAGTAGTAGAATTGCAGTGAATTACTGCTAAGTATTGGGTAATTACAGAGTAAATAGCCTGTCGTTTCCATGATATAGTCAAGTACTTTCAGTGTGATTAACCTGATGTAATTGTAATTTCCACAGTCTTACCTTATGGTTAGCTGCAATATCTGTTTCCCAAAAGCAAATGGTAGATCTGGCAACTGCTGGAAATGTCACCATAGTTAACCCATAATTACCTTTCTGCTGCCTGCAAAGTGTAGTGGACTTTGTTCCTTAGAAACGTATGGGTAGTTTCAGCATAACTAACATGGTTATGAGAACTTCCACTGTAATAGTCTTGCCCAGTGGAAATGTCACCGTAGTTAACCCATAATTACCTTTCCACTGCCTGTAAAGTGTAGTGAGCTTTGTTCCTTAGAAACGTATGGGTAGTTTCAACATAACTAACATGGTTATGAGAACTTCCATTGTAATAGTCTTGCCCATAACCCATTTGGATGAAAGATGGTAGATGTGGCAACTGCTGGAAATGTCACCGTAGTTAACCCATAATTACCTTTCTGCTGCCTGCAAACTGTAGTGGGCTTTGTTCCTTAGAAACGTATGGGTAGTTTCAACATAACTAACACAGTAATAAGATCTTACACTGTAATAGTCTTTCCCAGTAACCCATTTGGATCAAATGTATAAATATTTTCCAACAAAGATAAGCTACGTACCATGAAATGTCACAACATGAACTCTTTTTAGGAACATAGAAGCCATTTCCAAATAATGGAGGAGATAATTACCTTCACATTTTATATTAAGTGTACAATATTCCTGCTATAACCTATCCACCTTTTTCTGAACTTCATAGAAGAAAGGCAAAGTAGATTAGAGTACATGAATGGGATGTTGTCCTGTTAAATCTCAAAACTCATATTCACATGTTCCCATGAAGAAAATACAATGAAGCTGTTTTCAGTTGTTTTTAATAATTTCCCTGCTTATGTCAGCGTATTGGAACATTCCCAGTAGAGTTATTCCCTTTCCGATACCAGTATTGGAAATGCCTCCGATACCACCAAAAATGTTGGCATCGGTATCAGCAGTAGGCTACTGGAGTCCATGTGTAGCCGGGACGGTCTACTGCGTTGTGTTCTGTGCACAATAACACGGGACGCAGGGCTGGGTTCACACTCAGGTTTATTCCTGTATGATGGCGACATAAAACAAAAAGGATGTGAATTAAATGGTCATCTTCTCCATAAAAGTCCTCTCTCAGTCAGGAACAGTGCAGACTGACAAATGCAGCACTATTTCTCCCAAAAAACTATCACATTTCTTCACATGGTAAAACATACAAGTAAACATCTCTAACATAACAATGGAGGCTGAGCAACCACACACATACCTGTATGATGGCGACATAAAACTAAATGGATGTGAATGAAATGGTCATCTTCTCCATAAAAGTCCTACCACACAAAAAATAAAATACATTTAGCATGTAGGCTAGTACATGGAGGACGCATTGACACATGCACACCACACACGCACGCACGCACACTCACGCACACACACAGGGAGAAATCGCGGCAAAATAACTGTCTCTCTCTTGCTCAAAACAGCTCTTAAAACACACTACACGACAGAAAACACCATTCCAAACAGTTTTAGATTAACATTTGTTCATTAAATTGGCAATAAAACTCAACAAATGTAACTTTTCGGTCCCGGAGCCTCAACTACATACCTCTCTCAGTCAAGAACAGCCACAGACTGACGAGAGAGAAGGGAGCGACGTGCGTCATATCCGCAGACTTTCAAAATAAAAGATCGGGTTTGTAAAGATGAAAGAAATACAAAAATAAAACTACAAAAATTTGAATTATACAGTATTAACAATAACAATAATCCATATTTGAAGTAAAAAGAAACCAAAACACATCATCAGATGGATTTTGGTGAAATTAATAACAATAAAATAAACACCAAAATGTGTAGTAGTTTCCTTTTTCTGTTTATCTGTGGCCCACAACATCATTTTAATTATTATTATAATAATTATTATTCTATTCTAGCTGCATGTTGTATTTATAACCCACAGATAAACACACGTGGTATCGGATCGGTGCCTATAACAGATAGAAAAAGGAAACGACACATTTTATTGTTATTAATTTCACCAAAATCCATCTGATGATGTGATTTAAGTTCTTTTTTACTTTAAATATGGATTATTGTTAATATAATTCAAATGTTTGTGGTTTTATTTTTGTATTTCTTTCATTTTTACAAAACCGATCTTTTATTTTGAAAGTCTGCGGATATGACGCACGTCGCTCCCTTCTCTCTCGTCAGTCTGCGCTGTTCCTGACTGAGAGAGGTATGTAGTTGAGGCTCCGGGACCGGAAAGTTACATTTGTTGAGTTTTATTGCCAATTTAATGAACAAATGTTAATCTAAAACTGTTTGGAATGGTGTTTTCTGTCGTGTAGTGTGTTTTAAGAGCTGTTTTGAGCAAGAGAGAGACAGTTATTTTGCCGCGATTTCTCCCTGTGTGTGTGCGTGAGTGTGCGTGCGTGCGTGTGTGGTGTGCATGTGTCAATGCGTCCTCCATGTACTAGCCTACATGCTAAATGTATTTTATTTTTTGTGTGGTAGGACTTTTATGGAGAAGATGACCATTTCATTCACATCCATTTAGTTTTATGTCGCCATCATACAGGTATGTGTGTGGTTGCTCAGCCTCCATTGTTATGTTAGAGATGTTTACTTGTATGTTTTACCATGTGAAGAAATGTGATAGTTTTTTGGGAGAAATAGTGCTGCATTTGTCAGTCTGCACTGTTCCTGACTGAGAGAGGACTTTTATGGAGAAGATGACCATTTAATTCACATCCTTTTTGTTTTATGTCGCCATCATACAGGAATAAACCTGAGTGTGAACCCAGCCCTGCGTCCCGTGTTATTGTGCACAGAACACAACGCAGTAGACCGTCCCGGCTACACATGGACTCCAGTAGCCTACTGCTGATACCGATGCCAACATTTTTGGTGGTATCGGAGGCATTTCCAATACTGGTATCGGAAAGGGAATAACTCTACTGGGAATGTTCCAATACGCTGACATAAGCAGGGAAATTATTAAAAACAACTGAAAACAGCTTCATTGTATTTTCTTCATGGGAACATGTGAATATGAGTTTTGAGATTTAACAGGACAACATCCCATTCATGTACTCTAATCTACTTTGCCTTTCTTCTATGAAGTTCAGAAAAAGGTGGATAGGTTATAGCAGGAATATTGTACACTTAATATAAAATGTGAAGGTAATTATCTCCTCCATTATTTGGAAATGGCTTCTATGTTCCTAAAAAGAGTTCATGTTGTGACATTTCATGGTACGTAGCTTATCTTTGTTGGAAAATATTTATACATTTGATCCAAATGGGTTACTGGGAAAGACTATTACAGTGTAAGATCCTATTACTGTGTTAGTTATGTTGAAACTACCCATACGTTTCTAAGGAACAAAGCCCACTACAGTTTGCAGGCAGCAGAAAGGTAATTATGGGTTAACTACGGTGACATTTCCAGCAGTTGCCACATCTACCATCTTTCATCCAAATGGGTTATGGGCAAGACTATTACAATGGAAGTTCTCATAACCATGTTAGTTATGTTGAAACTACCCATACGTTTCTAAGGAACAAAGCTCACTACACTTTACAGGCAGTGGAAAGGTAATTATGGGTTAACTACGGTGACATTTCCACTGGGCAAGACTATTACAGTGGAAGTTCTCATAACCATGTTAGTTATGCTGAAACTACCCATACGTTTCTAAGGAACAAAGTCCACTACACTTTGCAGGCAGCAGAAAGGTAATTATGGGTTAACTATGGTGACATTTCCAGCAGTTGCCAGATCTACCATTTGCTTTTGGGAAACAGATATTGCAGCTAACCATAAGGTAAGACTGTGGAAATTACAATTACATCAGGTTAATCACACTGAAAGTACTTGACTATATCATGGAAACGACAGGCTATTTACTCTGTAATTACCCAATACTTAGCAGTAATTCACTGCAATTCTACTACTACAACTTGTCTATATTACTAGAGTGTCATTTCTTTGCTATATTTCTTGACATTACCATGTAATTAATTGTTATTTCTGGGCTATATTTCTCAACATTACTACACAATTGACCATTATTACTGGGCTATTTCTACACAATTAAAAGTTATTTCCTGGCTATATTTCTCAACATTACTATGAAATTGACCGTTATTTCTAGGCAATTTCTTGACATTACTACGCAATTAATCATTCTTTCTGGGTAATTTCTTGATATTATGACGTAATTAACGGCCTGGAAATTAAAGGGTTACCGACTTTTTCTCTAGGAAACAGTTGGAAGGCGAATCACTCCAAGAATTTTCTCATGCATTGTACTGTTTAATGGAAAAAGTGGTTGCAAGCTCTCCAGCTAGAGTTTCAAATTCAGACCTGTTGTTACGTGACCATTTTGTAGAACATGTAAATAACTCTGACCTTCGTAGGGAGTTAAAGAGACTGGTTCGTCGTAACACTGACCTGACCTTGCTTGATGTTCGGGCAGAAGCTATTAGGTGGGAACGGGAGGGAGGACCAGCTAGTAGGGGTAATACTATGTCTGCTTTTTGTACTACACAGACCACCTGCCTGCAGCCTCGACTTGACGGTTCGCCAGATAGCTCCACTTCTTCACAACTGGCAGCTTTAACAGCCTTAGTACACAAGCAGCAGGAACAGCTAAATCAGATTACCCAGACATTAGCAGCCATGCAGAAGCCCCCAGCCTCCCAGCGTAGCCGCCCAAACATTATCTGCCGACGATGTCAGCGTCCAGGCCATTATGCTAGTGACTGTGAGAACGAACGCTCCCGCCCTCGCCCTTCCTCCACTGTCAGCGCCCCCCAGGTAGCATCCTCCAGCTCCCCACAGATGGAAAACTAGCTCCCCCTAATGTGCAGAGCCAGACATTAGGTGGGGACACGCAAGGCTCAGCTAGTGGTGTAGTTGATGTAGCGCTAAAGGAACGCCTGATTGCCCCCTCTCCTCAGGTAGTCATTAAGTTGGCCGGTGTGAATGTTAAATGTATTCTCGATACAGGGTCCATGGTTTCCACCATCTCAGAGAGCTTCTTCAAACAGAACTTTCAGGGTAAGTTAAAGTCCTGTCACTGGTTAGAGCTCAGAGCTGCCAATGGGTTGGAAATCCCCTATCTGGGTTATTTGGAGCCAGATGTTGAGGTGCTTGGCTGCATAATCCCCAGACGTGGTGTGTTGGTCGTTAAAGACCCACCTGAGCGAGTAACCCCCCCTGAAGTTCCAGGCATCCTAGGCATGAACATTATAAAAGCATGCTACCAGGGGCTCATCCGCCAGTGTGGCCCTCAGTCGTTTGACCTCTCTGCGGTGGTGGAGCCATCCGGGCCCTGGCTGCCCGCCTTTCAGTTCTGTCAGCAGGCAGAGGTCCAGCCTTCTCCTTCGAGCCCCTGTTTAGCTACGTTGAGGAGTAGAAGGCGTGTTCGTATACCTGGAGGCTCCACTAAGATTGTAGCTGCCACTTGTTCAGCGTTTGATACCTCTAGTTCCATTTTGGTAGAACCTTTGAGCTCGGGGTATGATCTGCCAGCTGGCCTGTTGGTGTCTTCTGCCTTGATACAGGTTGTCCGAGGCACCGCCGGCGCCTACATACCAGTAGTTAATGTAGGAGTATCTGCAGTTAATCTTAGGCCCCGCTGTCCCATAGGCCTGTTGTCTTCAGCAGAGGTGGTGAGTCTTCCTCCAGGGCTCTGTGAGGTACCAGGAAAGGAAGAGCATGTTACTGCAACCATAATGTCTCAGACTGCAGGGGTCAGCTCAGTTCAGAAGGTGATCAGGGACCTTGATCTATCCGTACTCCGTGAAGCAGAGCAGTGCAAGGTTAGAGCATTGTTATTGAAACACGAGTCAGTGTTTTCTGCGTTTGAGGGTGACCTTGGTTGTACCACACTGATATCACATGACATCCCCCTTTTAGACGATACACCTGTGCGGCAGCGGTACAGACGTATCCCTCCTTCTGAGTATGAGGCAGTAAAGTCACACATACACCAGCTGCTAGATATCCAGGTAATTAGAGAGAGTAGTAGTCCCTATGCCTCACCCATCGTCTTGGTGAAGAAGAAAGATGGCAGCCTGCGGCTCTGTGTTGATTATCGCCAGCTTAATAAGAAGACAAGAAAAGATGCCTTTCCCCTTCCCCGCATCGAGGAGTCCCTTGATGCGCTGTCTGGAGCTCGGTGGTTTTCCACAATGGATCAAGCAAGTGGGTACAATCAGGTACCTGTGACAGAAAAAGACAAGTTAAAGACTGCATTTTGCACACCATTTGGTTTATTTGAATTTAATCGGATGCCATTTGGATTGTGTAATGCCCCTGGGCCATTCCAACGCCTCATGGAGCGAATGTTTGGTGCGCAGCACTGCCAGACTCTTCTGTTGTATCTGGATGATATAATTGTCTTTTCTTCCTCTGTAGAGGAGCATCTGAGCCGAATGGACGTGGTGTTGAGCCGCCTCGAGCAGGAAGGACTCAAAGTGAAACTGGAGAAGTGCATGTTCTTCCAGAAGGAGGTGCAGTACCTGGGCCACATCATCTCTCAAGAGGGTGTGTCTACAGATCCCAGTAAGGTCTCTGCGGTGGCTGATTGGCCACGCCCCACCACTGTCACAGAGCTGAGGTCGTTCCTTGGGTTTGCAAGCTACTATCGACGGTTCGTTGAAGGCTTCGCCAAGCTGGCTGCTCCACTGTACAGGCAGGTCGCTGAGTGGGCTGGGAGTAAGACACAGAGAGGACGGAGCACGCTGGTTGTGAATGCATGGTCGGCAGACTGCGAGAGGAGCTTCACGGCATTAAAGGCTCGCCTAGTAAGTGCACCAACCTTGGCTTTTGCTAACTTCTCCCTGCCTTTCATTTTAGAAGTTGACGCCAGCCACAGTGGGTTGGGAGCTGTTCTGTCCCAGGAGCAGGAAGGGAAAGTGAGGCCAGTTGCCTACGCCAGCCGTAGCCTGCACCCAGCGGAGAAGAACTATAGTTCCATGAAACTGGAGTTCCTCGCCATGAAATGGGCGATGGTTGAGAAGTTCAAGGAGTATTTGTGGGGTCACCAGTGTGTTGTGTGGACTGATAATAACCCCGTGAGTCACCTGGAGACAGCCAAGCTGGGCGCCACGGAGCAGCGTTGGGTGGCTGAGCTATCAGCATTTGAATACAGTGTCCGGTATCGGCCCGGCCGCATCAATAAGAATGCGGACGCCCTCTCCAGACAGACAGCTACTGGGGCCCAGATTCTGGAGCAGAGCCTGCCGGGCACCGCTGTACCACTGGGTGTTCAGGGGGCTGCTGGAGAGCATCAGCACATGGCTGTTCAGGCAGCTGTCCTTGCCCTTCCATCACGGTCTCCAGCTGATCTCCAGGCACTTCAAGAAGGCGACGCAGCTATTGGAGCCTTCCGCCACTTCTGGCTTGACGGATGGATGCCTGGCCTGGCAGAAAAGGAGCATCTGAGCCTTCAGGTGCGTGGTTTAAATAAATTAATGTTCCCATTTGTGACTAAATAAAACTTGTTAACTTGTTTCTTTTTGTTGCCTTGCTCATAGTTGCTCTGCCCTCGTCAGTTAGACGCTCGTTTTAAAGTAGTGTACTGTAGTTCAAGACTGACTGACCGCGACTCCTTAGTGGGGGGTGGGAAGTAGCACAGCTTTGAAGACCTGCAAAAGTTATGCATCTAGCATTATGGGTTTTGTTTTCTTTTGTGTTGATTTGAGTTTGTTTTTGTGTATATAAGATATTTTGTTTGGTTTCTTTTCTCTTTGTTTGCTGTGCAGGACCTTAGCTCAGTTATTTCCTCAGTTTCAATTTAAGCTGAGTCTGTGGTACAGATTAATATTGTGCTCTTTGGAAATAAAAATAACTATAATTGTTTTTTTACAGAAGATAAGTAACTTAAATAAATTAATGCTTCCATTTGTGACTAAATAAAACTTGTTAAACTTTTTCTATAACCGTGCCTGTATTCATTTGTGTACCGACCTGTGCATGGGTTGTTTTTGGGAAACCCTCTGAGAAAGTAAAGTTTGAAAAAGAGTAAATTCTTTAGGTGCAAGTCCTAAGGTGGCGTTGTTGTTGTAACTCTCTAAACCATCCTTTCGTTTACCGCCCCCCACCACATTTTGGCGTTGTTGGCAGGATAATCACAATCAGGCACGGTATAGTTTATTATATTATAGTTATTGTGGTAACTTTATTTTAGTGAAGCAGAGCAAGCTTTAGTGGTTTCGCAGGCAAAGTTTGTTTTTTTTCTTTTGTTTGGAGGCAAGGCAGTGGCCTGGGCTACGGACCGCCCTCGTCTGGTTGCCCTCCAGGCCGACAGCTGAGGTTCTCCAGGATGTCGCAGGAACCGCTGGTCCTCCAGGGTCGAGTGGAGCAGCTCCAGGCCAGAAATGACCGCCTACGACGGGATCAGGATGTGGCCCAGGCGGGCTCCAGTTCGAGTGGACTGTTGGTGGACTCTGCTGCTGCTGAGCGTTTGGCCCAGGCGGGCTCCAGGTGGGGTGGACTGGTTGTGGACTCTGCCGCACCTGAGCGTGTGGTGCATCTCCCATGTCAGAGACAATGTCCTGTCTTCAGGGGCAGCCATGGTATTGGTATTGATGAATGGATCGAAGAAGTCAAAGTCAGCATGAAACAGATGGACGGCGAATCACTCCAAGAATTTTCTCATGCATTGTACTGTTTTGGAAAATGTTGTAAGTGCTCCAGTTAGAGTTTTTAAATTAGGTCTGTTCATATAGCCATGTTGTATAATTGCAGGTGCTCTCTCTTTCCCCTCGCCTAAGTGAGAGTAGGCCCGGCAAACGGCTCCTCCGAGCCGCGGCCTACCGGCGCAGTATGTGCCGTGTGGTTGTTTTTTTTTAAACCTTGGTCTTGTCTCTGTGTTTAGTTTATCGGTGGGTCACCGATAAAACAAAGGGGGGGAGGAATGTAACCGGGTGGTTATTTGTTGTGGAATATATATGTTGTGTTCTCCTGTGTCCCTCAGTCTCTGATGCTGCAGCAGGTCTGGCGCATCGCGTCAGGTGTGTGTGGTCACGCCCCTTACCGGCACCTGTAGTGCGGAGTCGCTCATTGGCTGTTAATGCGGACCTGTTTAAATAGCCCCCGTTGTTGTTCAGTTGCCTCTCTCTCTCCTCGCCTGCGTAGGCCCGGCAAACGGCTCCTCCGAGCCGCGGTCTACCGGCGCCATTATGCGCCGGGGTGTTGGTTCTCCAGGTATGTAGCGCAGTCTCAGAATGCTTAAAGTGTTATAAGGTGCAGTGTTGACAATTTTCTGTTGTAGGTTGGCGTGTATGCCGAAACGGTGGATGTGTGTGTGTCCCCCTCGGTTAGCCACCGCTGCCGCGCTAGCTTCTGACGGCTACATTATTTATTGGTGCAGGCTACAGCCCGCCATGCAGGTAAACAGTGCCACAAGTCTTACATTATTGTGTCTGTTAATGTAGCTTGTATGTATTTATTTACATCTGGCTCTGTTTCTTTGTTTAAAGCCTGCCTGGCGTTAGGCTGTTGTGCCCTGCCTTGCCTCTTGCCTTTTATCTCCACGTTTTGTTTCTTTTTGTTGCCTTGCTCATAGTTGCTCTGCCCTCGTCAGTTAGACGCTCGTTTTAAAGTAGTGTACTGTAGTTCAAGACTGACTGACCGCGACTCCTTAGTGGGGGGTGGGAAGTAGCACAGCTTTGAAGACCTGCAAAAGTTATGCATCTAGCATTATGGGTTTTGTTTTCTTTTGTGTTGATTTGAGTTTGTTTTTGTGTATATAAGATATTTTGTTTGGTTTCTTTTCTCTTTGTTTGCTGTGCAGGACCTTAGCTCAGTTATTTCCTCAGTTTCAACTTAAACTGAGTCTGTGGTACAGATTAATATTGTGCTCTTTGGAAATAAAAATAACTATAATTGTTTTTTACAGAAGATAAGTAACTTAAATAAATTAATGCTTCCATTTGTGACTAAATAAAACTTGTTAAACTTTTTCTATAACCGTGCCTGTATTCATTTGTGTACCTACCTGTGCATGGGTTGTTTTCGGGAAACCCTCTGAGAAAGTAAAGTTTGAAAAAGAGTAAATTCTTTAGGTGCAAGTCCTAAGGTGGCGTTGTTGGTGTAATTCTCTAGATCTGCCACTCGCAGACCAGCGGTATACTCTCTAAACCATCCTTTCGTTTACCGCCCCCCACCACACAAGGATGAGGCCATGTTGATAGCAAGTAACTTAGGGCGCACTCACACTAGGGCCAGTTGATCCGTACCGCGCTGATGCCCGAATGCCCCCCTCCCCTGTCCCCCGCTGGCCGCACTCACACTACCTCGAACCCAAGCGTGCTCAAGCACGGTTGCCTCCGACACATTCGTCATCACGTTGATATACCAACACGGCGGATGCGTTCTGACTGCAGAAAGAATGGCGCTTTGACCGGTTGTCATGGTTATCTTGAAGTTTAATCAAAGCGACGTTAACTAGCGATGTTTACGGCGCGACGTAATCGTTAAGTGACTGTTGTTTACATGCGGTTGCAGACACGTGGTGGAGAACGAGCCCGCAGCGTATTACGTGTGCGCATTCCTGGCCAAGCGTACCGTGCCCAAGCACACCTCTCCCAACCGTACCGGGCCAGGGAAGTGTACCGTGCTCAGGCACGGAACGCTTGCACTCACACCAGCAATCAGTGTTGTTTTCGTTAACGATGACGATGACGAAATATTTTCGTTGACGCCCCTTTTTTTCATGACGATAACGAGAGGGTGACGAGACGAACATGGCTCTCTGATGACGAAAACATGACGAGACGTGTGTGAGTTTGCGTTGACGAGACGAGAACGGACGTAAATGTTAGTGGTCGGGCTGTGATCGCCTCTACATTCCATATTATGGATTGTCATTACTAGCTGCACACGATTTAGCAACGGCTCCGTCAACAACAGAACAACGCTGCTGAGACGAGCCGCGGTGCGCCGCCGCCCGGTGCTTGTGATTAGAGCGGCAGAGAGCAGCAGGCAGTGATCCGCTGCTCTGGTGACCTCGGTCAGTGCGGTGCAGCCGCTCCGCGGCGCTGACGGGTGGTCAGACGTTCAAATGCATGACATTTCTGCTTATTGTGCGTGTAATCTGTCCATTAAAATCAACAAGTGTCTGCAACACTGCTGCATCCTTGTGTGGTTACGCCCACCACCTGGCATGCAGCGCACATTCTGCTCAACACACCTGCCGTCACTCCATCAGAAAAAAAACTGAATGCACTACTGTTACCACTTTATCTGTGTGTAGGCTAATGGATAATCCTTAGACCATAAAGTATTTGGCATTGGGTGGAAACATTATGTCTAAAACCATTCCTTTATTGAATTAATTTGTTGAAAGACTTTTTTTTTTTTTACTGAAACTGACTAAAACTAGACGAAAACCTTGTTGAGTTTTCGTCGACTAAAACTAGACTAAAACTATCACATATAGGAATGACTAAAATTGACTAAAACTAATAAGTATTTTCGTCAAAAAGACTAAGACTAAGACTAAATCTAAAATGCCTGCCAAAAACAACACTGCCAGCAATAGAATCCGGACTTTAGGGGGCAAACGTGCTTGGGCACGGTACGATTGCCTAGTGTGAGTGCGCCCTTAGTTTAATGTCTCACGTTCTCAACAACATACATGTGGCTCCATGCAGTCTTGCTCTACCCTGTTATATGGTACGGTAAGCTGACTACAAACCAGTGCTGCCGCCTAGCGGTCAAACATGTAATAACATCCAATCATAACATCCCCCTTTTTCTAAGGTAAAATGCATTACCATGAATCATAACATTAGCTGTGTCAGTTATTTCAACCATTTCACATTCAGCATAACTCTGCAACACATAAGCAGTATAAACAGTTTATGGTAAATGGTAAATGGTCTTGTATTTATATAGCGCTTTACTATACCTGAACGATACCCAAAGCGCTTTACAGTACATCACATTCACCCATTCACACACACATTCACACACTGATGGCGGTAGCTGCCATGCAAGGCGCTGACCACGACCCATCAGGAGCAAGGTGGGTAAGGTGTCTTGCCCAAGGACACTACGGCAGCAACCGGGACAGAGCGGGATTCGAACCGCCAACCCTCTGATCATTGGACGACCCGCTCTACCACCTGAGCCACTGCCGCCCCCGTTTATGATTGCATAACTCATATCTAAGCCAAAGCTAGACCATTTAGAACACATTCACAACATCAATCAATATACATTTTGTTCAACATCTTTAACATGCATATTGAATTTTCTTTGTTTATAAGTTCAGTCTATCAGGCTTTCTGATTTCTCTTGTGGACCTTCTTAACTCAGGTTCGCTTGGAGTAGGTGTGTGAGAGTCAGTGTTACAGTCCATAACAGGTGTGGGAATTACCTGAGATTCACCACAGATTACGCTGAGCTCACCAACAGTCCCTTGAGGAGTCTTTAATAGACTGCGACGATTGCGTCTGAGGATTTGTCCATCATCAGTTTTCACCGTGTACGATCGTGGAGCAACTTCTTGCAGGACAGTTGCTTTTGTACTCCATCCATCAGCATCCTCAATCCTGACTGTGTTGTTGGTAGTCAGTGGACGGAGATGCTTGGTTGTTCTGTCATAGAATGACTTTTGCATCATTTTCTGTTGTCGTAGCTTATGTTCAATCTTTGAGTGATTCTTTTGCTTTAATTTGTCGTTTTGATGACTCGGCAATGTTGTTCGTAGCTTCCTCTTCATCAGCAGTTCAGCTGGTGATAGGCCGCACTGAAGAGGTGATGCTCTATAGCTCAATAAAGCCAGATACGGATCCGAGTCACTGTCAGCTGCTTTCTTTAGGAGTTGCTTGAGAATGTGAACTCCTTTTTCAGCTTGCCCGTTTGACTGTGCATAGTGTGGGCTTGACGTCACATGCTTGAAATCATATTGCACTGCAAACTTCTGCCATTCTTTGCTGCTGAAGCAGGGGCCATTGTCGCTCACCACGGTGTGTGGGATGCCATGCCTGGCGAAGATAGATTTAGCATGTGTTATGACACAAGTTGACGTTGAGCTTGCTAGTAGCGCCATCTCAGGGAAGTTTGAGTAGTAATCCATTACCACTAAATAGTCTTTACCTCTGAGATGAAACAAGTCCATTCCTACTTTGTGCCATGGTGCTGTTGGCACCTCAGCTACCACCATAGGCTATTTGTTCTGCTTGTTCCTGTGTTTCTGGCATGTTTCACATTTACTTATAAGTGTTTCAATGACTTTGTTCAGTCCGGGCCAGAAAACCGTGTCTCTCGCCCTCCTTTTGCACTTTTCGATGCCGAGATGGCCTTCATGTATACTGTGCAACATGTCCATTCTCAAAGCCCGTGGAATAACAATCCTGCCCTTTTTCAACAGCAGACCATCCACAGTACTAAGCTCACCTCTGACATCGTAAAATTGTGGACATGAACCAGCTGGCCATCCCTCATCCATGTTCTTCATGACATGCTGTAGCTCAGCATCCTTTGCTGTAGCCTCCGCTATTTGTCTTGACTTTGTGTCAGACACAGGCAGTGTAGCCCAGAGGTTCCCAACCTTTTTCTTAAGGGACCCATATTTTTACCATTGAAAACTTTGGTGACCCCCCCCCCCCCCCCCCCCCGATGTAAAAAGGACCATCATAACTTATTTTACATGAAATACTTTATTATATTTCAGTAATTTAATAACAGCATGGAACAAACAATCAGGAGAACCTGTGTATGATTACAACATATTCTTCAGAACTTGTACTTTTAAAAACATAATTGTGTTTTTAAAAGTACAAGTTCTGAAGAATATGTTGTAATTTTACACAGGTTTTTTCTCACTGTTCCATGCTGTTTTTCAAATTCATTGTGACTGATATTGCCCTGATGTATATGTATTTAATGTTTTAAAACTGTTGATATTCAATCATCTATTGATATAGGCCTATAATTTATTTGTTTATCTATTTAAATACTCGAATAAATGTTTAATGTGGCCCTTGAATTTAGTTGATTTCGTCACATATATGAATTAAATGCTTAGCCTACTCATTTATTTAACATTTTAATTACATTAAAATTATGAAACCCCTTAAAATCAAGAGGGCTTCGCGACCCCCCCTGGATCTTTGGCGACCCCCTTGGGGGGTCCCGCCCCCCAGGTTGGGAACCACTGGTGTAGCCGACACCATGTTCACCTGACACTGTATGTCCTCGCCTGTCGCACTCACACTGTCGCCTGTAATTGCTCTGGATAGGGTATCAGCAAGGACTAGGTGTTTACCTGGAGTATATCAAAGGAGGTTAAATCGAAAGCAACTGGACTTAGTTATTTGTCTAGGAAGACGTTTCACCTCTCATCCAAGAGGCTTCATCAGTTCATGTACGCAGCTGACCAGGCTGGGACTGTAGTATATGGAGTATATACCTGGAGTATATATCAGTTCAAAATCATACCTTTGCATCTTCATCATTAACCGCTGAATCCGTGGAGACATTTCATTCAGATTCTTTTTGATGATGGCGACCAGCGGTCGATGATCAGTTTCGACTGTGAAAGACGGCAGGCCGTACACGTAGCTATGAAACCGCTCCAAACCATACGCCAGTCCCAAACATTCTTTTTCGATCTGAGCGTATCGGCATTCAGATTTTGTCATCGCCCGAGATGCATAGGCTACCGGTTTCCAGTGCTCACCCTCAGCCTGGAGTAGAACGGCACCAATACCATCCTTGGAAGCATCTGTAGACACTTTTATCCTCTTTGTGTGGTCATAAAATGACAACACAGGTGCTGTGCTCAGTGGGTTCTTGAGTTTTTGCCACTCATGCTCATGTTTCACTGTCCATTTAAACTCACAGTCCCTGTGCAGAAGCTCTCGTATGCATGATGTCTTTGCTGTCAGATTGGGAATGAATTTACCTATGAAATTCACCATTCCCATGATGCGTAGCACCCCTGTCTTGTCTGTGGGCCTTGGCATGTTCTGTATTGCATGTATTTTGTCTTTATCTGGTTGGACACCACGTGCAGACAGCTTGTCTCCCAGGAAGAGGATCTCTTGAATGCCAAACTCACATTTACTCTTGTTGAGTTTTAGTCCATACTTTTGTATGCTCTTGGGCTGTGGAACCCCATATGATGATGTCATCAATGTAGACTCGAACTCCATCCAAGCCCTCGATGATCTGCTCCATCGCTCTGTGAAATATTTCAGGTGCTGACTTGATTCCAAAAGGCAGTCTGAGAAAGCAGTGTCTGCCGAAGGGTGTATTAAAGGTACAGTACTTGGTGCTGCTTTCATCCAGTTTCAGCTGCCAGAAGCCTTGTGAGGCGTCAAGCTTCGTGAAGTAGCTGGCACCTGACATTTCACTGATGATCTCTTCACCTATATTCTTTAGTTGAACTTTAACTTTAATCCAGATAACTTTTTATTTAAATATGTTTATTTCCAGGTAAGTGTTTTTCACATTTGCACTGTACACATGCACTTGCCTGCTGTTAGTACAGCCATCTGAACCAGGTATGACATTATTCAACAGACTCAACATGAATATCCTCAACAACAGTATAGAAAAACAAATCATACAGGGATTCCAGAAAAGTAAAGTAAGAGACTGTATTTGCAGAGAGAACATGTCACACATGAGCATTGTCGTTGCTCCAACACTGTCAATCAGTACAACATTGTTTTGTGTTTTTTTTTAACCAATTCGTATAATGCTAAAAATTCCTATTAGAAATTGCACTTAGCTCAATGAAAATACATCATCGTGTAACAAGGTTTTACAAAGATTAAGACGTGTTGTAATCGGTGTCATGGTCATTATTCTCCTGCTGTGACTCACACACTTGTCCATCATGTAACAAAAACACATCAGAGGTAAAAGAGGACACTGCCACGTCCTGTAAAAACAAAACAAAAAACTCTACTCAGACTAATAATAATAATAATAAGGATTCCCTTCTTTTTTTGTCTAAAAATAAAAAAACAAATAATCCTGAAACTCTCTGGGTTGTTTGTTTTCCACTCTGATCATCATCTCATCCAATTCTGACAAAATCATTTTCAAACATTTCCCCCCCTTAAAGACAATTATGGTCACCGTTAATAGTGCAAAAATATTCTCTTACAAAGTCCATGCAGAGTGTTGTTTACCCACAAATGAGCCTTGTGCATCCATCAGTAACGACACGGCTGCAGCTGCAGCGTGGAGGGAGGGAGGGAGGGAGGGAGCAATGGCTTGTTTTAAGGAGAATGATCCAGAAACCTCTCAACCAATCAGAGCTCACAGCTGGTTTTCAGAATAAAACAGCTCTGCAGGATGGAGCGGTGGTGGTGAGACCGTCCTGTCTGGTCGGGACCAACATGTGTGTGATGGAGCGTTTCCTCTTATTGCTGTTGTGTAGTACATGTGTGGTCGACAGGCGGCGTGACATCACTAACACCTGCAGTGCAGTCGCCATGGTAGTTTGGCGGCACAACACTTTACTTGAATACGTGTTCATAAGACTGACATAACAATGTCCTAACCATGACATGACACCTGTCATAAACATCAATGAATACTTAGGACAGCACTTTTAGGGCCCGACCGATTTATCGGCGAGCCGATTAAATCGGCCAATTATAGCCCGTTTGAAATGGTAAATGGTAAATGGACTTGCACTTATATAGCACATTCACACAGCGCTTGGCAGCGCAGAAATCTAACCATTCACACACATTCGTACACCCAATGGACACATCGGGGGGCAAGTGTGGGTTCAGTGTCTTGCCCAAGGACACTTCGACATGTTGCCAGGAGGAGCCTGGAATCGAACCACCGACCTTCCGGTTAGTGGACGACCCGCTCTACCTCCTGAGCCACAGCCGCCGCACAAACTAATCGGTAATCGGCCAAAACTCGCCGATTGTCGCAGATATTTTCAGGAATAAAATGCAGGGAAAAAAACTTGGTTTTACTTTGAAAAGATTCCCCCGCACCGGCGCCGACCTCATGACAAACTCCATCCACTACCACCTCAGTCACAGCCTGGTCACAGCACACAGCAGTGACTGATCTGTCTCAAAACCAGTGTTGCCACTGGCTTTCTGTTTCCCTTTTTTTTTTTTTTCTTAACCGCGGTCGGGTTGTGAATTAATTAATTAATTAATGCTCGTCTCCAGCCGTGTTGGGTCCGAGATTCAAGCCGGTCGGGGTCAGGTTTTACCGTTATATAGCCTACCGGCACGGCAGTATGCTCATTTATCACCAATAAACACAGTAGATGAGGGTGAGTGACTAAGCTGAGGCTGTGTGACGGGTGGGGGGTCCGTGGCGTGGAGCATTGCGGGACTCTGACTGCAGCGGGGACTATCATGTCTCTGCTCCGTGACACTGCTGGGAGACTGACCGCCGGTGAGCGCTTTGACACGGTGCCGGGCACGGCAGCAACCGCTGATCGTTGAAAACAGTCTCCAAACCAGAAACGTCTGGAACAACATTGGAAAAAGACGCTTTTGATTAAAAAAAAAAAAGAGAGAGAGAGAGAGAGAGACGCCGTGCCGTGTAAAAAAACAACAAAAAAGTATCACGTGTCATGACTTCCTGTATTTGGCCCTTCAAAATAAAAGCCCATATTGATTTTGACTTAATTTTGACAAGACACGGCTCCAAATGTTTTTTTTTTTCTCCTGCAACCAATCGACCAATGAAATTTTGGTCGGCTAATAATTTTTTGGTCGACCAGGCAGCCCTAATTTATATATTATATAATATATATATATATATAGATATATTATTATAGTAATACAATTAAAAAACTTAATTAAAAAAAAAAAAAAAAATCGGCCGATTAATCGGTTATCGGATTTTTCCCCCCCTAATAATCGTTATCGGCATCGGCCCTAATAAATCCATATCGGTCGGGCCCTAGTCACTTTTAATGCAAAGTTGACACTGTTTGAGATGTTTTTGTTACGACAACTTAAAGTTTGGCAATTATGTCTGCTATGACAGGTTATGTTGTCTTTATGTCAAGTTGTCATAACAAGGACATCTCAAACAATGTCAACTTTGCATCAAAAGTGACATAACTTACCGAATGACACTTAACAACAGCTGTCATGAGTATTCATTGATGTTTATGACAGGTGTCATGTTGTGGTTATGATGGTGCTTTGTCAGTCTTATGAACACGTATTCAAGTAAAGTGTTACAAAAAAAAACAAAAAACAGAAACATGAACTGTGAAACAACCGAACGTTCCGTAAACGCAACGTTCAGACAGAAACACACAGATGTAAGATGATGAGCGCAGGAGTGGAGTTTTCCCTTTAGATGCTTTGTGCAGTTCAAACTTTTAAAAACCAACGTCCTTGATTGGAAACGTGACGGGGGCAGATGTGATCTGTCAGACAGAGGGAACAGAAACATGCTACCCACACTTATTACATATATTTATCTATAAATATACACAGTATAGTAGCTTACTGGTTTGTGACTGTAGCAGCACCTTCATATTCAAGACAAATCTCCAGTGATTAAATATGATAATAACAATAATAATAAAAATACAGAAATATGCTTAAACACAGGGTGTGCACACAACGGTATCTGGGAAGAGTGAGGAGATGAAAGCTGTGGTGGAGCTCATCTAAAAGACTTGAATTATTACACAGTAAAATAATATATAAAAAATATATATTTTAGTTTTAAATGAACAGGTTGACTTACTTCTCAACACGCAGCTATAAAATGCATAATATTTACGCCAGCATCATCATCATCATCATCATCATATACTTCTTTACAACTGTTAACCAGAAAGAGGCGGAGTTGGTTGGTCTTCTGAAAATGAACGCTCTTCCAAAACAAATAAACAAACAAACAAACAGAATTTTTTTTTAAAGTTGAACAAACTTTACTGGTGCTGATGAACGTAGACGAGTCTCTCCTGTGGTTCCAGTTGTGAGGAGAACTGCAAACATCCGGAGCAGGAATTAGGAACGCCACTGGAGATGAGGATGAGAGTGGGAGGCAGCAGGCGGATCTGTGTGTGTGTGTGTGTAGTGTGTGTCTCAGTACACACACACTGTGGTCTTGTTGTGCTGCTGCAGAATGGGCGACACGTTGCTGGACTCCTTCTGTTTCTTCTCTGCGTTGTGTTGGACCAGCGGCGGCCTGTCGGCAGTCCTGTGCCGGGCTTTCTTAGACGAATGGCCCGACGACGACGATGACGATGGTGATGACGATGGTGATGACGATGACGATGGTGATCCATCAATAGTTCTTTTGCTGGCGGGCGTCCGGCTGCCGGCTGTCCTGTCAGACGGACTGGGACACAGCGGAGTCAGAGCGAACGGGTCGGACAGGCTCATGTGGTACAGGCTGCTGCTCCCTGATAGGCCGTCCCGTCGCTCCAGGGTGGGGAGGAGCTCGCACACGGACGACGGGGAGTCTTCCTCCGTAGGCCGCTGCAGGAGGACACACGGTGATTAACTTCACTTATAACACACATATGGAATACACACAATTCACCTTTTAACTTTTACAGTGAAGGAAACCACAACCCGGTCTGGGTCGGTCCGTCTGAGAACTGAAGTTAGGCCTGGGACGATAATAAATTTAGCTGGACGATATATTGTCCCACAAATTATTGACGATAAACGATATTATTGACACATTTTTTTGAGAACAAATTAACCACTAATATAGCCTAATAATATTTCATAATAATGCAAGTAGACCCTTTTAAAGCAATACTTACCTTTCTGGAACTTTTGCACATTTCTTTGTCTAAGTTAAAATGCTATTAATAATCTGATGATACATTAAAATGTAAGAGAAACCCAACAGGGTTAAAAACTCATCATTTTTCCATTCTCATATAATTCTGAGAAAAGTCTGACCAATAATATTATTCGGTCCGATTAAAGCAATACTTTCCTTTCTGGAACTTTTGCAATTTTTTTGTCTAAGTTAAAATGCTATTAATAATCTGATGATACATTAAAATGTAAGAGAAATCCAAAAGGGTTAAAAACTCATCATTTTTTCATTCTCATATAATTCTGAGAAAAGTCTGACCAATAATATTATTCGGTCCGATTAATAAGATTTGACGTGCGACCGAACCTACTTAATATGTAATCACTTTGTGCACCCCTCTCCTCCTCTCCCCCCTCCCGACCAGGAAGAACGCTTATTGACAGAGCAGTAGCAGGACATGAGCAGAGGAGACTAGAGTCACAACACACTAGAAAGAAGGTTTTTGGAAATAAATAGTTTTTTAAAAGACCAATAACTGCAGCCGCAGCTGGTCGCGGAGTTTCATGTCTGATATTGTAACGTTGATAGTGATCAGCCCCGAGTGATACGTAAACACAGGACGTCACATGTGTCTATAAAGCATCCAGTGCTAACGGCTAGTAGCTATATAGGCTACTGTTAGCTCTGTGCTAACGGCTAGGCTACTGTTAGCTCTGTGCTAACGGCTAGGCTACTGTTAGCTCTGTGCTAACGGCTAGGCTACTGTTAGCTCTGTGCTAACGGCTAGGCTACTGTTAGCTCTGTGAGTTCTCAGCGGTCCGGACCCGGTTGAACTCCGGACCGGCGCGGCTCGACTCGGCTCGGTCTGGATTTATTTTGGCCCTGAACCAGCGCATCAGGTGGCGCTGGTCCGGCCGCCAGCCCGGCTCGTTGAGAACTGTAATCTGTAACAATCACTTCCCCTGCGTCTCCAGTAGCAGTAGGCTAACAACAGTTTATTATAAAACTCATCAGTCATCATCACTGAGTCCGTTTATACGGTTTAAAACTCCGGTGTTGTGTTTGTTTGTGTTGTTCCTGTTTCACTCGCGTTCCTGTTCTGTTTACCGTTGCCATGCCAACGCATGCAGCAGGGAGGGAGGGGGCTCGTGGAGGTGCAGCAGGAGTGAGAGGTGGGTGGGACTTGTGAGGGAGGTGGAGCTGTTGATTTTCAAATGTTTGTGCTGTGCTGAGTGAAATGCCAGATCGGTAAGTATTGCTTTAAATGCAATAAACTTTTATTTCTCATGAGTATATATATTTTAACCATTGTAATTGGAATGACAAGAACTTATATAGCTACTATTCTAAATAAATAAAATAAACAAAACATAATAAACAGTGCAGTGCAGCTCTTCTGTCCAATAACGTTACACACTTGAAGCTCCACTTTTCATTCAAACAAACTAATGTGACTTCCACAGATGTAAGATTTCATCAATGAGACTAGCATTTATCTCCTAAAAACTATTAAACCAGCCGGCGGTAAACCTCTAAAAACCCGCTGATAAGTTTTCTAGTCGTTTTCTCCCCCAATGACGGAGGTTGACCGGCCCGTGAGCTGCTGCAGACGGCTGCAGTCTGTGGGAAGCCCTGCTCCTCCTGCTCGCTGCTACCACATTAGCTCCAAAAACGTCGGAGGAAATCTCCTAACAGGCGATATGTGGATAAACTGACCACAGACTGGGGATCTAAACTGTGACTTTCTGGCATGAAAAAATATTAAAACTTTTAAAAAGTGATGTGTTAACAGCGCTGTAGCGAGAATTACGGTAAAATAGCTTTCAGCTGCTTAGCTTTACAGCTAGCGCTGCCCAGAGCGATAGATCGCTCTGGCGCTGCCGGTTGCTGCAAAAGGCATTCTGGGAAACAAAGATCCTGGATGACTGAAAAGAGGGTTCACTCCTTTCATTCTGCAAAACAAACGGCCCAGGTGCTGAGACCGATGCACAGAGTGAAGCCTCTTGTCATCCAGCCTGGTTCGAGGCAAGAGACCAGGAAAACTTACGTGCGCATGCACATGGCGATTTATCGAGGCCGGAAAAACTATCGAGTTCATTTTCATTTATCGTGCGATTAATTGATTTATTGATTATCGTCCCAGGCCTAACTGAAGTGAAGTGCTCAGAGCTACGCTACGGAGGCTCATGGGATTTCTTTGTTTCCCTCATCAAACTCATTAAATACACAATCCAACAACTCCACAACGCTCTGGTGGACAAGTTGTGACCTGCACATTCACCACGCTATGAGATAATAACACAACGTTACCACACAGAGTTGTTTTAGAGGGAAATTCAGAGACTGCTTGATGAAAAACTGCAGTTTTGCATGAATTTACCTCTTCAAAACACATCTGAAGGTTGAAACGTAATCAAACTTGCACTCACTGTTGATCTTTATTGATATGTAACTCACGCAATTTGTAATGTAAAGCACCTTTAACTGCTGTTACAGCACTTTATTGTACCTCCTTGTCTCTGTGTTTCGTTTATCTGTCCAGTTTTTTGTTTTGTTTGTTTTGTTTCGTTTGTCGTTTATTGTGTCTGCTTTTATCTTCTGTGTTTTGTGTCTTTGCAATGAAGTCTTTTGTGTGACCTGCCAGGGGACAGCGGATGAAAAGAAGCAACAACTGACTCCGGTGCATTTATATCCACGCTGGTGTTATTAATGTGCAATGTCCTTTTAAAATAAACAAACAAATAATAAAATCAGTTTGACATTTCAGGAATGAAAAATCAATAGTAAAGCGAGTGCAAGAGAATGTGGGACCTTTAGTTTTCTTCTCCACCTCCAACCAGCTCAACGTTCACGTTTCAAGAACAGACGGGTTGAAAACACAGACACTGAAGAATAATCCTAAGAAAAGAGAGGAGGAGCGTGAGTGCGTCCTCGTCTCCGTGGCCTCACCTGAAGCAGAGGAGTGTCGGCGCGGGACAGCGAGGTGGGGGGACACTGGGACACCTTGGCCAGGTCCAGCAGCACCTCCTCGTGGTGCAGCGTGTCCTGAGGCGTCCCGGGCTCCTGCAGGGCGATGACGATGGCGCTGGTGTTGTCGGCGCGCAGCATCCTCTGGCGCCAGCGCAGCAGTGCGTGGCTGACCAGCTGCCGGGCGCTCGACACTCCGCACGGCGCCTGAAACACACACACACACACAGGGCTGTTACCACACTGGTGGACAGAGTCAGTCCACAGCCGGAGACTGAAACGAGTGGCGCTCACTAGAGATGGGTATCGTTTGCATTTTCATCGATTCCAATTCCTATTTCGATTCCTCATTTCGATTCCGATTCTTTTCGATTACCGATTCCGATACCAATATTAATTATAAAGTAAATAAATATAATATGACTTACTAGGGCTGCCCCCAAATAGTCGACCAAGCAAAAATCACTGACTGACCAAAATGTAATTGGTCGATTGGTCGCAGGAAAAAAACAACAACATTTGGAGCCGTGTCTTGTCAAAATTAAGTCAAAATCAATATGACTGAACAGTATATGAAAGGCTATAGGGCTTTTAATTTGAAGGGCCATATACAGGAAGTCGTGACACTCACTCGCTGTCAGTTTTTTTTGTTGTTGTTGTTGTGGTTACACGGCAGGCAGGTCTCTCTCTTTTTCTTTTTTTTTCAAAAGCGAGAAAGCACGTGTCACTGCTGTTTTCGGGTTATTAGCGATTAGCGGGTGCTGCCGTTCCCCGGTCCCAAAGCGCTCACCGGCGGTCAGTCTCACAGTGTCACGGAGCAGATCCATGATAGTACCCGATTTTGGAACCGGTTCTCGGTACCCATCCCTAGCGCTCACCATCAGCTCGTCGTTGTTCTGACACATGGAGATGGCCTCCTGGGGTGGCACCATGTTCCACAGGCCGTCGCTGCCCAGGATGATGTAGCGGTGCTTCCTGGGGTCAAGGGTCACCACGCTGGTGTCCGGCTCCGGGGAAACCACAAACTCTCCGCTGTAGAAGTCGTAGCTCCACAGGTCACCTTGTGCAGAGAAGATAAACACTTTCAATTTACTTAAAAATAAAATTCAGTCCAAACACAAACAACATTTTCCTTCTCTGGTCAAAATAATAACTGCTTCAGAGTTTTATTGTCTTATATTTAGTTGTTTATTACTGTCGGGACGTCACAGAGATTCCCATGATGAGTAAGGTGAGACACTACAGGTGAATGGGGTTAAAATTTAAACCAACAGATTTCACCATGAAACTTCCTAAGTTTATCTCTTTAACAAACATCTCCTGGATGCACTGGGACGCATCATCAGTGTTGTTTCCTGGGGTCATAGGGTTTTTCGGGTCTTGCAACAGACACTCGGCTTGGGCGGTATCCAAATTTGATACCTTCAAACTTCCTCCACATTTTACCGCGGTATACGGTATTACCGTGACTAATTAAAAATTATGACATAAGCCTCAGGTGGCATTACCAAACATTGGCTTGTGTCTTCACCGTTCAGAAACAGAATACTAGGGCTAAACATTAGCAGACCAAAATCTCATTGGTCGATTGGTCGCAGGAAAAAAAACAAAAAAAAACATTTGGAGCCGTGTCTTGTCAAAATTAAGTCAAAATCAATATGACTGAACTGTATATGAAAAGCTATAGGGCTTTTATTTTGAAGGGCCAGATACAGGAAGTCGTGACACCACTCGCTGTCTTTCTTTTTTTGTGTGTGTGTGTTTTTTTTACATGGCACGGCAGGTCCGGTCCCTACTTTTTTTTTCCTTGTCAAGAGCGACTTTTTCCGATGTTGTTCCAGGCGTTTCTGGTTTGGAGACTCGACGTAAAAGCACATATCACTGCTGTTTTCAACGATTAGTGGGACCCGTCCTACAGCGTTCACCGGCGGTGTCTCACAGTGTCACGCAGCAGAGACATGATAGTCCCCGCTGCAGTCAGAATCCCGCACCGCTCCACGCCGCTCTTGGCCGCCCAGTTGTAACGCCCAGTCGACCAATGACTTTGCAGAGTGAGCGTCCTGCAAAGCCTCTGCAGCCGACTTCTACAGGCTCGTAGAAGGTCCTCCAACCCCTGCCTCTGCACTCCTCAACCAGTTCCTGGTACTTCTCGCATTTCCTCTCGTTGGCTTCCTCGATCCGCTCTTCCCAGGGCTCGGTTAGTTCCAGCATGATCGGGTGTTTTGAAGCCTCAGATGTTATTATCATGTCTGGTCAGAGGGATGTTGGTGCGATGTGCTGTGGGAACCTCAGCTTCTTAAGATGATAACTTATGTTGTGATGATAACACTGGCCATTCATGACAAAATGTAGGTGAAATGAGCGAGTTTTACGGCCGATAATGTCCTATGTAGAGGTTGCATTGCCGTGGCCCCCGTGCGCTGCGGTTATGATCGGTTGGATCTAAATAACGTCTGAAGGACTCCAAGCTGCACTACAAGTGTCTGTGAGCATAATTACACCTATAAATAAGGTCCAGGTGTCAAAAAAACTGAAATTCCCCTTTAACTCTTCTGATTCGCAGGTCAACCTGCAGCTGCCAATCAGGGGCTATGTGGAAGTGGCCTGTTGTGGTCTGTGGCCGTGGCCGAGGTCTCTCGGCCTTGAGGAAGGGGACTGTCTTATGCTGCGTTCACATGGAGTCTGGTGAACAGCAGACGGCATGCCGGACTCCATGTTAGTGGACAAGAGAACGATGGGAGAGCACGGCAAAAAATACCGTGGACGGCAACGGCAAACGGCAGTGTCAAAGTGTTCAAATATTTTAACTTTTGCCGTCTGCCGCGACCGTATCCTCAACCGAACGTGACGTTTGAGTACGAGTATGTTGACGTTGCCATAGCGACATGGTGACGTGCCTTGCCGTTGTGCCGTGTCGTCCGACAGTTTGTTTGTTTTTACCGTTCCGTCCAGCGGCATTTGCCGTTTACCGTCTGCCAGACTCCATGTGAACGTGGCATTATGAGCGCGATGGTGTCTGCTGGTACCGACGGCTGTGGCTATACTCTCAGCAACTGCTTTGAGCACCTGGCCATGGCGCCAGCGACTGTATCAGCCAGGGCTTTTGGGCAGCTGCTGCAGGTGTTCTAAGGAGCTCTTCCCCCAGGTGTGAAGGTTTACTGGGCTTAGGAGGGCATCATAGACTGCCTGCACCAGGATCCAGACGTGATGGAAGTCTGCCTTTATGATGTTTGACCAGGTGACTGTGTGCTGCAACGCGCTCTCCAACCTTGTCAGGGATGTGATTGGCCAAGGACAAAAAAGCAGGAAATTATATGGACCCATAGCGCAACACGGCAACAGTGCAGCCATTACACACAATGACATAATTTTGACACTTTATATTAACTCATTGAGTGCCGCGCTCCTTTCCAAAGTTTTAGTCAAGTGTACCGGCAATTTAGACCATTTTTGACTTTTTATGTAGAGCCATAGTGTATTCTATATTATTGCCACCAACACATACTGCAGCTCAATTGAAAGGTTTAACTTTATGCTTCAAATGACCACAAACCGTTTGTTTCTACGTGCCTCCGTTCCTGAGAAAAGTCAAGCTAAACATGGCTGGGTTTCACCAAAATCCCTCCTTTTTTTCTAGAAAAGGAGATAGAGCGTCTTTTATGAAAGGTGCGCTGTTTGTGTCTGTCGCTCTTCTGACACTCGCATTTCTGGATCAAAGGGCTCGTATAAGATAAATATATACAACAGTTGTTGTTCTATTCACAAAACCACCAGCGGGGGCGGGGGGGGGGCGCCACTAAACAACAATAACACATACGCACCGTGCCGTGTCACAGCCTCTAGCCGCGGAACGTGAGGGTCAGTCGGCCACCGCGGCTCGGGAAGACCGGTCCCGCCGGTGGTCGCGGTCCTGCTGTGGTACGGGTCGGTGATGCCGGTCTGCTTTGGCCCAGAGACCATCAGATTTTACCACGGGGGGACTTTGGGGAGGACACGGTGTTGCTCGAGGTGAAGACCGGGCGGGACTGTCGGCTGAGAGCTTCCTGGTTCTGCTCCGAGCTGCTGCAGCAGCAGCGCGGGTGAGAGCAGAGCAGCAGCGGAGCAGCTGCGCTGCATCTGCATGCAGAACTCCGTTTGCAGAAGCCGAGTTATGATAAAAACTTCCAGATCATGAGCTGTCATGTGACTTTGATCGTCATCTATTTCAGTTCTCCTCGTCGTAGAGTCCCCAAATTTACATATAATGTGTATTAAAGTGTCTATTTTCATAATTTAAAAAAAAAGCAAAAAACGAAAAATCTCGTTTTTGGCACTCAACGCATGGGAACGAAAAACGAGAAATTACGTGGTTGGCACTCAATGAGTTAAAAGTATATACACAAACAGAAAACAATTAATTTAAGGAGAAAAAAACCTCAAAAACAGCATGTCAATCAATAGGTGCAGATATTATTACAGTGTGTGTGTGTTGTGAATATCACACACACTGTGACATAATCTTCATCATTTTGATAATTCAATGTGTCTGAGAGCGAGAGAGACAGGAGAGAGAGAGCCAGTTATGGCAGGTGGAATTACCACTTGATATTGAACTTATTTAAAAGGAAAACAAACATGCAGTAGCTACTTAGCTCCATTTTAATATTTAATGATGGAAAAAAGTTAATGAACCATTGAGACCTTCCAGCCAGATGTGTGCTACATGTCTAATATTTTTTGTAGCTGCTTAACTAAATAATAAATCATTGTAATGGCAAGAATGGCTGGAGTGTATGAAACTTAAACTGAACTCAGTTCTGAGTTCAGTTTCAGTGGGAAGCTGTGGCTGCAGAGCTCCTTTACAGCAGGTAGCACACGCACGCACGCACACTCACACACACCTGTTGCTGCACTGTCTCTCTCTGTCCCTCGGCTCTCTGGACTGTTGTTTTGGGCTCTAATAAGTAGCATGGACGGCCCAACCCGTCCGGACGCGCTGGTTCGAGCCGGGTTTGCACCGAGAATATGACTCGGTGAGGCCGGGCTTTTCTTTTCTTTTCTTTTTTTTTTTTAACGGGTTCGGACAGAGAATTAATGCTCGTCGTAGCCTAAATGTAAACACAGTAACGTCAGCGCGCTACGTCTTCTTCTTACGTTACTGCTCAATGGTTGGGGCAATATCAACACCTATGGCTGTGTGGGTTAAATGGTGGATAATGGCGGTCGGGCGCTCCGACGGTCCTACCCCCCCCCCCACCCACTCTAAAAAAAAAAAGCGGATTTGCATGATTTACGAGGGTCGCATTTTCATGTCTAAAAATCCGGATTTCCGGATAAATCCAGAAAAATCACATCCCTGCTTGTCCACGCTCCCTGCTGCCGGAGTCCCACTGCCCTACTTAGGCCCCGTCCAGACGAGTACGCGGCTTCACCGAATCCGATCTTTTTCTTAATTGTTTTGAAAAAAATCTCCGTAAACACGGCATTTTCGGTGTTTTCAGAAATATCTGCGTCCACACGGATCCACTGAAAACGACCCAAAACGCTGTAGTACATACTCCAGGCCTGTGTGGAGCGTGTGTGGCGCTGTAGTGCTGCCACACACAAACACTTAAGACATGGGATTAAATGTTGACAGGGAGTCGTGTCAGAGTAAATATGACAATCAGTGATGATTAAACAGACGTGATTCAGCTGCAGCGTCTGAGCGACCCGATGGTAGTCGGCCGTTGTTTACGTCCATAGACTGTCTGTGTGTAGCTGCTGCAGCGGTGTGTGTGTGTGTGTGTCTCAGGTTACAGGTAGAGCGGCGGGGGGTATGACATCATCGTTTCAGAAAAAAAAATCAGTTTTGGCCGTCCAGACGAAAACGCTGGGGCGGCGTTTTCAGATTTTCCCACTCTGGGACCCGTTTTCAAAAAATACCGTTTTCACCCCCTGAAAACGGCGTATCCGTGTGGACGCGAGGTCGATCCGATAAAGTATTTATCCGGATTCAAAAAAAACGGATTCGTCTGGATGGGGCCTCAGTCTCTCTCCAGACCTGCTCGGACCTCTTCTTGGAGTAGGAGGTCTCTCTCCTTGCCCCGGGCCTTGCGATTAATCGCTCAGTCATCCGTTTGCATTCACTTAATATGTAAACTTGTCGCCAGCGACAAAAGGTCCGGTGTGAATGCACCTTTAGAGTCAGAAGTTTTTACAGAGGGGATTTTGGATATCTCTTTTTATCACTCAGTAAATGAGAAAATACCAGCCCTAAGAAATGAGATTTCACCCTGTTTTTAGGAAATAAATGTTAAATCGGGCTGTGAATGATATATGAACCAACCCCTCTGTAAAAACCTTCAGAATATAGAAAGAAGGTTTGGTGTCTGTAAGTGCTGCTGAAGTGGAGATTTCTAGCTCAGAGTCTGAGAAAAAACTCTTTTTGAGAAAACAGCCTTTAAAGACTTGTATTGTAAAATTCCATAGATAGTTATTGTCAATCGTACTTTAACAATTTGCTGCTACAAGGAAAATGGCATTATTCTGAAAGAAGACATGATGAGGAAGCAAGAAATGAAATAACAATGTTTTTGCCTGTTAGTGTGTCGCCTTAAAAACCTTTTCTTACCGAGCGCTCGAGCGACAGCTAAGAACGGTATCTGGTCGATGACGGTGCTGCGGCGGACCGGCCCGTTGTGACTGAGCCGCGGCCTCTTCCAGACGACCCGGTTCACTCCAGACTTCTTGATCACACTGTTTCAGACACAAGGACAGAAAACGTTTACACAGTTTTAGACCTGATGGGTGTGTGATGGACCAATGAATGACAACACAATCTTCACTTTTACTGGGCAAACTGGGCTGGAACTAATAAACAAATGCAGCTGCAAATGATGACACATTCACTGTCATAAATTATTAATCTGTTAAAAACAAAACAGTTTAAACTATTAGTTGAATCAAGGTGACCTGCATTGCTGCATCTGGTCGGTGCAACTGAACCCATGATATTTTGATACAATAACGTAATTTCACCGATACACAGAAAAACAAAAAACATTCCTCCACTTTGAAGCTTCTTAATTTCATGATCGTAAATGGAGCTCTGAGTCGAAATTTACATATTAGGGGTGCACCGATTATTCGGTAACCGAATATATTCGGCCGAATATTGCAAAAAAGCAACATTCGGCCTTCGGTGGAATGAGCGCAAAGCAAGGCCGAATATAAAAAAAAAAAAAAAAGTCTGATAAATACGCGATCGCGCGACGATGGAAACGGCAGCTTAAACCCCATGGAGCTTTATTAGTAGGTGACTCCTACTGCTGGAAAAACAACAGCAACAAGAGCAGTGGGGGGGGGGGGGGGGGGGAGCTGCACAGCGACCGCACGCACTGTTGCACGTCTCCAAGAGCCCGGTGCCGGTGCGTCCTGTCTGCGGCGGAGACACGGCCACTGAGAGGACTGAGTGAGGGGACCGTTCCTGTAGGAACGCGCCTTTTAATTAATCATTTAAAAACCAAACAACAACATGCTGAGTACGAGAGGAAGAGACGGCTGCAGCAGTTAAAACGAAAGCTCCTCGTCCCAGCATGTCGCCAACTCCGTCCGTGGCCGACGTCTATTTAAAACAGAGTTTCCCAACCTTGTAGGGGTGTAACGGTATATGTATTCGTCCCGTGCCGTCACGGTACGGGGGTCACGGTTCGGTGCACACAGTCACACAACGAATACGTCTGAATGAATATTTAAAAAAAAAATAAAATAAAAAAAGTCGAGTCCTCACTCGAATCCAGGTGGCGGTAATGAGCCTCGAAGCTGCCTGCAGCCGTCATAGCAGACGAAGAAGAGAAGTGATGAGAGAGTGAAGTTAGAGGAGGAGAGCTGTCTGCTTCATTCATGTCACTGTGGCTTCTCAATGAAACAAACGGCGGCGGCGGTGGCTCGCGACCATAATACATCCATGCTCGCGACTGGACCACCGGACAAAGTCCGTCGGCGATGTTTCACGTATGCGCGGTGCGTCGCTAGAAACGCATCAAACACGTAGCGCATGTTCAACCCGATATGTCAATCACTGGTGCAAGTAAAAAGACAAGTTGTGTGCAACAACTCATCCCGCAGCTTTTAAGCCTCTTGACATGAACACAGACAGGTGAGGAGAAAAGGAGACCGCACACTATAGGCCTATATAATCAGACACATTTTGTCTGATGAAGGGCTGACGCCCGAAACGTGAGTGACATTAAACTGTCACGGGAGCTTTTAACTAGTGTGCGGTCTCCTTTTTTCCTTACCTGTGTCTTTCTTGGTGGTCCAGCACCCAGTCTTCAGTTTTTTGGGGGATGTGCGTGTAGCTGCCTAATATGTTTTATGAACACAGACAGGACCAGAAACATCACCAAAGTAACTGCTAGTCTAATTTAACTGTGTAAACCAACATTGATGTCAGTTTATTGTTTTGTTTTTTTAATAATATTTTTTAATAATAATAATTTAATAATTCGAATAATAGTTGCCAGTTGTCAAGTGCACGTTTTTTTTCCTCTAGAATTAATGAATGGCATTATAACACTCCTAATGCACTTGTTTTATTTTGTATTCTTTTTTCTTTTAACTTTTATAACACAAGACAGATTTTAGTTTTACATTCAATTAGTGTCTGTTGTACCGAAACCGTACCGAACCGCAACCCCTGAACCGAGGTACATACCGAACCGTGACTTTTGTGTACCGTTACACCCCTACAACCTTGGGGTCGGGACCCCACGTGGGGTCGCCTGAAATTCAAATGAGGTCGCCTGAAATGTCTAGCAGCCTAATTGATGAATTAAAAAAAATCTGACCAAGAAAGGTTAGGAACCACTGTTTTAAAAGACACTTGGGTTTTTTTGATGAGCAACGGCAACTGGAATATTCAAAAACTGTCAGAATAGTCAATAAACATTTACTTTCTTTGAAAATTAAGTTAAAAAAAAACATTTTATTTAAAAACTTTATAACCACTTTCAGTATTTGGTATTATTCGGTTATTCGGCCAAGCGTTTTGATTTTATTCGGTATTCAGCTTCGGCCAAAAAATGCCATTCGGTGCACCCCTATTACATATTAAACCTGTCAGATTTCCAAGTCTGACCAATATATATCCCTGTGTTGTATCTGATGTGTTGAAGAAATGTGTGTATTTCTGGTGTTTTTGTGTTTTTCTGTGACGCTATCGCTGACTGAGCAAGAGAAAATAAAGACATGTCACTCCACACAGCCAATATAATAATAATTAATATAGTCCAGGATGTAATTTAATCATCAGGCATCTTTGCGTTTTCACCCAAATATACTTATTTTCCTAAATATGGAAGTTATAGGTTATTTATTATCTTCTTTTTATCTCACTTGTCCTGAGAAACACTTTTGGTTAGAATCTGAATCTGAATAAATCTGATATTTCTTGTGGTTACATATCTGTCCCATAATAAAAATAATAATGATATCAAGACCGTTAAAGGGCTTCTTCTATGTTCCAGTTCAAATGAGTCTTTACTCCAGCGCTGACAAATCAGTGACTGTGGCTTGTGTAGTACGGTCTCGTTATAATAATATCTATCTGACCTTCTGCACCTTTCTGCACCTTTCTGCTGGGCGGTGCATCACAGGGAGCGTTAACATGTCGAGTAGAGAGATTTCACTTTGCTTCTTCCCACATGTTTAAAGTTAATCACAAATCCATCAGGGTATAAAACCGATAAGTGATTCTATGACTGTACTTTGGTTTATCATGATTTTAAAATCGAAACTTCTCCACCGCTGACATCCTGAAAAACAAGACGACACTAAACACACCAGTTAAATACCTTGTTATGCAGTAAATCTGAATCAATCAGTGTGATAACTAACTTACTGCACAGCTGTAAAACCCTTTAAAACCATGGAGTTTACCCTGTCATGTGAGAATAAACCATCCAGGAGCCAATCACTCTCATCTTATCAGTGCAAATGCCACAGACAGTAAAACAGTAGATTACCCCTCGATGCAGATAACATTTGATTTACTATTGTAAAAGAAACAGATTCTTCTCAGTCACAATCAATTCTTTGTGGCGTTAGTGGGAAAGCTGAGTCATGAGAATGAACACACTGTTTGACAGACTGACGCTTGGGTTTGTTTTGTTCAAAGACGTACAAAAAGTTTTCATTCCCCTTGAACTTTTCCTCATTTTGTCACGTTACAACAACAAACTGAAATGTGTTTCATTGGCATTTTATGTGACAGGCTAACACAAAGTAGAAAATTAATCAAGGGTGTTCAAGGTTGTTTTTTTGTTTGTTTTTTTTTACAAATAAAGATCTGAAAAGTGTGTTGTGCATATGTCTTCATCCTGAGTCAATATTTAGTTCCAGCTGCAGGTCAGGGGTTTGTCTCCAGCAGCTGTTTTGCAGTTTGTGCCCGTTCTTCTTCTCTGCAGAGCAGCTCTGAGTCAGATTGGATGGAGAGCGTCTGTGAGCAGCAGTTTTCAAGTCTTGCCACAGATTCTCAGTAGGATTCCGGTCTGTAGGACTTTGACTGGTCACATGGATCTGCTTTGATGTAAACCAGTTGTATGACTTGCGTGAGAGTCAAGTTGAGGTGCTCAGTATCTTTACAGGTAGAATAAACAACAACCAGATTTACTCTCACTGCTACGAAAGGACGGGAGCTTCAGACGACCTGTAAACACACTGAGACGTCAACCCAACAAGGGGTGGAACTCTTGCACGAGCCCATTTTGGCTTTGTTCCCTCCTTGCACCATCAAACTTAAAGGTTAAATATGTAGAATTACCAGAACAACAACAGAAAAAGAATTCCAGCAGTCGATTGCCAGACCGTTGCTAGGTAAAACGGGCCGTTGCTAGGGACTCCGCTCTGATCAGAGGACAGACAGGAGGAGGTCTATGCGGGATATTTACCTTAAGTTTCATTTTTACCGTCATTAACAGCATAATAAATGACTTGTAGCTAGGGCTGGGTATCAATCAAAATTTTTCCATACCGGTACCGATACCGATACCTTCACTTCGATACCGGTTCCTGAACGATACTTTTTTCGATACCAATTTTATCATATCAGTTCTAAAAAAATTTAAATTATATTTCACATTACGGTACAAATCTTGAGTTGTATTTTTCTATTTCAACCAGCAGCTTTTCTAAGGGTCAACAGGTAGATCACCCTGGTATGTGTTATAACTACATTGCAGTCACTCAGGGTTTCCCGCAGCGCTTTCCTGTTAAGGCGGCCGCCTTAACAACAAAGAGCTGCCGCCTAAACTAACGTCTTAAAAAAATAAAAATGTAGCGATATTCACAGCACACACACACGACGGTGACATTAACGCGCGCCGCCACGTCTGCTCATAGCGCAGCAACAATGCAGCAGCGTCAGGCCGTCACTGAAACGCTCCGTGGAACCGAGACATGACACGGCGCGCCCGGTGTACAAGTTCTCAGCCCCGGTGACCGCGGCGCTGACGATTGGGGGTGAGTCGCGAGCGTCATGGTCTTGGTAGAGCACGGCCGCTGCAGCGACCCTCCGACAGTCCTATCGCTGCGTGTCAATCCCCCCTCTCACTTTCTCTCCGCGCCCCCGTCTCTCTCCAGCTGCCCTTTCAAAATAAATGCATAAAAAGCCAGAGAAAAAAACAAAGTAGGGGAAACACTGCCTTGTTTTCTCTGTCTTTTTATGGTTTAGTAATTCTTTCATTGGTGCAGTAGCAGTGTTCAGTTACCACGAGCGTAGTTGTGACCTGTTGTGATCATAGATGGCATGGCATATGTTTTTTTATGTAAGTCCCTTCGAAAAGTCCCAAGACCAGCCAAACTCCTAAAAAAAGCGTGATTTATAGTTCATAACATGGTACTTTTGGCATATGGCACCAGGGCCGTTGCTAGGAATCCTTGGCCCCCTGAAAGTATACTAAAGTGGGCCCCTGCCCCCTGACTTTTCCACTTTTACGTATCTATTATCATTTCTTATTTAGCCTACTTTGTTTTGATGCTAATGCAGCATTACTATGAATATCAGTCAGGGTCTTATGCAGAATAATTCAGTCATACAAAGATTAGACTACTGGGGTTTTTGTGGGCCCTACTGGGCGCTGGGCCCCTATAATGATCATCACCTTTCTCCCCTATACAACGGCCCTGTATGGCACTACAGGACCAGTTAAATATAAAACACAATTTTATACAATATACTGTATATAAGTAGGGGGTCCCCGCTCCATCTCTCCATCAGTTTGGGGGTCCTTGGCCTGGAAAACGTTGAAGACCCCTGCTCTACACACCACAGAGAAGCGCATAACAGCAGTGCGCATGGTGAAAGCGAAACTTAATACGGCACACCCCCCCCTCGCCAATCAATCGATCCGCTCGCGCGCGCACATCCCCCCCCCCCCCGCCAACAGGACAGACACCACCTTAACTAACACATTTTCTGGGGGAAACACTGGTCACTTTATTTAGATGAATTTTGCACCCTGAAAATATTACTTAAAACCACTTTAATGGCCTACATATTTTTTGTAGTTGACATATTAAGGCTAAAGGTTTCTGATTTGTTGAGGGAAAATGCAAAAAGTGTTACAACTGTTCCTAAACATTGCTGTCAGGTAGGCCTATTTAAAAAAACAAAAACAAAAACAAAACGGTGACATGGTGGCCGCCGGCCGTGTTGTGATCCTCCAGAACACAGAGATGTCCAGTCCGCCCCTGTGTACAGCTACACTTGCGCTCCAGTGTTTTGCAGGCAGAGGCAACGCTGCTCCGACGTCTGCTCCTCTGTATGTGCGCGTCGCGGAGCCGCACATATAATACAGAGGCGACAGAAAGAGGCAGGAGGGACTGATAACATGAAGTAGCCGAGATCATATGTGTGCGTCGCGGAGCCGCACAGAGAGGCAGTCTCTCGGGAATTACGTCAATCGCAACGAAATACCGGAGCATTCTGTGCAAAGCGCCAGTCAATTCAAGCACATGAAAAACAATGAAAACCAGACGTTTTAATGAATTTATATTTAAAAAAAACAAACAAACCCGGATGCCCTGGACAGGATGTAAAAGACATGTGCGGGTAAAAGAGGACGTTCACCCTGCATGTCCAACCACGTAATGTTACAGCTGATCACCGACAGCATCTTGATCACGTGATTAACCTCTGGGTATCGAAACCTGGCACCAAAAAACGAGGCATGTTTTGATACTCGGTACTATCGAAGCGTTTCGGTCGGTGCCACAAAAGAACCGAAGTTCGGTACCCAGCCCTACTTGTAGCTTGTTACAGGGAGAGTGGAGGCTCTCTGCTTCCACACCGCTGCTGAAAACCAAACCTGCGCTCGGAGCCTCCGCTGTCACTGCTCTCGTCAAGTTGAAAAAAAGAAAGAAAAAAGGAGACTCTCGGTGGCACCGGGAGTCCGCGACAGTAAACGTGTTTATGACAGATAAGACTACACAAATACACCTATATGATAATCCATTGATCCACCGATTGATTATTAAAAAGGCTTGGTTGGAAACAGACGTATACGACCGGGAGGAGGCAGGAAAACAGCGGAGAATTGAGCCACGTGTCGGCTACAGGCAGGTGCAAATGTTTACAGAACGTTGACAGAAAGTCATTGTCGAGCCCGTCAAAAAAATTAAAAATATTAATTCAGACTAAAAAAAATGTTTTTATGGAAAAGCAATACTTTCATTCTGTACCCCTTAAAACGCCACGTGTATGTGTTTACAACGAAGCCAGCGAGAAATCAATAAATGGAGCGGTGGATTACGTAACTGTTCTAAACATTACGTTACGCAGTGCGTCTGTGTCGCGGTGCCACAGAGACAAGAGCTGGGACACGGACACGGACACCGCGGGGCGGCCAGGTAGCTACTACACTGATGTTACAACGAGAGACGCCAGGTGAAGGCAGAGAGCTTCCGTTCTCACTGTAACCAGTCACAGGTCATGTAGTTAACTATCACAATCACTCTGGGGCTTTTTAATTGAGGTAAAAATGTAGCATAGCCACGGGAGAAATCCTGCTTAGTTCCTCTTTCAGTGTAGGCCTACATTATACAGATTATTTTTAGTTCATCAACCGTTTGGAAAAAAAACCTTTCATCATTCTGTGCCTGTGTTACTGCAGATAAAGGAGGTTAGGGAGAGAAGTCTAAGTAATTTGACATATTTGAGCATTTTATTAAAAAAAAAGTAATGCTATAGTTACTTTTCCTGGTAACTACTTTTACCATGTAGCAACTCTAATACTAACTCTAACTTATAACTCCACTGTAAGTGTTGTTGTAGTTATGTCAACTAAAAAATTGACATTAAAGGTTGTTTTTGTTTCATAAATTTGTCAAACTGAATTTGTGCTCATTAAATAATAATGTGATGAAGAGCTGAAAGACTTTTAAAATAGTTCAGTAATGTTTCTGTGGCACCAAAGACGGAATGAATAACAAAAAGAAAAAACATCGGCATCGGCATCGGCCAAGTTGTTATTTTAAACATCGGCATCGGCCCAGAATTTCACAATCGGCGCATCCCTAAAAAAAATCTAATCAAACTTTCGCGAGACTTCGTATTCCAGCTCCGTTTACAAACAGGTCGTCTTTCTTGAATTGAACAAACCCCTCGGTGTCTGTTTGAAGACATCTGACGTTGTCTGTGGAAAAAAAATGTGGTTTTGTGGGATGTAAACAGCCTAAGATCCGTCTGCTCCCATTCTACGCTGCTGTGGCGATGCAGGGACAGACAGAACTACTGCAGGACAGGAAAATCTAAACATTCATTCTGTTAGAGCTAAAATATTAGGAAACTACAGCCCCAGGTTGAATTTACCTGGAATTGTCCTTTAAGTTTGTGGTTGTAACGTGACAAAAGGTGGAGAAGTTCAAGACTTTTGCAGGGTGCTGCATCTTTGGGTTTACTCTGACTTTTCCGACATCAGACAAAACAGTTTGCTTCGACGTGGCCGAAGAATCACAACATGTTTTGACAGGAACTGGTTTTCTGGTTTTCTGTTTTTTGGGAGAGTTGTGGTGGTTGATGTTCTGGGCAGTCAGTGACATGTGGGACAAGCTGCAAAAACACTCTCTTTCCAGTGCAGGAAGCGCTCGGCCACACCAGAGCACATCATCAACTTTAAAGGAATAGTTCACTCAAAATTGAAATTTCAAAATTTCACTCATTATCTACTCCCCCTCATGTGGACTAAGGGCTGGGAGAAGTTTCAGAGTCCTCCGTGGCTTCTCTGAGTTACAGGGGGTCTCGGCGTAGCAGTGCATGTCCATATGACGGTTGCAAATGGATACCAACTGTCTTCGTAACAAAAAGACACACCAAAAAACATCCAAATACCTCCATGCTGCTCGTATGTAATGTCCGTCTTGTATTGAAGCCCCAACATGAGAAATTGTCCCGAAAATAAATAAATAAGTCTATATTTCAAGCTTGTTTGTAATGGAAGCTCCTCTTCCTGGTCCGTCCAAATCTCGCGAGATAGATACGAGCAGCATGGAGGTATTTGGATGTTTTTTGGTGTGTCTTTTTGTTACGAAGACAGTTGGTATCCATTTGCAACCGTTATATGGACATGCACTGCTACGCCGAGACCCCCTGTAACTCAGAGAAGCCACGGAGGTCTCTGAAACTTCTCCCAGCCCTTAGTCCACATGAGGGGGAGTAGATAATGAGTGAAATTTGAATTTTGAGTGAACTATTCTTTTACTATTGTATTTCTATGAAGCAGCAGCGTGTTGGAACCTCACCTCCCCCCCAGGCCTTCGATCCGCTCCCTCTCTCTGGGCAGCTCCGGCTTGTGGTCCTGCGTGACCTCCACCGCTCTGATGAACGGCACCGTGTCGTCGTCCTGGATGCCCAGCACCACCGCCGAGTCCCCGACGTGGGCCACGTACATGCGGTTTCCTCGGATGACCACCACGCTGGCCGTGGTGCCCGACGTGCTGGGAAGGCCCGTGAGCGTCTTCGGCCATTCAGCTGAGGAATTAAAAAAGGAAAATTAATTTATCTACAAAGCTACAAACATTAATCTAAACCATCTGAAACTTACCAACTTGTATCATTAGGACAATTTATTTTAAATCCATAATTGCATCTTATTTTACCTCCAACTTCTCCTGTTTTTAATTAGATGTTTCATTTCATATTTCATCGATGTTTATTGTACGTTTCAAATGTTTTGTGTTTTGTCTCGGCGATACTGTAAACGAGGCCGCTTCCTCAATACATCTCTGAGTTTAAATCAAGGATATAATAATAATAAAATGAATAATAAACTGAGTATTTTTGCACCCTTCATACACAGTGCATGGATGGTTTTGTGGCAGGCAGATAAATAAATACTCACATGAATAGTTGTATTTATTTATCTGCACTACTGTTCTCATGTGCCACCTTTGCACAAGCTCCATTACCTCACCCAGTTAGTTGTACTGATAAAGTTTCATTCTTCTGCATAATTTATTCTTATATATTTTACTTTGCTCAGTTCATACAAGCTGTATATTTACTTATATTCATGCTAGTGTTGTGTTACTCCAGACCGGTCCTGAGTCCACATCTTCAAGGTCTTGGTCTGGTCTCGGACTCTGGATGTTTTTTCTCCAGACCATCAAGACCACAGCTGCAGTGACGTCTTTTGAAATGTATTTAATCACAAATGTCTCTGTCTCACTATGGTTTCTGTGATGTAATTCAATAAAGCCGCGTTTCCACTACATGGTACCGGCACGACTCGACTCAACTTGGTCTTTTTGCGTATCCAATACGTAAGTACCTGGAACCTGGTACCCGGTAGGGCTGGGCGATATATCGATATAAAAAATATATCGATATATTTTTTAATGGGATATGGAATTTGACCATATCGCATATATCGATATAGGTCAAATGTGGCTGTGATCCTTGTGATCTGTAGCTCTGTGTGATCTGGAGCTCCCTGCACTGCTCGCCGCGCTCCGCGCCACCGCCCCTCCTCCTCCTATTTTATTCATGCTTATCAGACCGCTGCTTCACCAGCTGACCGAGAGGAACGCAGTCGCACCGAGTCCACGTCGACTTCGTTGCCGTTAACGAGCCGAGCCGCGGCTCTAGAGGCTCAGTCAGCTGCTGTAGCACAGCTGTTAGCCGTTAGCTGTTATTAGCCGTTAGCACGTCGTCCCCTGCAGCAGCGTCAGAGCTCCAGACCTCTGTGAGCCGCGGTGCTGTCACCAGGTTCAGCTCGGAAGGTTCGCGTTTACCCCATGGATCTATTGGCGCATTTCCACTAGCACGGTTCGGCTCGGTACGGCACGGCTCGGCGCGCTATTGCGTGTTTCCACTAGCACGCAGTACCTGCAACCGGGTACATTTTTGGTATCACCTCAGCCCTGGTTCCAAGCGAGCCGAAGCGTTACTAAAACGTGACGTCAGCCGACTGCCTTCCACTGATTGGCCGATGAGTGTCGTCACTGGAAGCGACGACCGACAACAGAAATGTTCCTGCTGAAGCCTGAAGCCTGTTATTACCAGAGAATTTCTAATATTGAGACTGGCTCTGTTATTACGTGACTGTATTAAGTTTTAATATTTTTTCATGCGAGAAAGTAACTGTTTAGATCCCCATGTGCGGTTAGTTTATCCAAACGACGGCTGTTTAGAAGTTTGCCCCGATGTTTTTCGGAGAAGTGAAGCTCCAGGTCCGAGCAGCGACCGCGACATCACAGAGGCAGCAGCCCGGCTCCTGACGTGCTCCGCCGGCCAGCCTACCACCGTCACCCCGAGGAGAAAACGACCGCTAATTAACTTACCCGATGGCTTTTAGAGGTTTACCACCGGCTGGTTAAACTCTTAAATGTTGGTCTCATTGATGAAATCTAACAATTGTGGCTGTAGCAGCAGTTTGTTTGTGGTTAGAAAGAAGAGCAGCACTGCCTTGGGGTCTGTACGCACAGAAAACACCACATTTACATCAATAAATAAATGTTTTACAATGAACCAGGCCGATCTCAGAGCTGGCAAGACTCTCCGGTAGGGCATATTGAACTGTTAAATGCCGTTAACGGGACGAGAGCAGTCAAAACGGCGGTTTAAAGCTAGCTACAGCGAGGGTAGGTTCACTTCCTGTTTTCAAAGTAAAAGCACCAATTCTATCGTAATGGCTTTCCTTATGATAAAAGGCAACGGGTATTTTATTTTGTGAAAATAACCGGAAGTGCGTTGCTCACTACGGCTAGCTTTAGTAACGCCGACTTCGTTGAAACAAAATTGTAAACAGCTGGTATTTTGTCAGATTTTCAACACGTTGGGGATCTAAACGACTACTTTCTCGCCTGAAAATGTTTCAAATGTTGCTAAAGTTATATATTTACAGAGTTTAGAGCGTTGCTCGGCGACGTGTAAATGACGTCACGGCGGTACTAGTGATACTCAGTTGTAATGGAAACACAACCAAACCGAGCCGTGCCGTGCCGTGCCGAGCCGTACCGAGCCGAGCCGTGCTAGTGGAAATGCGCCATAAGATAATATAATACATCCATGGTTTACACACGTTTGTTTTCACTCTGGTCCAAACCGTGGGTCCGTGAGTGTCACGTGACGTTTCCATGACGACTGACCGGAAAAGACGTGGGGCACGTCACGTGACTCCAGGTTAAAAAAAAAAAATCTCTGAGAAATAACGCTACACTTTAACAGAGACACAAGGCAGTTGTTGTTTTTTAGTTTTTAGTGCAGAAAATTGATAGTTTTTTATGTCTTATAATAAATTATACATGATAATGACAATATTTTCAAATTTCCAGCCAACTTTTAACATTGATCTTAGAAGAGGCCTTATGGAATCACGCCTTCTAAAATCCATTACTCCATTACTTTGAATTCAAAAAAGGTACTCTTGTCAGGCAGTATTTGTTTACATTTTGTTATTTGAGCAGCTGAACATTTATTCATGAACCAGATGAAGAAACCTGTTTATTATTTATTCATTTGATTTTGCAACTGTTCAGTGAAATAGCCGGTTTCAATAAAACTACCTGTGACTTGTCATATTTGGCTTTAACTTTGACTGAACATTTGCACTCACTTTGCGGAAAAATATCGGGATATATATCGTATATCGATATTCAGACTAAATATATCGGGATATGACTTTTGGTCCATATCGCCCAGCCCTAGTACCCGGTACTATTTTTTTAGTACCTGCCCTGCCGCGGTTCCAGAACGGGTGAAGCGGTACTAAAATGTGACATGTAAACATTGCAGACCGCTGATTGGTCAGAGAGTCGTAACCAGCGGCCGCGGGTCATCAGATATCACCACATATCAATAAATAAATGTTTTAAAATGAACAAACTATGCAAGTCTGGTGGCTTTTCTGCTGTTCTGCTAAACGTTGTTCACATTAAATATGGATTAGATTTTACATCAAATCATCTTTTCTTATTGGCTGAGGAGGAATAACGTAAATATCAAGACACATGGTTATTATTATGAGGACTGGGACTGAATACAGTGACGGTCTTGGAACTGGTCTCGGTCTTGACTACAAAACTATTTCATGCCGACCCACACTGTGCAATATTTCTGATCAAGCAACTAGTTTTTCTCATCTATTTAAATAATTCAGTACATAAGTGTACTAGTACATAGAGAATGTCTTTATATTTTATTCTTTACTTGTCCTGTATGTCTCTGCTTCTACTGCTGCAAGTTGATTTCCCACAACCGGAATCAATAAGAAGTTTAATGTTTTATGTGTATTTATTATTTATTGTGACTTCTGGGGTCAGACCCAGGCCCAGACTGGACACGCCTCCTACACACACACTGTGTGTAAACACCGGTTGTAAAACAGCTGACTTGTCCGGACATATCCAGAGTAGAGACACACACACACACACACCCATATACACACACCTAAACACACACACACCGGCTGTCTGTGTCACCTAGCAAACACTGGCTACTACACTATTCAATAGGTTGTGTGTTTATATATAAGTAACAACACACAAACACTCCAAGAAAACAACACATATTAAATTATAAACAACAACACGTGGACACAGCTTCACATAAACAGAGTTGTCTGTGTTTACACTGTTTTAGGCGGCTACTGCTAACGTTGTTTGCTCTGTTGCTATTGTTTCCCAACAATACTGCCGCCACAACTTTTTTTATTTGCATAGGAACATAGATAACGACTGATTATATGATAAATATATGACTCTATAAAGATAAATGTCCCAATGGGGAGAATATTCTGGTAAATTCAGGGCTAATGTTTGATAGCTGGCTGCAGGGCTCAGGGCATTTTGAGTACATTTTTAATCTACTCGTGCATGTAAAACCAGTAAAATTGCGTTTGTTTTGTTCTTTGCTTGTTTTTTTGTTTTTTTTTATCACTGGTGAAATGTGAAAAGGACGACTCGTGTCAGACCGATGTGTATGAGGATCATGAATGAAAAGGAAATGTGAATATATCCTTTGCAAGTTGATTTAAATGGATAGTTCAGCCAAAATGAAATTTCACTCATTATCTCCTCCCCCTCATGTGGACTAAGGGCTGGGAGAAGTTTCAGAGTCCTCCGTGGCTTCTCTGAGTTACAGGGGGTCTCGGCGTAGCAGTGCATGTCCATATGACGGTTGCATATGGATACCAACTGTCTTCATAACAAAAAGACACACCAAAAAACATCCAAATACCTCCATGCTGCTCGTATGTAATGTCCGTCTTGTATTGAAGCCCTGAAATGCGAAATTGTCCAGAAAAAAAATTATATAGGCCTAAGTCTATTTTTCAAGCTTGTTTGTAGCGGAAGCTCCTCTTCCCAGTTCGTCCAAATTTGACCAAACCGGGAAGAGGAGCTTCGAGAAGCTTCCGCTACAAAACAAGCTTGAAATATAGAATTTTTTTCGGGACAATTTCGCATTTTGGGGCTTCAATACAAAACGGACATTACATACGAGCAGCATGGAGGTATTTGGATGTTTTTTGGTGTGTCTTTTTGTTACGAAGACAGTTGCAACCGTCATATGGACATGCACTGCTACGCCGAGACCCCCTGTAACTCAGAGAAGCCACGGTGAGTAGATAATGAGTGCAATTTCAATTTTGAGTGAACTATCCCTTTAAGTTGGGGGGTCACTGCGTTTCTAGTAAAAACAGGTATTAGTCTGCAGCCCCGTGATAGTTTGTGGAGGTTTTGGTTCCTGCTCATGACTTTTTATATGTGAAGTGTTGGTTGGTTGAAAAACTCACGCAGCTTCTTCCACATGGCGTGGTGGCAGGCGACGAAGCCCTTCCGTATGGCGGCGCAGACCTCGCGGTCGCAGTCGGACCAGAAGCCGCGCTGCTTCTTCATGAACTCCCACAGGTAGTCTCGCGCGAACTGGGCAGCCTCGCGACCCCCGTGGCCGTCGAACACGGCAAAGAACGACACGGAGCGGCGCGAACGGCTCGGCGCGAACTCCTCCTGCCGCTCCTCCGCGAACTCCTCCTGCCGCTCCTCCGCCCGGCTGTCTGGACTCTCGCCGCCCGGCGAGGAGGAGGAGGACGACGGTTCTTCTTCCTCCACCGCTGCAGCCGCCGATGATGATGATGATGTGCTTCCATCGGCTTCATCCTCCGTCCGAACCGGTTCAAACGGTTCTGGTTCGCCGCTGGTCTCCGCACACCCCGTGTTTTCTCCCTCCTCAGTCCGGTGTGGCGAGTCGTCGTCGTCGGTGGGAACAGCTTCTCTGATCCTCTTTTCTACAGTTACAAACTTCTGAAACTCACTGAATGTAACACTTTCCATAATGCCTGTGTGATGTATGGTGTAGCATTAAGACTCAATGACAGACTCTGCCATCCCATCCCATTTTTTTACCCACTCATGAATACAACACGAGAGGAAAACAACTTCTAAAGGGAAAGAGACGGAAACTAAAATGTACAAGTCTTAGTGTGACCGTTAAAGGACCACAGACTTGGAATGAGGTTGAGAGCACGATTAAAGAGTCTGCATCACTGACTATTAAAAAAAAAAGAAAAAAGATTAAAACAAAAACTGCTGCTAAATTCTGTCTAAATCAAGCTCAGCTTGCTGTTTTTTGTTTCATGTACCTGTGCCTGATGTGTTGATATTATGTCATTATTGTGTTGAACCAAACTCTTTGTACTGATGGAATTGCCTTAGATGGTTAGGGTTAGGTTAGATTGTAGGTTAGAAATAGGAATTGTTATTGTCATAATATATAGCCTACTATATTGTTGTTTTGATGTCTCTAGGCCCCCGTTCACAAGCTACAGAAGCTTCTGGGGTTACCCTTTTTTACAAGATCATGTCTACTGTAGCCTATATTGTGAATTGAATTTGTATTTTGTATTTTAAAATGATTTTTAAAAATAAAACGAACCTTCAGCCGCCTCTCCCTCTCCCTCCCCGCTCTCCTCCTCCTCCGGCTCCCCGGACGTCGACTCGTCTTCTCCCGGCTCTGGCTCCACTACGATCTCGGTCACGTCTTCCATGTATTTCCTGCCGCCCTGGTCGGTAAACACACTCACTCGCATCAGTAATGCGTTTTCCATCGCTCCAGAAATATAAAAAATAAAAGTCAAAGTCACTTCCCCAAATTTCTGCCCGTTGTTCGCATATAAAACGTTTAAATCAACGGAAGAGTTCAGTATGTACGAGCGCCGCGTCCTGCCTTTGTTTATGTTCGAGCGTAGTAGGCATGCTCCGACGCGCTGACGTCATCTCGCGTATTCTTCTTCCGGTACGTGAGTGCGTCAAGGTTCACGCAGCTGCTGGTGCTGCCCCCTAGCGCACTGGTTCTAGCCATTCTAGCATAGTGGTCCCTGCTCCTAAACTTTATTTAACTAAGTGTCATTTCAACTGCTACATAGATTTTATCCCACTAAAATGCTGTTATATATTATGTTGTATGTTATACATTTACCTGTGGGTATTATCATCTTCCTATTTTGAAACATCTTGCTCATGCTTTCATTGACTCTGTCGCCATATCTCATCTAATATTTGTACAAACTTTGGTTGCAATTTAGTCTAAGTGATTCTTGTATATGTCTGTCTTGTCTTTTTATTTTATTGTCTGTATCATTCGTATTGTACTGTATTGTCTTGTTTCCTTTCATTGTATTGTGCTGAGTTGTCTTATGTCTTGATGTTTTGTGTGTAGGACCCCCTCGTAAACGAGTTGTAACAATTCAAGGGGCTTATCCTACTAAACAACCTCAATCATCATTATAAGTTTAAATCTGACATTGAGGTGTTGTTTTTGTGTCTTTGCACCCTGAAACTTCAGTCACTCCAAAGATGTCATATTTGGCTTTCATGATCACCATAGTTGCATTTTTTTTTTAAAGCAATTTCATTTTACTTTTTGCCAAATCCCACATACACAAATGTAAATTTTCAGGTAAAAAACAAATGTCTTGTTGTTTAGGTCAGAGTTTGAACAGTTTATCTCAACCCTCTCCTGTCTACAAAAAAAAAGCTGCTAAAACTACAAACATATGAACTCCTATGATTAATGTCTTTAGCCTAATGTGGCATCTATTTATTTATTTATTTGTTTAAGTTTGATTCTTTTTCATTTAATTATTAATCTAATTTTTTAGTTTGACCCATTTATTTCTGTATTACTTTTGCATTGTTTACAGGTTTCTCTAGTTTATTTCTCCTTTTAATTTGATTGTAACTGTATAATGTAATGCTGTGTTTGATACAAATAAAGGGGAAAAAAACAATTTTGACAGAAAAAGAAATAGCCTTTTTTAATTGCACCATTGCATATTAACGGTTCTGAAGGCAAATATGCGATTTACATTGTACACTGAACATTGCACGTTAGTGAGTTTTACACCATCTTCCTGTAAGATATTTCACAATAAAAGGCAAGGCAATTTTATTTGTATCTATTTGTCTCAAAGTTCTTTACTCAGCATCATGACAACATCTACTAAAGAAAACTCCCGGGAAAACCTTTTTAACAGGGATTACCAAGTCTGCCCTTCGCTTCACATAGGTTACACAAATACAGTATGTGCAAGACATATAAATCTTATAACCAAGTGAAAAATTCATTGTTTTATATTTTATTTAATTACTTACTTATTATTTTTCATTTTCAAGTCAAGTCAAGTTAAGTTTATTATCCCCTGAGGGAAATCTGTCCACACGTGCCACACGTGTTGCTGCAGATACAAACAGTAACACACATTCATCATCAACAGTGAAAAGACAACAGTAAAAGATCAAAGAGGTAAAGACAACATGGAAACAGATGAAAGAAAGAAAGAAGATAAAGATTCACACCTCCTAGATGATGGGAGCACAACAATGCTTTCTCTCTTTCACACACAAAGTGTTAAACAGTGACAGTGACTGTTATCATCTACATCTACTGTTATCTATCTATCTAGAGTAGAGTAGAGTAGAGAATACTTTATTCATCCCGAGGAGGGAAATTCATATTAGTGTAGTAGCTCACATGACAATGACACAAAAAAGAAAGAAAGATGGAGCAGGGCCGCCGGATGGAGCAGGGCCGCCGGATGGAGCAGGGCCGCCGGATGGAGCAGGAACCGCCGGGTGGAGCAGGAACCGCCGGGTGGAGCAGGAACCGCCGGATGGAGCAGGAACCGCCGGGTGGAGCAGGGCCGCCGGGTGGAGCTGGACCGATGGTGAAGAGGCAGCTGGGTGGATCAGGATCATTGGTGGAGGGGCCAAATCATTTTGCCTATCTGCCCCACTACTATATTCCTCCATCTTGCAGCAAGGAGAGAGCAGCCATCCACCACCGCTGCTTTCCTGGTCAGTCAAGGTGCCATGAAGTGGATGATCCAGGCCGTCCAGAATTGCCTCCTCCTTCTTCAGTGCTCTAGTGCCTCAGGATGTTTAGTCTGTATCCTAGCAACAACTTCATGGAGAACTTCAGATGGAACTTAAGCAGTTGCCATTAGGTGGGATGTACACAAGTGTTGTTATGATTCGAAAAAATAAAATAAATGTCTACTTTCTGAGTCTTCACCAATATCTCCAGCTCTTCATCACTCTTGTTGGGCAGAGAGTTGATATTTCCAATGATGACTGACCTCAGAAAGGACTGATAGGACATCTGCACCTCCAAGCCTTTAACTTTGCACCAGCAGCAGCACAACAACCACCACAAAAGCACCTCTTCAGATCATCTGAGGACAGGATGGTGGTGTCCTCCAGATCTGTCCATTTTCAATGAAAGAAGCTCATCTTTGAAGAATCTCTTCTCCCCAGAGAAGCATCCATCAGTAGATAACAAAAAACACAACAAAAATAAAGCAAATGTTGAGTAAAAACTCAAAAACTCAGAGCTACCAGACTTTGCTGCTCCCAGTTGAAGCGCATGTTCCGGAAAGAGTGAGTGTGTATCTATCTATCTAGGAGCGAGGGGGCTCAAGTCATGTTGCGCATCCAGTTCCCCTAGGCTGGGACGTAACAATACTCTACAGTTGTGTCTGGAAACCACCAAGACACTAAGGCCCCATCCACACGAAAACGCGGCCTCACTGAATCCGATCTTTTTCTTAATCGTTTTCAAAAATATCTGCGTCCACACGATCACCTGAAAACGACCCAAAACGCTGTAGTAGCCTACCTACATACTGCAGGCGTGTGTGTGGAGTGTGTGTGTCGCTGTAGCGCTGCCTGCCACACATAAGACAGCTGAAGAAGACGGGAAGTCCCCGCTGTAATTCAATAGAAGAAGTTCCCCGCTGTATTCAAACTCAAACATGGGATTAAATGTTGACAGGGAGTCGTGTCAGAGTAAATATGATGATCAGTGATGATTAAACAGGAGCGATTCAGCCGCAGCGTCTGAGCGACGCGACGTTAGTCGGCCGTTGTTGTTGTTACGTGCATAGACTGTCAGTGTGCAGCAGCTGCTGCAGCGGTGTGTGTGTGTGTGTGTGTGTGTGTGTGTCTCAGGTTACAGGTAGAGTGGCGGGGGGCATCATGACATCATCGTTTCAGAAAAAATCCGTATTGGCCGTCCAGACGGATACGCTGGGGCGGCGTTTTCAAATTTTCCCACTCTGGGACCCGTTTTAAAAAAATACCGTTTTCACCCCCTGAAAACGCCGGATCCGTGTGGACGCGAGGCCAATCCGATAAAGTATTTATCCGGATTCGAAAAAAACGGCTTCGTCTGGACGGGGCCTTAAGGAGGGAACATGTCCTCAGCTTGTTCCTGGACAGATAACGGTCTGTAGGAGTAGCTACTGTATACTGTCAGAAAGGAGGCTCTCAACTATAAACACAGAGGGACTGACCCTTAAAGTCCCCCTCCCGCGACCATTTTTGGTTATTTCAAAACATTCTCTGTGGTCTTTAAATTGTGATTATGAAGTTTTTAGCCAAAATCACAAAACCTGTGCCATTTCCCAGGGCTCTCCTTCTGCACAGCACCAGCAGCTCATTAGCAATGCACCTCTGGAGGGTGGGCGGAGACTGCGCTGCCCTCCACCCTTGCTGACAGCTGGACATTGTACAATTACCGATTCAGCGCGTTTAGCGTAAAACTGGAATATAGTCCTTGCTCACGGTGCAAGCTGCTCTACCAGGTGAGCTATACCTGTTATACCTTGACAGCTACACCGAGCTGCCAAGCCTTTCACCTCTGAGCCAGAGGCGGGAGCTTGTAGCACTAGTGCCCTCCCCTGGAGCTGTGACACGTCAGCTCCAGTCTCCCTGAAACTGCCAGTTTGCGTCTGTCATTGGTTCACAGCAATTTGAAGGCAGAAAAGCTCAGAAATGCAATTTTGCACTTCCTTTTCTGCTGATATGTGCTCTAACACAAGAAAAATACCACAGGAACATGTGAAAAGCTAAAAAAAACATGATTTTCATGGGAGGGGGTCTTTAACCACACAAACTAGTTAGGGAAGTGAAATTCTTCTCTAACATACACAAGTACAAGTGAGGTTGCCTCAGCAGCAGCACAGCGGTGTATTATTGCACTTGAAAATAACCAAATACTAAATGCTAAAATACTTTAGAACAAATACTGAAGAGGCTATAGATAAGATAGGATGCAACATTACACACTATTAAAGCAGAAGTAAGCGATCCAGTCGTTTTGGCTAACTTCTTGTCAGCCGATGTAGTTAGCAGCCCCCGCCGTCCTCATGGATCTATTGGTCCTCGTCCCTGCGTTTTTTGTTTTGTTTTGTTTTTTTTTACATACATTGTTAATGAGATTTCACTATCATTAATAATATGTTGCCTTCATTCCCTTTAATTGCATACATTTTATATACTGTTCATACAGTCTTTGCCAGAATAATGTGGAATGTTTCATACTCGTGGACAGTTTCAGAAAGCAGGTGAACAGGGAAGAAGTCCTGCCTTTATGGACCGGACTGGGCTGAAAACACACTGGATTTACTCACTCAGGAAATCATCATGATGCTTCATGTGAGAAGTGCTACATCTAGTGGCCAGAATAGAAAATAACAAACACAAATAAATATCAGAACAAGTGAAGATAGGACTGTATTTTATAGTCAAAGCAATCAATTATATATATCAATATTATCGTGTAAATGAATCAATAGATTTGAGTTAACGTCAACTCAGACTCAGTGTCCTTGTTCTAACATGAGTGTGTAATGAAGGAAGAATATTCATTTTTAAGAAACAAAAAAGTCAAAACTGTTTTTAACTACATTTTTTTGTTGTTGTTTTGTTACAATTGTATTATTATTATTAATTATCTTAATATTGATTACAGGTTTTCATAGGCGAACCAGAATCCTCCAGAGACCAGAACCACACACAGAACCAGCAAGACTTCAACAATTAAAACATCAAATTGTGCAGCTTCTTCTAGACATTCAATTTTTTTAATACTTTTTTTCAAATATTAAACTTTTTCAGATTTTTTTGTCCGTTAGGAAATGCATTGGAACGGTCATCAAAATGTCAGGACAGGACACACCTGTTAGGACAGAACACACCGGAGTCAGTTACACCTGGCGTTAACATGCGTCTCCATGTCCATGTTGAGATCCAATCACATGTTTGCACTGGTAAATCAAAATAGAAAAAAGAAAATAAATAGAAGAAGAGAAAACTGTAGCATCATCCTCATTCCATCCACGAGTCTCCACAATGTCTCCACAGCTTCTGACGCTGACCCTCATTCCTACATTTCCTCTCTTTGTCAATTTCTTCTGCTAATTCAGCATGGCCTCAGCTATGGCTTTCAGCATTCACACGCATTTTCCTTATGGAAATGCTCTTTCTAGTAATTCTCACAGCTTCCGGCATTTTTTGCAGTACAACTAGTCCTGTATACTTTCTGCTACTTCAACAATTAAAACATCAAATTGTGCAGCTTCTTCTGGACATTCAATTTTGTTATACTTTTTTTCAAATATTAAACTTTTTCAGATTTTTTTATCCCATAGGAAATGCATTGGAACGGTCCTCAAAATGTCAGGACAGGACACACCTGTTAGAACAGAACAAACCGACTTGGTAATTCATGCACATGACTTCACTTCATTCTCATAAAAGCTAAAATTATGGTCCCGATGATGTTGTAATGATGCTATAATGTAAAGCCCTTTGAGACAAACTGTTTGTGAAAATAGGCTATACAAATAAAATTGCCTTGCCTACTGACTTTGAGCTTGTAAGATGATGTTCATAGATAAATCTGATGTTAATAAACATGTTTAATAAGAAGAAATTCAACCTTGAACCACAGCCAGTAAGAGACAGAAGGTCATGGGTACTCCAACAGCAGAGAAGAAACAATATAAGATAAAACATATATGTATATAAGATTATTTCTTTATGTTTCATTAATTACAATGAAATAACAGTATGTAACATAATACATGTTGTTGCATGTTATACATTTGACTCGTTAAATATATATTATTTAGTCTATTAATTGCTTATTATAAAAGAAAAAACAAGCCACCACTGGCCCTGTACGTGTTGGACCATGTAAATCTAATTCTCACATGGTCGTCGACGTCGAGTCAGATCTCAGTGAAGTTCAGCATCGCCTCCTGTTTGACATCACTGACCAACACAAACACTCATCATAAGACACACACACACACACATGTTCACACAAGCAGACAGACACACACACACACACAGAGGAAACCATTCAACATGAGTTGTTGTGATGTAATTACTTTTCATTTGATGTGAAAAATTATTCAAAGTCAATGAGATGGAAAGTGTTGTGCAGTCTATCACAGGAACTGGCATTGTTTACTTCCCTGCAGCACATCATTTGCTCTATCTCACAGTCACAATTATTCTCTCTGTCTTACTGTCATACACATTCCACTACAGTGTATCACACGCCTCATTTAACCAGATGCTGCTGTGCGCATGTGCATCTCTGTGTGTGTGTACAGTCCCTTATGTTTCTGCTGCTGCATCACTGTGTGTGTGTTTTTGTTTGTCTGTTTGTTTTTGCCTGTTTGCTTTTAAGGATGCATCTGTTAAAAGATTTAAAAAAAAAGTCCTTCACTTTGTTTCACCTTGAATTAACGTGTGTGTATGTTTCTTATCTGGATAAAAGGAAACCTCATGTTAACGCATGTTTACTGACACTGATGTGAATGTGTCATTGTGTGTGTTGTTGTTCACTATAGTTGAAGCAGCGACAGAAACATGTTCGGTGACTTTTTAATGGAGGATGGGTTTATGTTTTATGTTTTAGTTGCAGTTAAAGACAATACTTCTTTTTGTTCTTCATAACTGTTGTGTTGAATCAGGTCTGTACATTATAATGGCTGTAGAGCTGGTTTACACGAACTGGAAGATATGTTATTATATGTTTCGATACAATACGATACGATGTGATATGATACGATACGGTACTTTACGATGCATTACCAAACTTTACAATATGATATGTTACAATGCGTTAGGATACGATATGTTACAGTGCATTACTTTACAATACGATACGATAGACCTACTTTACGATGCATTACGATACTTTATGATACAATATGATATGGTTACAATGTGATAATATAGGATGTTACAATACTTCACTATATGATACAATACAATACAATACAATATGATACGATACGATATGTTACGATACGATACAGTATGATACTTTACGATGCATTACCAAACGTTACAATACGATATGTAACGATGCGTTACTTTACAATACGATATGATAGGCCTACTTTACAATGCATTACGATACTTTATGATACAATATGATATGGTTACAATGTGATACTTTACGATGTGTTACAATACTTCACGATATGATACAATACAATACGATACAATACAAATATACAACCAAACAGAAGTGTCTGTGGGTGTGATGTGTGTGTGAGTCAGGACACAAATGGCTACATGAAAACAGCAGTGCATGCTGGGACAATCAATCAATCATCAATCAGTTTCTTTACTTCTGCTTTTTTTTAATTTATTTTTTTACATTAGAGATAACTGGTATTTATTATCTTGAATAAGAATCAAAGACCTTATTGATACCATTGATCCCCAGGTTGAAATTATGTTATGTTACATTAAAGTTACTCCAACAACAGAGAATAAACAATATAAGATACATAGAATTCTGTCCATATGTTTCATTCATTACAAAACACCTTATCTCCTGAATTATTAACCATTCTTTCATTGATATTAATTAATCAGTAATTTATAAACACAGCTATAAATGTTTAACTCTGGATTAATAAGGTCATTTACAATGTAGGCTATTTAATGATTGTATTGTGATGATTGTAATGTATTGTGATATGAAATGTGTTAATAGATCGTCTTATAAATAACTGGTTTGTCATTGATAAAACACTTGATGTATAATGATGAATCATCATTTATTAAATAAAAATACAATATCCTTGTTCAAATGTATAACTCTGGGTTAATGAACTAATTTTAAATACAAAATCATGAGCTTATTAATCCATAGTTAAACATTTAGAACGGTGTTTATTATACGGACTAATCAGGAAAAATGATTTATAAACAATGAATCATGTTATGTACTTATTATAAAGTGTTGTGGTAACACTTTATAATAAGTGCACATAATTAAGCATTAGTTAAGCATTAACAAATACTGAATTAATAATTTATATAACACATGAATACTCATTAGTATGCAGTTAAAAGTTAGTTAAAAATGTTTTACTCATCATTGATAAACACTAACTGTATTTATTAACTACATACTGCGTATTCATGCGTTATAAATGAAGAATTCAGTATTTATTAATGCTTAACTAATGCTTAATAGTGTGTACTTATAAAGTGTTACCAGTGTTTTAGATACAGTTATACATGTAGTAATCGTCTGTATGTGGTTATAACACACAGGATGAGGAACCTCTGGCTCTGGATGGGATCAATTATCCAATAGATTTAAAATCTACTGAATTGTATTCTTCTTGTCTCTATATGATGAATGTGTATATGATATATACATATTGATATATATAGATATACTGTATATATGACAATGTTTCTGTCATGGCGCTGCAGTTGCGTCCCTCATCCATGTGGTGGCAGTATGACTCCAGCTCTGGATCCTCCTCTCCATCCTCCCTCTTTGTTCTCCTGCCAATTTCTCCTCTTCTCCATCTCCCTCCCTCCCTCCCTCCCTCTCTCTTTTTGCTTCTCCCACTTAGAACATCTTTGAGAGGAGAGAAAAAGAGAAGAAGAAAAAAAAAATGTATCCCCGGGTTAAAATAAATAGCCTTTCACAGTTAATTTAATTGACTATTTTGTACAAAATCGAGGTAATTCCGCCTCGGCTGCAACAGCAAACAAGAATAGCATTGCCTTGGCAATCAGTTACCACGCAAACACAAGAGAAAGGCTTTAATCTGCTTCTATCACAGAGGAGCCATGGCTGAAGTTTGTTCAGACACTGTGAGGCACCTGTTTTCTTAATTGTTGTAACATCTCTGCAGCAGAAAAAGAAGAAGAAAAAAAAAACTCTCTCAGTGGAGTGACGGAGGGAGAGATGTGAAATGTTTTACATTCAACAAGAGGAGACAGAATCACAAATACAATGAAACACTTTCAGATCTGCTTATTGCATGGGGAGACACTACAGGTGAATAGGGTAAAAATTTTAACTAACAGATATCACCATGAAACTTCCCAAGTTTATCACTCACATTAAGACAAATATTTTTTGTATTACAAGTTTTGTCAAATTTTATGTTTAAATATGTAAATTAGGCAATATCTAATGAAATATGCGCTAATTTGCATAAATTTCCAGAACCGAAATCTGAAAAATGGATGAAGTTACTTTCAAAATTCTTGTTTTATTTTGTTGACATATTAGAGTCAGAAGTTTTTACAGAGGAGGATTTTGGATATCTCTTTTTTTATCACTCTGTAAATGAGAAAATACCAGCCCTAAAAAAAAAAACAGGAATAAAATGTTGTATAAATGAGGCTGTGAATGATATATCAACAAACCCCTCTGTAAAAACCTTCAGAATATAGAAAGGGATCAAACTGGAAGGTTTGGTGTCTGTAAGTGCTGCTGAAGTGGAGATTTCTAGCTCAGAGTCTGAGGCCGAATTCCGATTCTCCCCTTAGCCCTAGCCCTTGGCCCTAACCCTTCATTTTGCGCGTTCATGTGAAGTGGTAGGGGTGTCCCAATTCTGGTTCAGACGAGGGTTAGGGGGAAGGGGTAGGGCTATCTCGCCCTCGAAACGGAGATTTTTCAGGGGCACACTACGGACCGAGGGCTATGGCAAGTTTCCCAGAATGCATCTTGCGGCAACCGGCAGCTGTTTTATTTCTCACTGTAGCGCTGTTATTACGTCATTTTGTTAAGTTTTAATATTTTTTCATGCGAGAAAGTAGCTGTTTAGATCCCCAATGTGCGGTCGGTTTATCCACATGAGGCTGTTTAGACGTTTGCTCCGATGTTTTTGGGAGAAGTGAAGCTCCACGGTGGAGCCTCCACCTGTGGAGCAGATCAACGGCTCGTCACGGAGACACCACCCCGTCCGGAGAGCTCGTCAGCCGGCCAACCTCCCGACCTCGTCCCGGTAGAAAAGACGGACGCTAATTAACTTACCCGCAGGGTTTTAAAGGTTTACCGCCGCGTAGTTACATTCTTTTTAGGAGATAAATGCTGGTCTCATTGATGAAATGTAACAATTGTCACATTAATTTGTTTGAATTAAAAGTGAAGCTTCATGTGTTTTGGACACACAGCAGCACTGCCTGGGGGCTCTGTAGCCTATACAGAAATCACCACATTTACATCAATAAATAAATGTTTTACAATGAACCGATCATTCTTCATTAAATTTTATTTTATTTTATGAAGTTAACGTGGTTCTGAATAGAGGATTTGTGGCAAAAGCTCGTCACGTCTGCTTATGTGAAAGCCAGCAGAGACGACTGATGACGTATGTGATTGTTGAAGTGGTGTCCCAATTCGTAGGGGTTGACTTTCAACCCTACTCCTTGTAGCTCCGTTTCAAGGGCAAGGGTTAAGGGCTAGGGGTAGGGGCAGGGGTAGGGATAGGGATGAAAAATAGAATCGGAATTGGGCCTGAGTCTGAAAAACTCTTTCTGAGAAAACGGCCTTTAAAGACTTATTGTAAAATTCCATAGATTGTTAATGTAAATCGTACTTTTACGATTGGTTGCGGATACGGAGGAGATGACAAGTTTTGGAGCCTACATCATTGTTCAGGAGAGAGAGAGCTTTACAGTGATACCTGACATGACATGGCTCAGACAACAGAATCAGAATCAGAAAACCTTTATTGTCCCCTGCACATAGCAGTGGAAATTTTTCTTAAACGTGTGCATACGTGCGCATAAAAGAAACATAAAAACACAGTTTAGATACAGCAAGATACAGAATGACACAAGTAAAAACAGAATAAAAAACGGCACAGCACAGTACGTCATAGTAGCATGCTAACTTTTTATACATTTAGGAGAAATCTACTGACAAAATAAAGTAAAATAAAAACCTTAATGTGGATTTTCTACCATTTCTTTTGACTTTTCTGAAAAATAGCCCAAAATCTCAAAATTGAACAGTGCATGAAAAAACAGTGTTTTTGCCTGTTAGTGTCTCGCCTTGGTTTTAATGACGTCTGCTCATCATTTTTATGTGGCTTTGGAGTAACTATGTCAGAATAATACCTGAAAGTGTAACTACTGTTAATTTCTTGTGTTGTGTGTGGTGTGAAAGTGTGTGTGTGTCATGTCAGAGCTTCAGAGTTGAGGTCAGTGTCCAGAAGAAGAAGGAGAAGAAGGAGTGCTGCTGCTGCTGCTCTTCCTCCTCTGTCTAACTTCTTAATCATCCTCCTCTCCTGCTGCTGGCTGGATGCATGCACGACGTGTGTATATGTGTATGTGTGTGTGTGTGTCCCTCAGTGTGTGCCTGTGAAACACAGAGCATGTCCGTCCGAGGTGTTGCTGTTCTCGCCTGTCCTGCCGCCTCCAGCTGAGCGTCTGCCGCCCCCCGCAGGCCGGCCGAGGTTACCCCACGCTGACCTGTTTAATTGTCTGCCTGTCCCAGCGCCCACCGGTGAGCGAGTGTGTGTTCCTGCTGCGCTGAGGAGGACAAGGGCGACAACACATGCACACACACAAACACACACATGCATGCACGCACACGAGGGGCATGAGCATTAAAAACATGAACAAAACAGCCACACAGAGTCTCTGTTAGATACCATCAGGCACATGTTGTAGTAAGTGTGTGTCCCATTAAAAAACGTGCTCATATCAAGGAGCTTCTCTCAAGTCCGTCTGTTGTTTTGGAGTGTGTGTGTGTGTGTGTGTGTGTGTGTGCATGTGTGTGTGTGCGGAAACAAGTGCAAACATCCCACCCACAGATTTAGTAACTGCAGCTTCACACCAGCAGCTAGAGGAAGAGCCCGGAGAGCAGAGAGCTGCTGCTGCTGCTGCTGCTGCTGCTCCTCTGTCTGTTCTCTGTCCAGATTTACAGCTGCATCACGCAGATTGTGCTGGATTTTTAAAATATCAGATGATGAAGGAGGAGGAGGAATCTGCAAAATCCTGCACAGTTAGTTTCCTTTTTTTTCTTGTACTGTTGAAGACAGTGAGCATGAGCTGAACAATGAAGGATGTGGAGACACAGTCGGCTTCAGGGGTTTGTCTTTAGAGAAAGACAGGAAATGTGTTCAAACTAGCATAATGTGTTCACAATAGGAAACATTTGCATGGATTTGGCAACAACTAGGCCTTTATGATGAATACGCACACATATCATTAAAGGGATAGTTCAACATTTTGTCAAATTGGCCCATTGCCATAATCCCTATAGTCATAGCAGTAGGTTCGTTACCTTTAATTGTCGGTGCAAGCTATTTTTAGAACGGCAGAGCAGAGCCGTGAGCTGCTCAGAGCTACGCTACGGAGGCTCATGGGATTTCTTGGTTTCCCTCATCAAACTCATCAAATACACAATCCAACAACTCCACAACGCTCTGGTGGACAAGTTGTGACCTGCACATTCACCACGCTATGAGATAATAACTATTTGAATATCTGCAACATCATTACAACAATGTTGTTTTAGTTGGAGTGAGACTCTGGAGCCTTTAGCGACTAAATATTTATTGCAAACGTGTCCAAATGCTGAGTTTTTTTGTGTGTATTTTCTATAAATGTAAAACTGAACAGGAAGCAAACCAATGTTAAATTCTCAGTGAGGTCTCACATGTGATCTGGTTTAGCCACAAGGTGCACGCTCGTTTAAAGTTGTTTCCTACAGATTGTCGCTCTTGGTTTTCTTCAGATTCTTTGTGGATTGGTCTCATGATGTGTTCAAGTTCACTTGTGGTCAGGTAAATACCGACTCTTCTGTTTTTTTTGTGATATCAAAATCAATATTTTTCCTCCAACCAGATGGTTTTAGAGGTTCATCTCCTCCCCCTGCTTTATTATATTCTTGTCTGTGAAACACTGTGTAATAACCTAATTTTTGAAGTTTTATTCTATCCTTTATTGTACACACACATAATATAGGTATAGCTAGTTATGTTTATATATTTATTGAGCCTGTCTATTTATTGAAGCACTGTATTCTAATGTGTATCTGTATTTTTATAGAGCCATGCTCGCAGTTTCGTTCTGCTCAGCATCTTTGGTGGTTTTGTAGAACAATGAAGTGAATCTTGGATCTTGAATCTCGACAAACGTTCTTCCCTCTTTGCTGCTGCCTCCATATCAGTCGTTGTATAATTTTACCTCCTGAGCGTCTCGGGGTCGTGAACACCTGAGTGAACATCACAACATCACGACCTGTTGCTTCTTGGGCGCTGAAACTGACCCGACTCGACTTCTACCTGATGACGCTGAGACCTGAGACCTCTGGGAACCTCACACACACCTGAGGGCGACACCTGACGGAGCTCATTAGACGTCGGTTCGACTCCGGACCCCGGAGTTCAGGATCAGATCAATGTCTCCTCTAATGAACCACCTCCAACCTGGCAACCCATGCAGCCTCAGCTCCGGCTCCAGTTAATCTGCAGGATAATGTTTCTGTGAAATGAGGCGTCAGATATTTTGAAAGGACACAGAGAGGAAGATCTGAAGTTGCATCTGTTTGATGTTACTTCTATATACACGTATATATATTTATCTTTCTTTTTTAGCAGGATCAAGTCTGTGTTTGTCAGGTTTATCTGGACAGATCGATCGGATCGCAGGGCGCCAGGTTTGTGGCCTTTGCATTTACACTTTTATCAATCGTCAATCAACGTTTGTGTCGTCTCCACTGTGGCTGCTCTGTGATCAGCTGATGGAGGCGACGATGCTGCTGCTGTCGTTTGTCCTTTTCCTAACAATGTGGTCACGTTCACACCTGATTGAGATCTGATCATCTCATGAGCCCTTCGTCTTCCTCTTATTCCTTCTTCTTCATGCATTAACTGTGTTTTTAGTCTGATCCAGATCCAGATCACACATGAACTCTTCTTCTCCACTATCAAAAGAATCTATACAATAACACCTTTTTTTTTAACCTTCATCTTGTGTCAGCTTTCTGCTGCCATCTCTTGTGTTATAAGGTCGGTTCTGACCCATCTTTTAAATCAGCTGTGAAATACAATAAAAACTTTTTTTTCTCATACAATTTGTTTTTCTTCTCTTGGTTACATTGCTCGGCTTCTCATCCATGAAAATATTGGTTTTAATATTTTCTGGTGTGGACCCCTGCATCTGTTTTGTCCCTGTACCCCTTGTCTTCAGTTTAACCTCTGTCTTGTAGCTTTCTGCTGCCATCTCTTGTGTTAGGGTCGGTTTTGGACCATCTTTTAAATCAGCTGTAAAACACAGTAAAACAATTATTTATCATCCCATATGTTTCTCATCTTGTGGTTACGTTGTTAGGTTTCCTCATCCATGAAAAAGTTGGTTTTACACGTATGATTTCAGTTTTACACTGCAAAAACTCAAAATCTTACCAAGAATATTTGTCTTATTTCTAGTCAAAACAAATCTCATTCTACTTGAAATAATTGTTTTTAGACACTTTTTACTTCTTTCAAGCATATTTTCACTTGAAATAAGTAGAAAAATTTCATAGTGAAGCAAGTTTTTCTTCCTTATTACAAGCAAAAAAACTTTGTTTGTTTGAAACAAGTGAAAATGATCTTAAGTTAATTTTTAGGTGATGAGTCTTATTTTAAGTGGAAAGAGATTAGTTTTGACTAGAAATGAGACATTTTGACAATAAATAAGACAAATATTCTTGGAAAGATTTTGAGTTTTTGCAGTGTAACTCGTTATTGTTCTTATCGTTATAAACGAGTGAAAATCGACCCCAACAACACAAATGTTATAATAATAACCAGATCATTTTATAATTTTTTGAACATTTTTTTGTTTTATTTCGTTTACAGTAAATAGAGGCCCCTGACAAAGCCTTGATGCAATAAACACATTTATGCACTTTTATGCATTAAAAACCTAAAAAAAAAACGAGACCACAAGAGGAAGGTTAATGCTACACAGCAAATAACAACGGAGTCGGCAGCAAAGCAGGAGAAGAAATATAGAGCAGATTAATATGAAATCTATACTTGGTTGTGTGGCGTCGAGCGGGAGAAGTGCAGCAGAGTCTCAGTGTGTGTGAAGTGAGAGCTGAGAGGGATTTCATAGTGTGCTCTCAGTCGCGGATCAGAGATGCTCAGCCACCCCAGGGCAACACGGGGCATCAGGATAAACTACAGGCCAAGGGAGGGAGGCTGACATGTTTCTTAACTGTGTGTGTGTGTGTGTGTGTGTGTGTGTGTGTGTGTGTGTGTGTGTGTGTGTGTAGTATGTGTGTAGTGTGGAGATCATGGGTGTGTGGGGGCTATTAGTGGGAGGTGTGTGACTTGGGGGTTGGTAGTGGTTGGTTGCGGTAGGATGGATACTGAGGGATGTGTGTATGTGTGTGTGTTCTTGTACTTACTACGTTGTGAGGACCGGAAAGAGTTTTTCACCACAAAGTGAGGACATTTTTGCGAAGTGAGGACATTTTGGCCGGTCCTCACTTTTCCCAAGCCTTTAGGTTATAATTAGGTTTATATTAGGTTAAAAGTTAATGGTTAAGTTTAGGCATTTGTTTTGGATGGTTAAGGTTAGGGTAAAGGGTTAGGGAATACATTATATCAATGACATGTCCTCACAAAGATAGATTTACAAGGATGTGTGTGTGTGTGTGTATGTGTATATATGTGTGTGTGTGTGTGTGTGTGTGTGTGTGTGTGTGTGTGTGTGTGTGTGTGTGTGTGTGTGTGTGTGTGTGTGTGTGTGTGTGTGTGTGTTTGCACTCCCATGCCAGCCCCCAGGCCGGCCCCATAGTAATTACACACTCCAGTGGCTGGACTGGGAGGGAAATTGAAGGCCTGGGCTGGAGGCCCCAGCTGCCTCGCTCTCCCTCCCCATCAGCCTGCTGCTGATTGAGCTCGCCTAACACACACACACACACACACACACACACACACACACACACACACACACACACACACACACACACACACACACACACACACACACACACACAGTCACATATATGTGTGTGCATACATACACACACATACACACTCTGAGATAGCCACAGCCACACATGCAAAAAAATTCAGTCTATTTCACTTTTGCATACACCAGCACTGTCTCACTCTCACTCTCACACACTCACTTACACACATGCACACACACATATATACACACACACACTACAATCCTCAGAGGAAATTCTGCTTTGTGTTGCGGTAATGAGATTCTCACACACCCGGCCTTATTTACCAGCCCAGGCCAATAAAGGGTGGGACAGAGTGAACCAGAGAGTGAGAGCTCAGTGTGTGTGTTTGTGTGTGTGTGTGAGTTTGGAGGTGGTGGCATGAGCTCATTCAGCCTCTCTTCTCTTCCTGATGATGACATCCTCAGATCAGAAACCTCCTCCTCCTCCTCCTCCATCACTCTGGGGAGGTTCAGGTGGCGACGTACAAAAAAAAACACAAAAAAAAGTGGATGTGATGGTCGACGACGTCCTGGAAATCTAAAAAAAAAACAAAAAAACAAAAACCCAAACCAGCCTCATGCCTCTCATTGATTACTGCGGTGTGTTTTGCTTTGGAAGCCGCGTCCATCTCCATCATGTGTCGCTGCTGAATGGAGCCTGGCCTCCACCCAAGCTCTGTCACTCCTGATCAGGATAGTTAGGTATGGTGGAGGTGGAGGAGGAGGAGGAGGAGGGGGAGTCAGGTTGGTCTGTTTCGCAGCCAAATTGGCATTTGTTCCTCATCAGTCTCTTTCCTTGTCCGTCACAGCTCCCTCCCTCCTCCACAGCGATGCTGCTGCTGCTGCTGCTCTCATATCACAGTCAGAGACACCGAGGCCGCAGATCTGGAGTCAGTTACAGACAAAGGAGTTTGTTTCTGTGCCGTTAAATATCACAGTGGAGTGAAGTATTGATGTCGAGAACTGAAGTTTTTTTCTTAGTTGATGAATTGATCTCACTCACATTTTAAGATTTCTCAGTTTTCACCAAGGGGGCAGTTGTGGGTCTGAGAAGTGAAGCTCACTTCCGTGTTCAAAAAACTGCAATCCCCCCGGCTTCCTCTGGGGGCTGGTGTCAGAAGGGAGCATTCCTCATAGACCCCCATGTTAAAATCGCCGATTTTACATCCTCAGTAAACATGTTAAAAGCCTGGTGTCAGAACGTTTTTTTTTCTCAATCGATAGTTTCTACCCCCGCACACACTCTGAGGGGGGTGAATTTTTTTTTAACTCTACCGTTTTACTGTTATTAGGTTAAAACTCTGGCCAATTAGGGCGCGAAAACGTTGAGTGACAGGTCCGGAGCAGCTCCGTGGACAGCTGCTTCGAGGCCAGTGGGCGGGTTCTCGGCCGGCCAATCCAACATGGCGCTGTTCAGGCCGCCATATTTGAGTCACAAAAACGACTCCCCAAAACCAATGGGTGACGTCACGGACGCTACGTCCATTCTTTTTACAGTCTATGGTTTTCACAGGCAAACGTTCATGTTCAAGTTTATTCAGAATCTTGTTTCTTCTCCTTCTCCGGCAGCCATTTAAAAAAATAATCTAATATCCTGTTTCTCTTATTTCTTGAAGTTCACCTTCAATCTAAGATCTTTAAGACAGTTAAAGGTGTAAAAAGTCGGTGGCCGTTATGTCTGAGCTTCGTCAAAGTGCAGGACCGCCATCACATTTCATTTACGGTTACACAGGTATGCTACCATCAATACTTTCCACCAAAAACAATAGGTTAAATAATAAAATACAACTTGTATCTAAACTCTCCTCTGTTTCAGCTCAGCTCAGAACCAGGTATGACTTTCAGAATAAAAGCAGATCTAAGCTTTTATTGTGATGAGCTGGCACAGGAAGTAGACCTGGAGCCAGTCGCTGTGGAAACGGAGCTACATCACAAACTGAATTTCACTGAATGACTCTGATCCACCTGTAGCCTCGGCAACGCCACCAAACAGGCCTCTGCTAACGCTAACATCTTAGCACGGCAAAGCTACCAAGACATAAACACAGTTGGAGCTTCCTGCTTCGTTAACGTGATAACAGCTGTGTATGAAGTGAGATTAAAATGTAAACAACAACTTTCTGTTTGTGTTCTTGTAGAACGGATGTTTTGTATCATAAAATGTTGTGGTTTTCCACCTATCCAACTATTATTATTCTTCCTCCATGAGCTCCAGTTGACTATGATGATCAGGAGTTTGTCCATTGTGTTTTATTTTGAAATTTACTGGATGCTGTGTGCAGCGTTTAACTCCCTGTTTGGAGTGATCTAATCTGCGGTATGTCGATTATTCTTAATTTGCATGTTTAGCATTGAAGTAATCAGGTACATTACTTTAATTTTGTGATACTTACTGATGTGGAGTGTTTGACAGCTGAAGAGGAGGTGGTGGAGCCCAAAGCTGGAGCTAAAACAGAGGGAGGAACGGACGCTGCAGCCGACTCCTCTGTTTCAGCACCAGTTTGTTTTTCTCAATGAATACATGCAGATATAATTGTGTGTAAAAACATTTCAACATGTTTCGAACGAACAAATGTCCCTTTAAGGCCTCTCACTGTCCGTCAGTCAATAAAACAGCTTCCTATCGATTTTTTTTACTGTATCGGTTTTAAAAACCTGTGAGATTTTCACAAGAGAGGAAAGACAAATTAATAATAAATAAAAGGATAGAAAGTGTCGACATGTTGTTGCTGCTGCCTGGAGCCGGTCACTTCTACAGAGTCACTTCATCCTCCTCCTCCTCTACCTCTTCTTCTTCTCCTGACTCTTTACATGCAGCCGGGGGGGCGAGGAGGAGGAGGAGGAGGGTGTGCGGCGTGCACAAGGCAGATTGTGTCTGTGTGTGTGTGTGTGTGTGTGTGAGGCCGTAGTGTTAGTGGAGGAGGAGAGGGAGGCTGCATGTCTCTTTGAGGATTCGGCCCGCTCGCCTCGCCTCGCCTCGTCTCGCCTGCCTGGCTCTTTGAAGCTGTTCGATGACCGCACAGGGCAGCATCACCGCGGGCGGGGGTGGAGGGGTGTTACTGCTGCTGGAGGAGGAGGAGGAGGAGGAGGGGGTGAAGGGGTGTGGAAGCCTGTCATTTGTATACAGCTGCTTCTTTCATCTTGTCCGGCTCCCCTTTTCCTCCACCTCTCTCTCCTCTTCTATTCCTCCATCGCTGTTGCTCATTCGCTCCGTCTCCAGGAGAGAGAGAGAGAGACCCCTTAAGCTCTTTAAAGGGATACGCCAACATTTTTTTTCGTGTCTTGCCTCACTCCCGAGTCCATGACCAGCAGATAGACACCATCCTTTCAACTGTGCGTGCAGTAACAAGGGAGATAGAGCCGTATCGCCCGTAGTTAGCTTAGCTCAAACACTGGAAGTGTATGGGTAGTGTTAGCCTGCCTCCACCTAAAGTCATCAGAGAAACTCTTCAGCAACTCTAAACAGAAACCAGCGGGCCGATCTTCGTCTCAGAGCTGACAAAACTCTCCGGTAAGGCATCTTGAACGGTCAAATGCTGGTAACAGGACGAGATTGGTCAAAACGGAGGGTTGAAGCAAAGACGCTTTATTTTGGTTCAAGCTAGCTACATCGAGGGTAGGTTAGCTTCCTATTTCAAAGTAAAAGCACAAATTCTATCGTCATGGTTTTCTGTGTGTAAAGGGCAACGGGTGTTTTATTTTGTGAAAGTAACCGGAAGTCCGAACAAAATTGTAAACAGCTGGTATTTAGACAAATCAAGGCTAACACTACCCATACACTTCCATCTCCCTTGTTACTGCATGCACAGTTGAAAGGATGGTGTCTATCTGCTGGTCATGGACTCGGGAGTGAGGCAAGTCACGAAAAAAAAAAAGGCCTATCCCTTTAAAAGAGAAGTTGCGTTGCAGCAGCAGCAGCAGCTGGGGCGTCAGGCATCAGGCCTGCAGCCAGGCCAGCCGGTGACAGAGCCGGAGCTGCAGGTTGCAGGAAGGTGGAAGTAATATAAAGGCACCAACACAACGGCTGCCGTTAGAATCAAACAGAAGAGTTGGTATGAAGTTGGATCTGTTCCTCCCGTCTCATCCTGATTTCCTTACGGAGTCACACTGTGGGACTCAGGAGCATCTGATGCATCTTATTTAGCTGCTCTGCGGCCTCGGCCTTGGCCCGCTGCGGTCCGTCCAGAGGAGCTGCTTTACAGTTATTCATTTCACACTGAGGCCTTTTGTCTCCAGTTCACATGCAGCTCTCAGATCAGCTCCTGTTTGATGCACACACATGATCCCACCGGCCTCCTCCTCCTACACCATGTCTCTATACGATGGAGAGGACGTCCTGCTCACACCAGCTGAACTGACACCACTGAAACCACCAGATGTTTGCTTCTATATTACCACTTTTTCAGGCTTTTTAACTTTTTTTTCGAGTCGAGTCAGCTTTCTTTTTAGAGCACGACAAATGTTGACCAAAGTGCTTTACAATTATGTGCAAAAACAAGAACAACAATGACAATAGAACAATTTAACACAGGGGGTATAATAAGATAAAGTCGGGGACTATGGAGTATTAGAACTGTGCCGAATCAAATGCTAAGGAAAAGAGACGGTGCATGTTTTGAAGATATTAATGGAGGGGGAAGAACGAAATGAAAGAGAAGTGATGACCTTCATGGGTCGGACTCAAACCCTGGGACCAGGTTCATATGGTATGAACTCTACCAGACGAGCCACTGAGCGTTCCCTGCACAATTCTTTTTCTTTTTCGGTCTCAAATATGTTTTCCCTAAAACACGAATCGTTTCAAGAAATGTAGGTGTAAACATGAACATGAATCCTCTGTATAACCAGGCCTACGAAGGAGTATAAGGGGCAGCCAAAAAAAAACACCTGAGTTTGTAAATGCATCAAACAGCAGCTGTTTGGATATGAATAGATACATATAGAGGATGTTCATTTAAATTTTGATTTTAATCGGGGTTTTAGCTCTAAATAGGACGTGAACTGAAAATGTAACATTTTTTGGGGGGATTATGAATAATTATATTCTCTTGTTGGTTTTAATCCTTGTGGCCTGGATCAATTCATGATTTATTAGAAATAATGTCCCAATACTTATTATGAGAGGTAGGATAGAATTGATTATTATTTATCAGCTACAGTATAAAATCTGTCTGTATTTTTGCTCTATATCGTCCTTAAACATCTCTACTCTATTTTCTTCCTTCTTTTTTAACTTTCAGATCACAAACAGTATCCAGTACAACAGATTATTGATCGTATTGATTTTATATCTATAACTAAAAGCAGATCATGTGGCTCCTGTTGCAGGTAACTGAGACGTCTTTGTTCCGATCACGTCTGTTGTTGTTGTCTTTTGTTTTTGTTCGTCCTGGAACATTTTATCATCCCAAACACTGGTCGACCCCTCTGTTCTCACTGTGACACACACACGCACACGCACACACACACACACACACACACACACACACACACACACACACACACACACACACACACACACACACACACACACACACACACACACACACACACACACACACACCCCCCACACATATGCCTTGATGTGTTGCTTACACCAATTAGCAGCAATTAACACTCGCCCATTGAGCACCTGCGTTTGGAGCTCTGGCATCTGGGCGGCATCATCAGAAGTACGTTGGTGTTTTATCAGCAGAAGCGGAGCCGTCCCTCCAGGCTCCCGTACGTCCGTCCCTGGAGTATGGGGGGGGGGGGGGCTGTGAACGTCTCATCCTCAGCTGGTGTGTGTGTTTTCTCGGTAACACTTTACTTGACGCCGATCTCTATAACACATTATAACCATACTTATAATGAGTTATAATGCAGTTATAGCACTGTATAACTAAACACTCATAAATGATCATAATGCTTTATAACAATAAGCACAACTCACTATAAAGCATTTTATCCTGACTTATAAGGTCAGGTATTATAATACGTTATAATTGTTAGTAACTCACTGACAATGACCACATCGATAATGCATTATAAATATAGTTATAATGTGTTATAATTGGCTTATAAACGTGTATAACTATCATTATAAACACTCATTAATTATCATAAGGCTTTATAACAATAAGCATAACACACCTGATAGAGCATTTTATAATGGCTTATAAGGTCTTAGTATTATAATAGTTATAATGCTCTATGATGTGTTATGCTTTTTGTTATAAAGCCTTATGATAATTAATGAGTGTTTATAATGATAGTTATACACGTTTATAAGCCAATTATAACACATTATAACTATATTTATAATGCATTATCGATGTGGGCATTGTCAGTGAGTTACTAACATTTATAACGTATTATAATACCTGACCTTATAAGTCAAGATAAAATGCTTTATAGTGTGTTATGATTATTGTTATAAAGCATTATGATCATTTATGAGTGTTTACAACTATATTATACAGTGCTATAACTGCATTATAACTCATTATAAGTATGGTTATAATGTGTTATAGAGACGTCAAGTAAAGTGTTACCGTTTTGTTTTATTCTGAAGAACTGAGCTGGACTTTGAATGTAAATCATTGAACAAAAGCTGTGTTGTTACTTAAAGGCCACGCAGACACAGACACCGGGCAGACAGACAGACATCTCTCCCCTCTCTCTCTCTCCTCCAGCGCAGCCATGTTGTTGTAAATGATTGTTTAGCATTAAGTTTCCTGAGCGCGGCGGCCCGAGCTGAGAGACTGCTCTGCACAAACAGAGCAGAGTGGTTGTTATTTCAGCGGTGACGCCCGGCTCGGCAGCGCCGTATCGATCGGCTGTCACCCAGCATGCAAAGCAGCCGTCTGAAGGAGACACTAGAAAGACGAGCGCCGAGTGGAGAGCAGCTCATATGGAGCCGGAGAGAGGGAGAGATGGAGGGAGGGAGGTGGAGAGGTGGAGAGTGTGGTGGAGAATACTGACGGGTGGAGAGATGGAGTTCAGCTGCTCTGGATGAGATCTGACCGACAAACCCTGGAAAATAAACACACACGAGTGTTTGTTGACAAAGACAACGAAGCTCATCAACATCCTCCTCCTCCTCCTTCTTCTCCTTCCTCTTCTCTTCCTCCGTCAGCGTCTTCTTTGGTCTTTTCTTCCTCTTCCTCTGCCGTGACCAACGCACTGACAACAGAGTGAGCTGTAAATTCTCATAGCGAGGCCACAGGTGTCGACGTAAAATGAGACGTGTTCAGGTGAGAGGCAGGAAACCACAGGTACACAGAGAGAGAACAGCAGCAGGCCAGCAGGGGGCGCAGGAGACACTCAGCCTGTGACAGCCAATCAGACCACAGCTTGTTATTGAAACTGTCACTTTAAGGTAAAATAGTGACACAGTGATCCTTTAAAATTAGTTCTTGTTCTTGATAGAAATGTTTTCAACCGTCCTAAATTTTTACGTATTTCACATCTGAAATTTAAGTCCAGAAAAAGAGGATCATTTAAAATGTCTTCACTGCTGGTCTGAGGTCAGTGCATCATGAGGCAGATGATGGTGTGTTACGGTTTCATAGTTTCTGCTCCAAGACAAAGAACCATGTTTTACCTTCATATTTTACTTTCAGTGTGTTTTACTTTCAGCGTGTTTTACTTTCAGCGTGTTTTACTATCAGTGTGTTTTACCTTCAGCGTGTATTACTTTCTGTTTTTTTATCTTCAGCATGTTTTACCCTTATGTTTTACCTTCAGCGTGTTTTACCTTTACCTTCAGTGAGTTCACTTCATGTTTTACCTTTAGCGTATTGTACCTTAAGCATGTTTTACTTTCAGCGTGTTTTACCTTAATGTTTTACCTTTAGCGTGTTTTACCCAAAGTGTGTTTTACTTTCAGTGTGTTATACTTTCAGCCTGTTTTATCTTCAGCTTGTTTTACTTTTTTAAATTTTTTTTTTTTACCTTCAGCATGTTTTACCTTTATGTTTTCAGTTTGAAAGATATTGCATAATTGTATAATTACCGTGCCTGTTATTCTTACAGGTACAGGTACAGGAGACTTTATTGATAAATGTTTTAATTGAGTGCAAATGTTTGACCAATCTTGTAAATTATTTTAACTAATTTTGAAAATTAAATTTTTTGTTTTGTTTGTTCGTTTGTTTTATGTTTTTAATTAATCTGACTATGTGTTGAAACTATGTGCTGTCATTCTTGGCCAGGTCTCTCTTGCAAAAGAGATCTTGGATCTCAATGGGACAAACCTGGTTAAATAAAGGTTATAATAATAATAATAATAATTGATCCCCGCAGGGCAATTCAGTTTCTACAATCCACCATACACATACAGTCAGTCACACACAGCCTAACACACATATCAGAGGTAGCATGATGGAACGTAGGAATGTACAAATGTAACTCATATCTAAAAGTATAAATAAAACTCGTAACACACGAGGCAATGACGATAAAGTGCAATCTTAGGAGAATAAATAAGTAACAATGTTAAGAATAAGAGGTAAAAAAATATATGTATATGTATTTCTATGAAGGATTAAAAAAAAAAATATATATATATACACATACATATATATAAATAAGAAGAAGGATTCACATAGTCAACTCAGCATTTAACAGCATGACTGCTGAGGGAACAAATGACCTGCCATATCTATAGCCGTGTTTCCACTGCAGGAACCTCCCCCACAGGGCCATTTACAGGAACTTTTACGGGGGCCAACGGAGTACCTACTCTAGGGTAGGTACTCCGTTCGGCCCTGAAAAGCTCCTGGGTGGGGCTCGAGGTTAACCCGGCGCTGATTGGCTAAAGCTAGAGCAGGCTCTGACGCGACCAGAAAGCACCAAAACAACCGGCATTTTTAAAAGGGGGAGCAGAAGGGGAGCATTAGCCTAGCAGACACCGCTGTAAACAACAAGAAAACAGCAGGAAGATGTACACAAATGGAGCGACGATGAGGTGCAGACATTGATTGTAGTCTATGGCACCGAGGAGATTCAGAGGGGGTTTGAGTCATCGCGGCGAAATGAAAATATCAGCGCACCTCGACACACTGGGGATCCATCACGCCGCAAAACAATGCCGTGAAAAGTAAAAAAAATAAATAAATAAAAAACTCAAGCAGGATTACAATCAACCATGTGCACAAACACACAAACCAGAAACGCGGCTGCCGCCTCAGCTCCTTCCATCCTTCTTCGTTGTTGTTATGATTTTTGTGCATGTGCTTGTGACCTGCCTGGGTGACGTCACGGTCCAAACTGTCGCACAGCGATTAAGCGGCGATGGAAACTCATGACGTCGCCGCGGGGTCCGACTCTGCAGTGGAGACACGGCCACTGAGAGGGCCGAGTGAGAGGATTCTGTAGAAGTTCCTACCCCCTCCCTTTACCAGGAACTCCTGCAGTGGAAACACGGCTAATTGGTCTTTCTGGGAGGCAGAGCGTAGCGCCGGACTGACGGCATAAGTGCAAATTCATAATATTCTGTTATATTTATTAATACTGTGCCCTATCAGAGTGGCTTTAACTCTTTGCATTCCTTATTCATGTATTTATTAATGAATACACTACGTGGAGGTTGCAGTTTTGCTGTATGCTTGTTCATTCAACTTTATTGAGGCTTCAATTCCATTTTATTGATCACTTTCTGATCAGAACTTCCTTCATGTGACGAACCTGGAGTTTATCCTCGGTCAAAATAAAGACACAAACTGATATCAAACAGGAGTGAGGTCGTGTTTTTTCATTTATTTGTTGATTGATTAGTGAGAATCGGAGCAGATGTCTGTGGTGCATTTTTCCATTATTATTTTAATTGTAATAAAAACCATAATCCTGCTCCTTGTGATTGAGGAGTGTGAGATCTGTGCAGGAACAGGTTCTGTTCTGTCTGAGAAATGAATATGAATGTTACTATAACTTCAATCGCTTCTCCAAAGAAGGGGAACAAGCTGCAGGGAAGTGATTAAACATGAGCTCGGCTGGAAAATAAAAAGCAGGTGTACATCACAGAGATAAATAAATAACCAGACGTAAAGACATGAATAAAATAAAAAAGATAATGAAGTAGTAATATATTATTTCAGATCATTCAAAGTAACTGGAATCATCAAAGGAGGCGGACGACGCAGGTTTTTTTTATTTCTTTTTTTTTTTTAAACTCACTATCGTTTTATCGCTGCCTTTTTGTCAGGAGCTGAAATGTAATAAAATGGGCCGTTCTGTTATTCAATTAAGCGTCACTGTTTCACTGGGCTGTAATTGACTCGTACACGTGGATCCACACAGATAATACAGCTGTGCTTCACATAATAACTTAAGTTTCCTGCTGAAGTATAAAGACCGTTCTGGTTTTTGTTCTGTGACTTCTTTCAGAGAAACTGAAACTGAATTTTTTCTTTCACTACACCGGTCCTGTCTGTGTATTTACGGTCTAATTTACAAGTCTTTTACCCACATCCTGACATCCTTCAGAAAACTCCAAGGCTGAAGCTCATCACCGGAGCGAGAAGAAGAACACCATGCAGGAAGGTGTTAAATTACGACAACGAAACCGGCTGGGACCGTCTTTCACACCTTGTCCCATCACACTAACAAACCACTGAAAGATATACAAATGTGCAGGATCTGGCTCCATTTGTGCCAATCACTGCCACGCAATTATAAACACTGGCACCGGGTGTCAGGACAACAAAGGGAAACACAGACGGTCTGATCTGATGATCTGTGAGTCTCATTACCTACAACTGAAAGTGGTCTCTTTTTTTCCCCTTCTTTTTCATCAAGTTCCTTTTGGAAACATGTTCCTGTTCATCTGCTGTGCTCTTCTCCTGCATGCTGCCTGCTTTAATGTGCCATGTCTCTATTTTCTGTATGTCTACATATGTGTTTCTATGCGCTACTATTTTAGTGTAGTATTATTTTAGGGTGTAGCACAGTCATTTTTATGCAGTATGTATGTAATAAGATAAGAATGACTAGATTAGATTAGAATGACCTTAATCCCCTAAAGGGAAATTCATTTGTCTGGCAGCTCGTCTACTGTCTGCAGAAGAACTAAAAATCCTGATGAAGGATTTTCTATATCTATTGTACTCTATATTTAGAGCAGTTTTCTTAATATTTGGTTTCTTTCTTTCTTTCTTTTTTGGAGTTTCGGAAAGCAAACTGTTTTCACACTACATTTCCCATGAGCCTCCACGCGCACGGTGAAATTCTTGGACGAAAGCGAAAACATTTGCCAAGAATGTTTTCATTAATCAAGAATGAAAGTCGGAGGTTGGAAGACGATCAGATACCGTCGTAGTTCCGACCATAAACGGCGATTCTGCGGCGTCCGGGAAACCGAAACCAGGAAATGCTGGGCGAGTCGACAACTAAATAATAATATTAAAGGAGCATTATCGCAAATACAGCAGTAATAGCATAAAATAAGCTGAAATATGCAAAAGATGGGTCGGGGGGAGCCATAACTAAATTTACAAAAAAAATCGCCAACAGTGTAGTGTCCGTGGGGCAAATGCAGCATTTGTCTTTGTTATGATCCAAGCCGGCCCGGCGCTTGCTGCGTTCAATTGCACTCGGAACTCGCAAATCCGACCTCAGAACCGGAAAAATGCAACAGTAAGTAATGTAGCAGTGTGTTAGGCTGCTTACAGTCACTGAATCGCTCGGTAGAACACTTTGTCTCCACGTCCCGTGTCTTTCTTCAGCTGTCCTCTCAGCGTTATTAAGGAGGAGGAAGTTGCAGTTGCTGTTGTTGTCGTTGTTGTGGTTGTGCGCGACGTAGAGCTGCCGCTTCCACTAGCATTCATTCAGCCTGGTGAGGGAGGAGGAGGGGGGAGGAGGGAGGAGGGAGGAGGAGGAGGAGGGGGGGGGGGGGAGGACTAAACGAGGCTGCTCTCTCTCTCTGACAGCTGCCCACTTGTTTATATCTGATATGCTCCGCCTGGCTCCATCTAGTGGCCAAATTAAGAATTTGGATTTGCGATAATGCTCCTTTAAAATAACTATAAAGACAAAACGATATATTTATCTAAATGGGCCCATTAACAAGTGGTAACATAGATTCATCCACATTAATATGAGACAAAAGCAAACTCCTCTGGGTCTATTTAAAGGGATAGTTCACCCTAGAATGATATTTCGCTCATTATCTACTCACCCTCATGTTGACTAAGGGCTGGAAGAATTTTCAGAGTCCACCGTCCCTTCTCTGAGTTACAGGGGGTCTCGGCGTAGCAGTGAATTTCAATGCAACGGTTGCAAAGGGACACCGGAGCTCTTCGTAAAAAAACACACACAAAAAAACATCCAAATACCTCCATGATGCTCGTATGTAATGTCCGTCTTGTGCTGAAGCCCCAAATTGCGTAATTGTCCCGAAAAAAAATTAAATAAGTCTATATTTTAAGCTTGTTTGTAGCGGAAGCTTCTCGTCTTCTTCTTCTTCTCCTATTCCTGGTCCGTCCAAATATCGCGTGATTTGCGCCGGCGTCATTGCGGTTACTGCGAATCACGCGATATTTGGACGGACCAGGAATAGGAGAAGAAGAAGAAGACGAGAAGCTTCCGCTACAAACAAGCTTAAAATATAGACTTATTTAATTTTTTTTCGGGACAATTACGCAATTTGGGGCTTCAGCACAAGACGGACATTACATACGAGCATCATGGAGGTATTTGGATGTTTTTTTGTGTGTGTTTTTTTACGAAGAGCTCCGGTGTCCCTTTGCAACCGTTGCATTGAAATTCACTGCTACGCCGAGACCCCCTGTAACTCAGAGAAGGGACGGTGGACTCTGATAATTCTTCCAGCCCTTAGTCAACATGAGGGTGAGTAGATAATGAGCGAAATATCATTCTAGGGTGAACTATCCCTTTAAGTATTTTTTTTTTTTTGGGGGGGGGGGGGGGGCTTTTGTGCCTTTAATTGACAATACAGCTGTAGAGAGACAGGAAAAAAGGGGAGACAGAGAGAAGGGGAATGACATATAGCAAAGGCCCACTGGTGGAATCAAACTGGTGTTTTACAGTAACCAATCACATTTCACCACCATGATCTCAACCAGCCAATCACACACTTTTCCTGTTCTTCACGTAGCTTCACCTCCTCCTCCTCCTCCTGAAAACATCTGATGAAGACTCAAATCTCTCACTCATTCAAGTGTATTTACTGCTTCTGATGTTTCTCAAAGTGAAATATTCACAGTTAAATGTATAAACTCTGGACGCTGAACTATAAAATATGATGAAAACAATAGTTAACAGTCAGTTCTGAATTTGTGTTGTTCAGAATTAAACTTAAAAGAAGAAAAACGTTCTCAGCCCAGGATCGGGTCACTTCAGGTGATCACATGACTGATCACATGGTCTGAGAGGGAGCAGCCAATCAGAGACATCAGCCAAAATACAGTTCCACTAGAAAGAACAGAAATTATGGTTTTTCAAGAACTTCACTCTTTAAATCTGCAGCAACACATAATAAAAGAAACAAACAACAAACTGTCTGAGGTATAAAAATCCACCGATCATCATGTCAGTGCTCTGTATGTTAGGTCTGATCGGTGTATAAATACAGTTGCAACAATAGGAAACTGAAGTGAAAGCATTGATCTGCTGTTACAGTGTCCGTTCCCTTAACATCTACATATGAACTCCACCAGGGCTGGGTGGGTGTGTGGGAGTGGGGGGCACTAAATTGTGTGTACCCTGCTGTAAGAGCCCCCCACTGAGCCATAATCTGATCAGTGTTGTGAAAACAATTCTGATAATGCCGTGGAATTAGAGCGACGAGCTCCCCCGCCGACTGTTACAGTTTAAACCGATGGCACGCGGCCCGAGCTAATGACTCGGCTTACGACTCAGATCGGCTGCGAAAAGAGAGCTTGAATAGTACTTAAGGGAGTCTTTAATACTGAAGGCAATGCGAGCTAATTAGCTGCAGTGAAATACTGTACAGTGTACAGTGGCTTTATGGGAGCAGAGCTGAAACACTGAGGAGCTGCAGGTGAGTTACTGATCAATCTGCTGTACTGACACGAGTCAGATTCATTGTCCAGTTTTAGTCCTGTAAACACACGTTAACTGCTCATTGTTGATTGATCTGTTGAAGTTTTTTTTTCATCATAATCGATGTATTTTCTATTTTCTTCCTGTAAAACCATTACAGACATTCGATGACTCATCCTGCACTCGAGGGCGGGACTAACTTTTGTGTCAAATTAAAATAATATACTGGTTTTCTGTCTGTCCACTGAAATATAAATCCTCAGAGCTGCTTCAGGACATTTTAAATGTGTAAAATCTTCATTAGAGATTAAACATCTCTGGACGACAGCAGGGGCTCCAACCGGTCCGGACCCGACTGGAGTCTGTTTTTTTTTTTTTTTTTCTCCTTCCCATCACTCATCCACTGTTTCAGCTATTAACCCTTCTGTGGTGTTTGGGTCACCAGTGACCCGTTTTCAGGTTTTAAATGCATAAAAGTACCACATAAATTTGTTTATAGCACCAAGGCTTTTTGACTTTGTCAGGAACCTCTGTCTAAACAAAATACAACTTTTTTTCCCCCACAAAATTCTAAAATGCTCTGGTTAAAATTATGACATTTGTGGTGTTAGGGTCAACTTTGACCTGGTTATAACGATAAGAACAATTATTAGAGTTAAAGCTGAAAAAGGAGCCTAACAACGTAACCAAGAGATGAGAAACTAATAGGATGATAAATAATTGTTACGGCGTGTGTGTTTGTGTAGTCTTAACCGTCATGAACAAAAGATTACGGGTTACGGAGCGTGTTTGTGTTGCGGTGCAGAGACGAGAGCTGGGACACCGGGGCGGGGAAAAAAGTAGCGGCTTATCCGGAAAATACGGTAGTTTTATTTTATTTATTTTTTAATGGTTTTATTTCTGTTTCAAGTTTTTAATTTAAGTTAAATTAGAAAAATGTTTGAAACATTTATTTTTGTTTGTTAAATCAAAGTCTTTCTTTTTCAAAGTGACGACCAAGTGTCCAGCGGCCGACAGTGAGTTGACCACGTTTGATCAATTCATCCTCAAATCAACGTCCGAATTTCTTACAATATATATAAAACACTTTGAACACGTCGCTGTGTTAGTTCATTGTCACCGGCATCGCAACAGTAAGAATATATTTTAGACAAACTGAAGCTGCTGCAGAAAAACAAGCCAGCTCTACGATGATAAATGATAATAAAAAAAACACTCACACGTTTTTTTCATGATTTATTGTAATCACTGGATGTCCTATGGATGATATCATCTCGTGGATTAGATCCAAACTTCCACCAAATATGAAAACCTTTATTCAAGTTCAAGTTCAAGTTCACTTTTATTTATATAGCACAATTAAAAAGACAGTCATCCAAAGTGCTTCACAGAGAAGAGACAAAAACAAAAATAACGCATTTACAAGAAACAAGAAAACATGCATATCATCACACATACTCACACAAATAGGGGAGACCGGGGATGGTTGAAACAAAGGGATAGTTGTAACACTCTCAGTTTGACCACTCAGAAACGAGCTGTGGTGATGTCATCAATACAGTCCATGCCCACTTACAAATGGATCTCACAGGTGAAGCCTCATGTCTCTGAGTTGAAAACTGTCTGTTCTGGAGCCAAAAAACGATTTTTCAGGTAAGAAAGTAAATATTTCCATCACAACTATTTTTTGCATAGTGTCCATTGTGTTGTAGATACAGTTGTTTCACTTACATGAGCTCAAGTAGTAGTTTCTCTAGTTTAATTTGATATGCTGCATTAGTGCTAGCTTTGAAGCTAAATGCTAAAAATGGTTAGTTTTTAATAGCTGCCTGGCATGGGGATGGTTGTAACTGTTCCCCTTATATTGACATTTTGTATGTACAGGGGTGTCCCTGCAGAAGTTCTCCCACAGGGAGCAGCTGAAGTCATCTAGGAACATCTGTGAGACGAGTCGCCAAGGCTACAAAACACTCACACACAACACACACCAGTTTATACTTTATTATTCTTTATTTTATTTATTTTATTGTATGTTATTTGTATTGTATTTAACTTATACTTTCTATTTATTTTTTTTATCAATATTTTTGTATTCTGACAAGTTTATGGTTCCTTCTTTATTATTCATTAAAGTGCCTGCATACATTTTAAGTGTGGATCTTTTTTTAAGTATAATAATTTAATTGTTACATCCATCCTCAAGTAGTATTACAATTCACCCCGGTATTGGGGTAGGTTGTAACAAGATACCTCCTCGTGTTTGACATTAATTTACACAATCTGTGATGGTGTAGTAGAAGTCCAAGTGTATGTCATTTACAGCAGACAAATATGGGTACCACATGTCAAAATTTGAGATCTCTAGCACCAACAACCACTGAGTTACACTTGCTCAAACAAAAAGTGTTACTATCATCCCCGGTCTCCCCTACATGTAGCACATGCACATATAGGAACATATGAACATATAATATGAACATATATTATTGACTAAATGGTGATGATGGAGGTGAGAAGTGAAAGGTCACTGACCTCTCATGATTTTATAGAGGGTCTAATCTCTTTTCATCTTTTAAATAATTCATATTTCACTTTATTTGTGTGATTGTTCTGAACCTGGAGCTTCTGTTCGTCCTTCACATGTGGCAACGACAAACACAGATTTATTATAAACACAAGATATCATGCTGAATTATAACACAGACTATATTATTATTATTATTATTATTATTATTATTATTAAAATAAATGCATTTGCCTCCTGCAAATGTAAATAAACACCTGCAGGAAGCATTTCCATAAATACTTCACTCTCATTTAGTTTCCCCCGTGAACTCTTCGGCGACATCAAATATTCATTGTTGCACATAATGAACGTCTTTACGGTGGAGACGCAGGACGCCGTCCCTCTGTCATTTTGTTATTAAAACTCGAGTCTCCTCTTGTTTTTTAAAACTCGACTCCGGCGTCTGATTTCCATCGTGGACTCGTCTGCAATCACAGCAGCGTCCGCTCAGCTGAGCGCCCGCGACGACGACGACTCGCACAAGATTGTCTGCGTTTAGGAGTTAATGGCGCTAAATCACAGCGTTGGCTCGCCGCCTCAATCACTCTCTCTCTCCGTCTCTGAAAGTGTGAATGAATAAAACATCGTCTCTCTTTTCTTCCAGGATAAAAGTGATGAGAGGTCACGGTCTGGTGTTAAAGGTCAGCGCGAGGCCCTCGGCCCCGCTCCCGTTGGCCGGATCCTCGGCTCCTTGTAAAGCAATCACACGCGCGCTGATCGATACGGACGGCGCTGGTGTCATGGCGACAATTACAGGTTTGGAGATTGTGCAGAGTCGTCGTTGGCTGGTGATGTTCTGCAGACGCCTCAGACTGTGATGATGTGGTGCAGCCGCAAATAACGACAGCTACACTGTAATTTTCATTACTGAAGAGCCCAACACACACACACACACACACACACACACTGGTCTGATCTGGGACCAGCCTCTACGCAAATACTCAGTGTGGAGGTTTCGGGTCAATAAGAGGCTGCGTGATGACATCGTGTTTCACCATCAGGACACTTACACTAAATCACTGTGCACCGACAACACACACACACACACACACACACACACACACACACACACACACACACACACACACACACACACACACACACACACACACACACACACACACACATCAATACACATCAGATACAACAGAATGAAATAAACGGCAGCAGACACATGAGATCGATCGATATCCAGGTGTGAGTGAGGAAACAGCTGATACACAGGATTTTTCTTCTATAATAATCTCTTTATTTTCTTTTTCTTTTCACGTTTCACAAGTTGAAGAGCTCGATTGAAGAAAAGACGTCTCCTTCAAGCGCAACTCAGGTTTCCTGATGAAGCAGGATGAGCGTCTGAGCTAGTTGTCGTAATAATTCATCATATTTCCTAGAAGCTTTAAAAATAAGAGTTTACAAATATAAAGGTAAAACATAGAAGAACCAGAACAACAGAAGCTACATATGAATCTATAGGGTGACAGGGAGCTGTAAGAGGTAGAGAACAAATAAAGAAAGTAGAAATAATAAAAAAGGAGAAATAATCACTAAAGCAAAAACACATTGGGCCCTAGTTTCTTAGACCAGGTGAAGTCTAACCTCAGCGCAGCTTCGCCACGCCAACGGGGTGTGGCCCAGGTCCATTTCGCAAGTCTGGTGGGCCGCGCAGTCCGACTTAGACCAGCGCAGCCCCTCCCCTCGTCCCTCCCACCGGCGCAAACGGTGAAGAGGGAGGAGAGAGGGCGGGAGGGAGACAGGAGGAGGAGAGAAAGGCCTGGAGTGGGTTTGACACAGCCGAGTCAGATCTTCACCAATCAAAGGAGCTCCTCTCCTCACCTTTAACTGCGCGGCGGGTGATGCGCGCTGCAAGTTTGTCATTTTATACTTGGACATGGACGGAGGAAACAGCGACGCCAGAGGCCGAACCTCTCCCCGGAGGAAACAGCTGTTTTGGTCCGGAGGTCCGAGCTCAGAGTGACCAATAATGAGTTTACTAATAATAATACAAATATCCTTAATCAGGTTTGATCTGATACACTGAGAACCCCTGCCCAATGAAAGAAACAACAACTAATAAACTAATAAAGAAACTCACATTTATTCAAACCCTGTGTAAGCAAGATGAGAGGTGTAATCACAACATAAACAAACACCATGCGGGATGAAATCAGCGTAAAGGACGCTCTCTCTCTCTCTCTCTCTCTGTCCGTCTCTTTTTTTCTCTTTTTTTTCTGTGATAGAGATGCTGAATATACTGTAGTAGGCTATATACTGACTATCTGATACCGAGGCTGTGGTGGACTAAGAGAGATGAAGATTTGTGTTTTGTTTTTCATTACGGCTGCCTGATGCGGTCGCTCGCGCTAATGATTTAATAAGTAAATAAATGAATAAAGCGATCATCACAAGGGCAGAGTGGTATCTCAACACGGCAGCGACATGCAGTCATCCACCCTCAGTCCTGCTTGGGACATCCACAGCTGCTTTTCAGTGCCAGTTCGTCCCTGCTGTGTTAATTCAGGTGGAGTTTCCATTACGCTGCCGACAGCCTTTGATCTCTGCTTTGATCTGACGTCAGATGTGACGGGACAATCTATATAGATATAAATTCACTGTTGATTCCATTAGTTGCATTAAATAGTGGTTATTGTGGATATTTATTGCATTGAAATGTGTCTGGAACTGTGGAGATCTGCCTGTGTGGTCTTGGTGACGTGTGTGCACTGCAGGTCAGTCAGCCAAACTTCCACTGCACCTGCTGCGCTTCGCCCTGCGCTGAGAGTAGACCTGGTTGGAGGTGGCGAGCTTTCAGCGCAACCTCGGCGAGACATTTTCGCACAAAACTTCCACTGCACCAAGCTGAATCTGTGACGCCTCCCCCTGCTGCGCGGCCACGCCTATCTCAGCGCAGCGCGATCTACAAATCTCCCAATCTGACTTTGCACTAGGCTGCGCTGGTCGAAACTTGCATTAGACCGGCTGCACTACCTTGCGCCACCTGCGCTGCGCCAGCAAACTAGGGCCCAGAATGTTAAAATAGGCTAATTAAAACAAAACAAAAGGTAAAAGCCAAAAGAATCAGATCAGAGCAGCTGAATAAGACAAATATAAACAATAGAACCAGATAAAAACATTTGTAAACAGATGGAAACAGCAACGAATACAATAAAGATGTAATGAGGACAAATGAACGGCATGAAAACAATAAAAGGAAATAAAGACGATACAAAGAAATTGAAGAAGTCAAGGAACTAAAACAATTAGAGGAGGTGTAAGAGATACATGATGAAGAAATACATGAAACTAATAAAATGAAACAACGACACAACAAACTCCAACTCAGATTTAAATCGAAACTTTCAACCTTCAAGTATAAAAATCACAGAAAACTAAAAACACGAAAAGGTTGAATGGTCGTGGTTCCTGTTTACCCTCTTTGACCATTTTTGGATCAGCTGGGAGTCAGGGGGCGGAGCCACAGAGGAGGCGTCCATCTTTGTTTTCTGTGTATAAACTATATTATTTATATTGAGGAGTGGTAAAATGATTCATGTCTGATGTTCTGCTGTTTGAACCAGAAACAGAAACGTCTTCTGTATGATTTTAAAGGTACATTGTGTAGGAATTCCTCCATCTAGCGTGTGGTTGTATATCTCAAGCAACTCAATGGTATTTTTCATGCTGCATTCACGTGAAATTGGGCAGACGGCAGACGGACGACAGCCACTGCACGTTAACAGCATAAACAAGCTGTCTGCCAGACTGCAGGTGAATGCAGCATCAGTGTAACGCTCCATTCCTCCTCACTGCGTTACCACGGTGACTTTTCACAGACGCCACCTCCACCTGAGCCGACAGCTCCGGTGTCTCCGCTGAGTTTCCGTGGTTTCCTACCGTCACGCTGCCACTGAACGTAAAAGCATGGAGACACGACGACACGATCGATTTTCCTGAATAGATAACAGTAAAAGTTACACATTGTCCGTTAAAAGTAAAAAAAAAAAGAAAATGAGCTGTTTGACTTTTGATGATGAACTTTATTAGCTCGATGGAGTTCATTATGTCCACAGAAGGCAACAGCTTGGTTTTCTTGTGTATAAGTGTATAAGACAAGAGGTTGTTGGTGTGATACCAACAACCTCTTGTCTTCGCTGATGAACTTTATTGTTACTTCTCAATATTAATAACGATATTCAAGGTTCCCACACATTGTTAAACATCAAATTCAGAGACTTTTCCAGGCACAACTCAACTTAAATTCAAGGACCAAACTCAACAAATTTACAGAATAGATGTCGGTGTAAGAGGAAAACGTTCTGATCCAAAGTATAAAAGAACTTCTTTGTGTTTAACGTTGTCTTTGTCGTCTGTTCCTGGAGCTGTAAGTGATGTTTCCATGACAACATCGGTCATCGATGACTCCTCTGTTTCGATGTCTGCCTTCTTCCTCTTCCTTGTTTGTTGACATCACATGACCAGCTTCAGTAGAAAGCTCTGATTCAAGTGTTTTAAAAAGTGAAAGTTGGAAGAAACATAAATGAAATGTGTTAAAATTTAAATATTTCACTATAAAAATAGAGTTTGACCTTTGTTACACTGATGTCAACACGCTGTCCACGTCTGTGACGACGACCAAGGTCCTGGTGCATGATGATGACACACTCAGCTTCCTCCCGGGACAGAAAGAGACGAAGACGAGGGGGAAGGAGGGGGGGGAGGGGGGAGACGAGGGATTCAGGGGCCGTGAGCAGTTTCCAAAGATCACAGCATTTGAATAATGTGAGTTGAAGGCACCTTTTCTTAGTGAGCTGAAGAGATTAAAAATTGCAAAAACTGTGTAAACGTCTGTAAGAAGCTGAAGCTCGGTGATAAAACATGATGCGTTTCCTCTGAGGTTGAGAAGAAGGCGGCGCCGTGCGAGGAAACACACGGCTGCCGGGCCGACGTGCTCTCTACAGGATGTTCTGGGCCGGGTTATACCTTCACTTTGACTGCTACCCTCTTTCTGCGCTGCTGGTAAGCCTTCAATTAAATGACGGCTACCTTTTTCAAGTCTCTAATCCTCTTACAGTTTGGAACCCTAGCCTTTGCCTTTGCCATGCAAAAAAAAAAAAACACGCGTGCACGCCGTGAGCCAGTGTGCACGTGTGCGAACAGCGAGTCTTCTTCAGCCTTCGTCGTCGTCTCTCGCTCCTCCTGCCTTGTGTGGTTCCTTCTTAAGTCGACAAAGAGGCCGTTCTTGTCACAAACTGAGCCTGAAGTCGTCATGAAGGGAAAAGAAAAACACACATGTGTGTCGCACAGAAACATGACAAGTCCTGAGCTCCTTTGTACCAGATTAACATTTACATAACTGAGAGATTAATCCAGATTGGGGGAGCCAGTGAGTGATACAGATGTGTGCAGATGTTTGGTGGTGCAAAAAGATGCATATTTACATCAGAGAGAGAGAGACAGAAGACGAACGGACACGTCAACTTTATTTAAATAAGAGTGTTTTACAAAATGCAAATGAGCTGCAGGAGCCGATACACGAGGTGTTCATTGATTTCATCAGAGATTTTCCAGATGGAGACGCCACACGTGCACGAAGCAGCTCAGACCATGTGCAGAGTAAATATGTTGTGTACTGTATGTAGGCTACACACACACACACAGACACACACACATCTACGAGTGGAGTGAGTGTTTTCCAGCGCACACAGAGCAACAAAGTGCTGAAGAAGCCGTTTCAGAGACGAAGACGACGGCTGCTGCAGCTCCGTTGAAATAAAAATGCTTTTAGGGAGGAAGAGGAGAAGGAGGAGGAGGAAGAGGAAGGTATTAAAGGAGGAACTCTTTAAAAACATGAAGACGTCTTGTGTAATCTGGAGCTTTCAAAATTACAGCTGCTCAACAAAACTTCCATTATCCATTATTAACATTATGACGTTTCCTTAAACACTCACAAAAAAACATGATGGGATAAAATTGTAGCTGCAGTTGTTGTAAGAAAAATAAATATTGTAAAGTGAATAATAATAATAATAATAATAATAATAATAATAATAATAATAATAATAATAATAATAAATGTACAAGTAGTTTTTACACCTGTGTGTTTCTCTATTTTCTCTTTTATTTCAACAAACACACAAAGAAATGAGCGATAATGAAACTGCAACTGAACGACACACGGTCACAGTCTTTGTTCATGATTTGGGTCAAATATTTAACTCTCAGTCATTTGATTTGACTGGAGTGAAACTCATCAATCCGCATGTTTGTTCGTGTGGAAACCAATGTTTGAATATAAAAAGCTCATTTATTATATATATTATTTATTTGTTTGTTTATTTGTAAAGGACAGCGCATATTAATGAAGTTCAGTGTAAATATGCCGTAGTTAGCCTGACTGATAATTTGCCTCCGTTGTCCCTCGGCAGGCAACTGCTCCCCCATAATATGACGACACAGACGTCGGAGAGGACAGACAGGACCTCCACACTGAACTAAAACTATGATCATATACAGTATTATAGGCTACTTAGATATGAGAAGACTACTGTAGCTGCTGCCCAATGACACGGCGGCGTGTGGACGCCATCTTGGCTCAGTCGCTCCTTCAGAGCTTTAAGCCTCTGGTTCATATTCTACTAAAACAACCAGAACTTCATCAGTTTTTGACCCATTTTCAAACAATTTGGTTTGTTATGAACAACAGAAACGCATACTGCATACTAAGAAAATCACCAATAATCATAATCATATGAAAATAACATTATGCAAAGTAATAGCTACATATGGACAACATTTCACAGAGTTATGAATAGTTTTTTAGTGTAAATGACCAGATCACCAGTGATGGGACTAGCGGCGCTACTTTTATCAGTAACAGAAATCAAAAAAGTAACTGTTTCCCTGTTATAACTCTGTTACCATTACTAAATAATAATAATACACCTGTTTAAGTGTAGTACATTATATACACATTGTTTTTCAGACCAGCAACTGGTTGGAAAAAAGCCATTTATCTGGAACTGACTCACTAATACTGAGTGAGTTGATTAGTTCCAGATAAACAGGGCCGAGTCCAAGTAAATTGACATATTTGAGCATTTTAGTAACATACATAATAGTTACATTTCATGGAAATGTGTGTTTATAATGTAGTAACTCAGTTTCAAAGTATTTGGGGAAAGTAACAACTAACTATAACTAATCACATTTTGAAAGTACTGTGGCTGTGTATCAGCCACCTACTGCGACGACTCCGTCTTAGTTCCCATCACTGTTCTCGTTCCTACGTGTCTGATGATTCTTCTTCTTCAGTTTGGTTCATTAACGTGGACGTGTTGGGTTTGTGTTGTTTGAACCTGACGATCCCAGAGCAGCTCAGAACAATCTGTCCAACACAAAACAACATTTGGTTTGAAAATGGGGAGGAAATTGGGAGGACGCCATCTCTTTTGGCAAACTGCAAAAAAATAAAGGAAATGTATTTCCTGGGGGTAATTTTTTTTTTTTCTCACCCAAAGTGCTTAAATTGCCCTGAGCAGGAAGAGAGGAGGAGGAATCTTGGGTAATTTTAAGGAAGAAGAAGGAGGAGGAGGAAACTAAAAAGCTCCTCCAAACTTTTTAGTTTCAGCCTGAGCAGCAGTTTCTTTCTGACAGTGCGTTTATGAAAACTTGGTGTTTACTGTAAAACATGGAGAAATTAAAACACATTTCAGTTGATGCTGTTGAAGCTCAGACGTCTGTAAGGAGGGGGCGGGGGTGGGGGGTTGTTCCTGCTATAATCAGCCAACGCTGAGTATTGATTGGCCGGTGTCGGGCGGACACAGTCAGAGTCACGGGCAATTAACAGTCTCCATGCCACAGCAGCAACTTCTCTGTCCCCCCCCTCCTCCTCCCCCCCTTTCTATCTCCCTCAGACCGTCAGACAATTAAAATCTATTGTAAAAGGTTTATTGACACGGTAAATATGAATCTGCATCTGCGCGGCGGCGTGCAGGCTGCATGCACATCACAAATACACAATGCAGAGGATTGTTTGGATGCAGAAAATGTAATCAGCTCTAAACAAGCGCACTGTAAACACACGACCACGACGACTGTGTGGGGGAAGGAGGGGGGGGAAGGGAGTGCACATTAACAATGAAATGCACACATGAAAACATAATGCATGTGTGTGTGTGTGTTGGTGTGGTAGCTACTCATGAACACACTCAGTCCTCTCTGCTGCAGAGGAAGGACACAGAGAATCGACCATGTGGATGAAAATAATGTGATTTAAAAAAAACTGAAACACAAGAAAGTTTTATTTTAGAAACAAGTTGGTGGAGCTTATAGTTATAAACAGTTACTATATGAATATATAGAAGAGGTTAGTGTTAATGCTCAGAGTCTTTTACCTAGAAATGCAAACATCTTATAAGATAAAATAAGATAGGCAGATAAGATAAGATAAGTTAAGATGGTAGAGAGTGAGAAAATCAACTGTTTTGTTAGCCGTTGTTGTTGTTAGCATCGTTAGTTTGTGCATTAAAGGGACTACGAGGAGTTTCAGAAAGCGAAGTGTTTTCACACTACATTTCCCATGAGCCTCAGCGCGCATGGTGAAATTCTTGGACCAGCGCAAGACGGACGAAAGGGAAAACATTTGCCAAGAATATTTTCATCGATCAAGGACGAAAGTCGGATGTTGGAAGACGATCAGATACCGTCATAGTTCTGACCATAAACGATGCCAACTAGCGATCCGGCGGTGTTATTCCCATGACCCGCTGGGCAGCTTCCGGAAACAGAAACTAGGAAATGCTGGGCGAGTCGACCACTAAATAATAATAACAAAATAACGATAAAGACAAAACGATATATTTATCTAAATGGAGCCATTAACAAGTGGTAACGTAGATTCATCCACATTAATATGAGACTCTTTTAGGACCCAAAAGAAAACTCCTCGTTTTCCCTTTAAAGCAACACAACAACATGTTTGCAGGTAGAAGCTGCACAATATTGTTGCTGCGACTACTGGTAGCCTAATTTAAAGACACAAAAACAAGATGCATTCAGGTGACATCTGTAAATTGTTGCTGTTGATTGCATGTGAGATGTTTAGGTGACATCTGTAGGCCAGGCCTACATTGAAGTGTCTACCAAGTCGCAGCATCAACTGAAGCTCAGACACTGCAGGCTAGAGGCTAATGCTAAGCTAACAGTCCATGTGAATCATGTCATATCAACGTTCTAATAAACCAAACAAACTCAGCTTATTGTCAAACCCACTAACAGGAAGCTGTCTGCACAACTTCTAGAGTCAAGAAGAACAACTAAAGGCCCCAGACCAGTCCCTCGCTTTATCGCGTCCCTACAGAAACACTTCCTGTTGTGTTGTGAGGTTTTGCATATTTGTGTCTTTTTTGAAGCTGCAGTGCATTAAAGGTACAGTGTGTAGGAATTCCTCCCATCTAGCGTTGTGGTTGTATATCTCAAGCAACTGAATCGTATTTTTCATGCTGCATTCACGTGAAATTGGGCAGACAGCAGACGGACGACAGCTGCTGCACGTAACGGCATAAACAAGCCTCTATGTAAACAAGTGGTCTGTCAGCACGAGGCAAAACAATACACGTGACAATATGTTGTCATGGCGATGTGGTATTGTTTTACCGTCTTTCTCTGGACTTCTGTGTCTAAAATGACATCTGGTTTGTTAGCGACGGCCGTCTGCCCAACTGCAGGTGAATGCAGCATCAGTGTAACGCTCCATTCCTCCTCACTGCGTTACCGCGGTGACTTTTCACAGACGCCACCTGGACCTGAGCCGACAGCTCCGGTGTCTCCGCTGAGTTTCCGTGGTTTCCTACCGTCACGCTGCCACTGAACATAAAAACATGGAGACACCACATGGCAGCAGCACCGAGCTTACCCGCTCCATGGAGATATGAATGATATGAACGGCTCATTCAGAGCTGAAAGGAACACTTCACTTTGTTGATGGGGGGATTACTGGTTAATGAAAAACAGACTTTTGAACCAAATAATCAATTTTCATGAATAGATAACAGGAGAAGTTACACAATGTCCCTTTAACCCTTCTGGGCCACTGTAGTTCCACTTCTCTATATTGTGCTCGATGATATTTCCCCTCTTTGTTTTAATCTGATGTGTTTACGTTGCCTTTAGATTTACATTTTTAAAGTTCATCTGTCTCTCTGTGGCTCCGCCCCCTCCACCTGTCGGCAGCAGCTTCACCTTCTGACCTGAGAGCAGAAAAAACACTTTGTTAACACACTCACATACACACACAGACACACAGCAGTGGTGTCAGGTTGACTGGTTGAAAACAGGAGCGTGGTTATAGGAATGCTAATGAAAATAAGGTTTGTGTAATGACCAATCAAAGCAGAGGAGGAAAAAAGAAAACCCATTATCTGTCAATATGAGAGGAGCCTCCGAAGGAACAGCGAGTCGGAGCTGGAACACAGTGATTTACTGTCCAATTTTCAACGGCCCCTGTATCCGTTTCAATCAAATCTCCAATATTAACACCAGGCAATAATTTCTTCTGCTTTATTACAAATGTAACCCTCCTATTCGATCAATCAGCTGCCAGGAGCGCGATGAATCACAGTGGAAATCAGGCATATTTTATCCCGGCTGAGTCGCAGTCAAAACCAAACTATTATTTCAGCTTTATGTTCTTTTGTGCTCAGAGAGACGGAGACGCTCGAGTGTTTTTTAAACTTCAAGAGTCAAACTTCTGCTCTGAGACGTTGGGAAACTTTTTGTCTTCACAGGTAAAAAATAAAACAAACTGACCTGATGTGTTTGACAGCTTTTAAAATGTGTGTATGAAATTATCTCCTGATGATTTCCCTTGAATCTCAGAAGAGTTTTATGGTCAATAAACAAAAGAAACAGAACATACCTTTTTTTTTGGAGGAAAAACCTACATTTTCTTTTAAATTTTATGTTAACCCATTTGATTATGACGCAATTAATTGTTATTTCTAGGCTATTTCTAGACATTTTAACACATTTCTAGACTATTTCTATGCATGACGCAATTAATTGCTATTTCTAGGCTATTTCTAGACATTATGACACAATAAATGGACAGAGCAGAGTGTGACTCACTGTAGTGACAGATGAGACCAGGAAAAGCACAAATACTGTAAATTGGAATAAAATGCCCCAAAATTAAATGAATAGTCATGATGATGATGATGATGATGATGATTGTTAATTACTTAAGGAAACATCCAAGTTGTTTTCAAGCTCTGAAAACAACAAAGACAACAGGAACCAAACTCCTCAGTGTGTGTGTGAGTGTGTTTGCACAGTTGAGTGACTTAATGTGTTTGTTAATTGTCTCGAACCTGTAACTGTGAGTTTTACTGATTCTGCATCGTTCAACGTTCACTTTGCTTTTAATTCATCAATAGAAAAAGAAGAAGAAGAGTTTTACTCATTAGTGAACGTGTGTGTGTGTGTGTGTGTGTGTGTGTGTGCGTGTGTGTGTGTGAAGTTAAACAGCTGAATTGACTTCATTAGATCTAATGAGTTTTAAGATGTAATGATGCGTTTGAGTGTTCGCTGGTAAAAAAAAAATGTTTGCAAACAGGAAGTTGGACGAATGTCAGGAGGTTTAACCTTCATCATCATCATCATCATCATCATCATCATCATCATCATCATCATCTTCATCTTCATCTTCACCTGTATGGAAACATGTTGTTTATGTGCATCTATTATAAATACTGTGGCTGTATATAAATATGTAAACAGCAAGTTACAGCAATAAACATCAAAAAGTTTTATTTAGTTTTTTTCTTTTTTTTTGATAAATTACTGTTTATCTTCATATTCTGAGAAAGAGTCTCAGACGTTTGGACCCTCCTGTATCATACAATATAAATGTACATGCGATACATGCGGTTTTAAAAATTCAGGGGGATTTATTTTTTTTTTTTTCCAAAACGTGAAGGAGAATTCTAAACTAAGATAAACAGATAAATATAATAAAAACATGTCATTAAAAGTGTTAAACACGTGTAGCTCCTGATGAATACACACAGGTATGTCATTAAAGGGATAGTTCATCCAAAATTCAAATTTCACTCATTATCTACTGACCCTCATGTCAACTAAGAGCTGTGAGAATTTTCAGAGTCCTCCGTGCCTTCTCTGAGTTACGGGGGGGTCCGCACAGCAGTATTTGTCCATATAATGGTTGTCAATGGATACCAACTTTCTTCGTCCAAAAAGACACACCAAAAATGTAGTGTGCAATGTAGTATGTAATGTCCCTCTTGCATGTATTGAATCCCCGACATGAGAAATTGTTCTGAAAAAAATTAAATAAGTCTATATTTTAAGCTAGTTTGTAGCGGTGTCTCGGTTCACTGCTCTTCCTGTGCAAATCACGCGAGATTTGCACTGACCGGCGGAACAATTTCTCATGTTGGGGCTTCAATACAAGAGGGACATTACAGACGAGCAGTATGGAAGTATTTGGATGTTTTTGGTGTGTCTTTTTGGACGAAGAAAGTTGGTATCCATTGATAAACCATTATATGGACAAATACTGCTACGCTGAGAGACCCCCCCCCCCCTGTAACTCAGAGAAGGCCCGGAGGACTCTGAAACTCTGAAATTTGAATTTTGGGTGAAATATCCCTTATCCCTTTAAACATGTAAAGTGTTAAATGTTACTTCAGGTGTAACTTCATCTGCTTACACTAAAGTCTGATATAATATATATATATATATATATATATATATATAATATAAACATTAACCCTTTAATCATGGATCTTATTGGTTTTAGTTTGTGCTGAACTGAGTGCACCACTGATCTGAGAACAGTTAGAATCAACATCATGAACAACGATGCGTTCACTTACCGGTGAAGTGCATTTGAGCGTTTGACGGAGCGACTGAACAAAGAACAGAACTGAAGAAAATGATTCACATCAGTGAAGTGAGTCATTATCTGAACCAGGATCAGTGATCGGCTGCTGCTCCAGACCGATCAGCTCTCTGATGAAGAGTATTGATCTGCTAAAGACGCCTGTGGAAAAAAACAAAAAACAACTGAAAAACAAGAAAAGTTCAGGTGTCGCAAGAAACTGAAAAAAGTGTTATTTTACAGGGAGGAAAAGTTGGTGAGTGAAGGAAGCTTTGATGGCTGATGGAAAGAGATACTACAGGGTAGAGGCTGACACAGGAGTGTTTTTTCAATCCCGTCCCGTCCCGCTCCCGCAAAAAAATTCCCGTCCCGTCCCGGTCCCGTGACAAAGTCAAAATAAAATCCTGTCCCGTTCAAATCCCGAATAAATCACTCCCGAACCCGTCCTGTTCCCGATTTTTTCTATGAACACAGTCATCATGTAAACGATTGTGTTGACAGACACAGACCCCCCCCCCCCCCCCCCCCCCCCCCCCCCCCCCCCCCCCCTCTCTCTCAGCGCACTGCAGGCTGAATGACAGACAAAACAAGACGGTAGATTGACGCCACATCTACCGTCTTGGTTTTTTTATTTCAATTAGCGATAATGAACGCCCTCCTCGTCCTTTCTCTCCCTCTCTCTCTTTTTCTTTCTTTCTTTTTTGCTTGTCTGCATCACCTGTTTAATGCGAGGTGGAGATTACGCTGCCACCACATCAGCTGACTCCTCTGACTGGCGGAAAACGTTTAATTGCCTACCGGTATGTTGATTTACACAGGTTATACACCGCTACGTAGCCACGACAGTGATCACTGAGGGTGTGCAGTGTGCATCAGCTGTTTAATGCGAGGTGGAGATTACGCCGCCGCCGCATCAGCTGACTCCTCTGAGTCAGTCTGACTGGCCGAAAACGTTTCCCTACCGGTATGTTGATTTAGGTACACCGCTACGGAGCCAGGACAGTGATCCTGAGGGTGTGCAGTGTGCATCAGTCCACACACTTAAAACTTTTGGACCGTTTTGAGCGCACCATCCGTAGCACTGCCTGGCTTGTGCTTCTTTTAATGTCGCGCTTTGACTCCCGGTCCCGTTCACTCCCGTTTACATTTTTTCCCGTCACGTCCCGATCACGTGATTCAAAATAAATTGACTCCCGAATCACGGGAATCCCGCGGGAATCCCGATAAAATGTCAGCCTCTACTACAGGGTGGTGACTGATGGAAGAAGAAGAAGGAGGAGGAGGAGGATTAAACTAATCATCAGTGAGTAGGTGAAACCAGGAAGAGCAGCTCAGGCTGAAGGTCAAACAAAACAAACTGATATTAGTTCTGCAGCAAAGTTATGCTACGCTGCGTCTACCGCGTCTACCTGCCGCCGAACTCCACAGTAGAAAGTAGTGGTACCGCTGGAATTTGAAAGGGAAACTATGACAATGTCTAGTTAGTTCCCCTCTCGTTCACACACACTAACACACACGAGACTACCTAATGTTAATAAAGAACACAGTAGCGAGCAAAAAAAAAAAAAAACGGCAGAGGAATACGTTCTGGGCTAGCGGCTAACGTTACAACAACATGCCGCTGTTAAAAGTGTTTTTAGTTTTTGTAGTCAGGCAGACGGATATTGTAGGTTTGGTCGAGCGAAAAAAGCGACAATCAATCTTTCCTCCATGCCAGCCATCGCCACCGCACGAATCTACCGCAAAAGCTGAACATTTTCAACTTCCGCGGGTGGTGAATCGCCCGCGTCGCGCCACCTGGTTTGGACACCAGCCACGCAAGTTGTATTGACTATCAATGTAAACTTGCCGCAACGAGCTGGGTGGCGCGATCTTGGTGTGAACACAGCATTAGAGACCAGAACCAGAACCAGAACCAGAACCAGAACCAGAACCAAGACCAGGATCAGGATCAGATTCATTGTCACTTGCAGATTTGATCCGACTCTGCAGGAGAGAGTCGTGACTTGAGGGTTATTTCTATAGAGCTTTATTGCAGACACACGTCCATATAATACATCATACAGTTTAAATAGTTAAAAAGAAAGACAAATACAAAGATTATTGTCACCGACCGACCGAAAAATCTGACACATTACATCATGAAAAACATTATTTTTTCAAAATTATTTTTCTTATTATTTAATTTTTTTTGGGTCAAATCTAAAATTACAGGAAGAAAATGTAAATATAAAGTTTATTGGTTTCTCTTTTCAACGTATTTTTTAAATATGCAAATATAAAAAATATAATTAAAACGGAACACTGTGAGATTTGTTAATATATATAATATTTATATATATACAAACAGATTCTTATTATTTAGACTTACGTATATGAACTTGTCCATGTAACATCCACGGGGCTTTTGCAGCAGCTCCAGTAAAACTCTGCTGACTGAAAAGCCGTAGAGACGCGTGGACATTAAAACGCCGTCCATCACGTCTTCAGGAACAGATGACATCATCAGAACTTGTCCTCAGCTCGTCCAGCGTCCTGATCAACAGTTGTATCGCTGCGTCGTCGTCTCGGTCCGGTTACTGATGGCTGGCGCTCCGACGCTGCCTATCTCATTACAGTAATGAACTTTATAATTACCTCCACCCCCTCGGAGAAGAATGGAGGCCATTAAGACGCCGGGATTGGCTTTTATATCATTTACTTAGCCCAGGACACTAACCAGCAGCCATTTTCCATCTCAATAAACTCCCACATCCTTCAAGCGCCTGACAACACTTCTTCTTCCTCTACTACTTCTACTTCTCTGTCCTCGGAGTGACAGAAAAGTTTCCACGCTAAACAGAAACACAATGACACAAAGAGTTTCTCTGCAGAGTTTCAAGGTGAAGAACGTCTCTTTACCCGACCTCCATAGGAACCTTCAGCAGCGTGTTTCCACCAGGACTTCATTTACTGAACACAGGAAGCTGCTGCAACCCGTCGCTGCTGTTCAAAATAAAAACACGTCCAGTTCCATCAAACCACGTCCTTGTTGGGTGTTTTCCTCAACACAAAATCACTTCCTGGATATTTGGTTTGTTCAGCATTGCTCTATTGTGGTAGCCCTTTAATTTACAGGACGTTAATTACGTAATAATGTCCAGAAATAGGTCATGTTTTTCATGAAGGATAAAGATTACATATGCTTTTCATGCTTTGAATTTTTTGGGAAAGGCCAGAATTTTTCTCCACCAAGTCCTTGAAATTGACATTTCTAGACATTATGACGCAATTAATTGTTATTTCTAGGCTATTTCTACATATTATGATAATTAATTGCTATTTCTTGGCTATTTCTAGACATTATGACACAATCAATTGTTATTTCTTGGCTATTTATAGATATTATTATGCATTCATTGTTATTTCTTGGCTATTTATTGACATTATGACGCAATTAATTGTTATTTCTTGGCTATTTCTAGACATTATGATGCAATAAATGGTTATTTATTCTATATGTCTTGACATTATGACCCAATTAAAGCAGAAGTAAGCGATCCGGTGGTTTTGGCTAACTTCTTGTCAGCAGATGGAGTTAGCAGTTCCCGCCCTCGTCCCTACATCACTACATTCACGCGCATCCCTTGGCTGCACACACAGAGAGGACCGCCCCTTTATGCCGTTCTCTCTCCTCATTGGATAAAGGTTGTAGGATACAAGGAAAGTTTTCTCCTCGGCTTACAGCAGAGCAGAGTGACTGACAAACCCGTGTTTCAGACCAAACACTCTATGTAAGTGATTGCTGTCGGAAGATATAACTATTTAAGACTTATATTAAAGCAGAAGTAAGCGGAATATTTGTGTTAATATAAGTCTTAAATAGTTATATCTTCCGACAGCAATCACTTACATAGAGTGTTTGGTCTGAAACACGGGTCTGTCAGTCACTCTGCTCTGCTCTGAGCCGAGGAGAAAACTTTTCTTGTATCCTACAGTTTTTATCCAATGAGGAGAGAGAACGGCATGCAGGGCTGTGTGTGCAGCCAAGGGATGCGCGTGAATGTGGCGACGTAGGGACGAGGACTGTTATGGTGCGTTCAAGGCAGCCCGTAACTCGTGTTTTTCCGACCTGTGAAGTGGTACCAGTTCGATCTGGTACGAGTTCATGGGTCAGAAGTTACGAGTGGCAGTTATAGTGACTTTCACAGGTAAAACAGGTCGGAAAAACACGAGTGGGTTGCCTGGAACGCTACAAAGTCGTAAGTCGTGACTTGAAGCTGCATTAGCCAAAACGACCGGATCGCTTACTTCTGCTTTAACTGTCATTTCTTCGCTCTTTCTAGACATTATGACGTAATTAACGGCCTGTGAATTAAAGGGTTACCTTACTTCCTTTTCTCACTCAGTGTTGCTGTGTAAATGATTTTTATGAAACATGTAACTCATAAAACGATACTCACAAAATGTATCAAAGACTTTCTTTTAGTATGTTTATGATAATATTATCAGCATTAACATAAGGGAAGAATAGTAACCACAGTGGCCTGGAGAAAGAAAACACACAAACCTGAGAAAAGCTTCATTAGTTTCACAGGAAGTGTTTCTGGGGACAAAATAAAGTGACGGACCAGGCCGCCCGGGGACACGATAAAGCGATGTGAGGAAGTGGTTGATCCTTCTTGGCCACCGTAGAAACCAGAACGGGTGTTGCTGATGATTATTGACGTGTTCAGTAATAAATATGTAAATGAAGCGTCAGAGTGAATGAGTGGACTCTGCTCACTGTGACGTTATGACTTCATAATGACACAGGACTCATTAAACTAATAGTCGCTCTTATTAAAACAAAGTCGCCACCGACGCTGCAGAGTCGGTGGTGTAAAACCTGGTCATCCAACACGCCGCTCAGCACGCCGCTCATCACGCCGCTCAACACGCCGCTCCGCACGCTGCTCAGAGCAAAACAACAGAAGATGAAAAACGATGTATCTGTTCATATTTATTCTGATGATGCGACTGAACGACGGTCTGTTTCTCCGCTGAGGGAAACGTGAGCGGCCATGTTTGTGTTTGTGTCGTCGTTAGATTAAGACGGTGATGATGATGTCACCTCTGAGCTCGTGTGTCGTTTCCATGACGCTGTGACAGGTGACCAGGAAGTCGGCGACCTCTGACCTCGGCCTCCGACAGAACGAGCTGAAGAAGAAGAGCAGCAGCTCTGTGGCTGGATAAACCTTCCTCTTCCTCTTCTTCATCCTCCTCCTCCTTCTTCCTCCTTCCTCCTCCTTCCCATGTTCCTCTTCCTCTTCATCCTCCTCCTACTTCCTCTTCTTCCTCCTCTTCCTCCTCATCCTCCTCCTCCTTCCTCTTCCTCCTCCTCCTCTTCATCCTCCTCCTCCTTCCTCTTCTTCCTCCTCCTCCTCTTCTTCTTCTCTTCTCTCCTCTTCTTCCTTCTCTTCCTCTTCCTCCTCCTCCCTCTTCTTCCTCCTCCTCCTCTTCTTCCTCCCTCCTCTTCTTTGTTCTCTTCCTCCTCCTCTTCTTCCTCCTTCCTCCTCCTTCCCATACCTCTTCCTCTTCCTCCTCCTCCCCATGTTCCTCTTCTTCCTTCTCTTCCTCCTCCCTCCTCCTCTTCCCACTCTTCTTCCTCCTCCTCTTCTTCCTCCCTCATCTTCTTCCTTCCCCTCCCCATGTTCCTCTTCCTCTTTTTCCTCCTGTTCCTCCTCCACCTCCTCCCTCTTCCTCCTCCCCATGTTCCTCTTCCTCCTCCTCTTCTTCCTCCTCCATTCATAAACTCATTGTGTTTGCTCAGGGTTAATTAACACTTATAATATGGAGTCGCTGCTCGTGTCATAATAGGGAAACATTTTGGCTCACGATGCCGGACAAAGAGTTTACCTCCGAGGTGTGTGTCTGTGTGTGTTTCTGTGTGTGTGTGTGTGTGTGTGTGTGTGTGTCCACTGCACTACATTGTATGCTATCATGCTGAAACATATGGACAGACAGGTCCTTTGTCAGCGCTGTAAGGGCACGTTTGACATGGTTTGATATAGAGGGGCAAACAAACACAAAGAGACCGTCCTCTTCTCACACTGCCAATCTGTCACTCTGTCAAGGCAGTGCACGCACGTGTGTGTGTGTCTGCTTCAGTCAGTGACCATGCAGCAGAAATGCAGATCTTGGCAAAAAGCAAAAAAAAAGAAAAGAAAGTATAATAGAGAGATTAATTTCCTTTGCAGAGATAATCTGTAATTTACTGTATTAACACTCTGCAGTGTGTGTGTGTATGTGTGTGTGTGTGTGTGTGTGTGTGTGTCTCAGAAACTCATCAGAGTGTGTGTGTGTGTATTGTGAACAATGATTTTCACATCTAACTCCTTTGTCTGGTCTGTCAGTCGTGGTCTCACCTGCATGTTCATGTTCACACTGATGGAGACAGAGAGACAGAGCAGCAGCTGCAGCTGCAGTACCGTAGCTCCACCTATAGGGGTCCTTCTTTTTCTTCACAAGTCCTCACTGACGCTGTGGCAGGAATCACCAAGTCTGAGTGAGTGTGTGTGTGTTGGAGACACAAAAAGCACCTGTGAAACATTAAAAAAAAAAGAATTTAGATAGAAAAGTGTCGTTAATTACAAAAAAACAAAACGTCGTTTTGCAGCGACGTTAAACAAACATGAGACATGACGAAGAAACATCAACATCATAGTTTTCTTATAATCATCATATTTTGAGAAGAAGAAAAAGAAAGAAAATATTTCCAGATGTTACCTAAACATCTCATACGCACACTATCGATAGACATTCAGATTTCCAGATGTCACCTAAACGCCTCACGTGCAGACAATTGGTAGATGTTACAATTTACAGATGTCACCTAAACGCCTCACAAGGCAAGGCATCTTTATTTATATAGCGCATTTCATACCAAGGCAACTCAATGTGCTTTACATAAAGACAAAACATTAAAAAAGAACAGCATAAAAACAAAAACACAGAGTTAAAAACAGGGGCAAAGAAGAATAAAAAAGTGAAATAAAAGAAAATAGATAAAGTTTAAAGTTATTAAAAATAGCTCAGCTATAATGAAAAGAGAAATGTTTTTAACCTGGATTTAAAAGTGCTCACAGTTGGGGCTGATTTCAGTTCTGCTGGTAGTTTGTTCCAGTTGTGTCCAGACAACTGGTAGATGTTACAATTTACAGATGTCACCTAAACGCCTCATCGTGTGTTGGACACAATGATTAACATGTGTGTCCTGTCCTGTCCCATATCATTAATGCCACAATTTACAGATGTCACTTAAACGCCTCCTTCGCCAGCGCACAATGGACAGACACTATCTACCCCTCACACTGACTGGGGGGCGTTCGGGGGCAGCAGTGACCTGCGGGGGCTTTATGGGGGGGGGGTTAGAGTAAGTGCTCCCTGGGGGGGTGTTTGTCTCTGTTTATCTTATATTTCAGTTTGTGCTTCATTTTGTTGATTTTTTTCTTTCTCTCAGACAAAAACTGTGAAAAACTGTGTAGTTCAATTAATACCTCGTTTAATGTAAATGAATTAAAGTGTAACTGTGATGGACTGTTCTGTTTACATGCAGAGATACAAGCTGCAGAGGCTGCATTCAGATGATGATGATGATGATGATCTGGTTGACTGACAGATATTGTATAAGAAACACATGAAGTTTTTGACAGGTTTCTAGACTATTTCTATTGCTATTTCTTGGCTATTTCTACACATTATAACGCAATAAAGTGCTATTTCTAGACATTATGATGCAATATTTTTTTAATTTCTAGGTTATTTCTAGACATTATTATGCATTAATTGTTATTTCTTGGCTATTTCTAGACATTATGACGCAATCAATTGCTATTTCTTAGCTATTTATACACATTATAACGCAATTAAGTGTTATTTCTAGACATTATGATGTAATTAAGTGCTATTTCTAGACATTATGATGTAATTAATTGTTATTTCTAGGCTATTTCTACACATTATAACACAATTAAGTGTTATTTCTAGGCTATTTCTAGACATTATTATGCATTAATTGTTATTTCTTGGCTATTTCTAGACATTATGACATAATCAGTTGCTATTTCTTGGCTATTTCTACACATTATAACACAATTAAGTGTTATTTCTAGGCTATTTCTAGACATTATGATGCAATACATTTTTATTTCTAGGCTATTTCTAGACATTATTATGCATTAATTGATATACAGAGATACAAGCTGCAGAGGCTGCATTTAGAGTCAGATGATGATGATGATGATGATCTGGTTGATTGACGGATATTTTATAAGAAACACATGACGTTTTTGACAAATACTTTGTAGTTATAATCTCCAGATTCATTTTCTTATACTTCATATTTCATAAAACACCAACTCTCATGTTGTTGTCTGTATTTCTGTATGAAACATATCAGAAGACATTGAAACTGTAAAAAATAAAGAGTTCTGTGCAGATGAAACATGCGGTCAATTGTTTGTTGCTTTATTTCTATTGTTTATATGACATATACGTATATGTAGATATATACATTTATATTTATATAATTCTGCCTGTAACTCTTCTTTCAACACTGGTTTTGTTAATAAAGCTGTAACTTCTGGTTAGTTTGAACCGTTGTTGTTGTTGTTGCTGTTGGAGTTTAAACTCACTCTGCTCTGCAGTGGGTTTAAACGGCACATAAACAATGCTGTATTACCAGTGTGTGTGTGTGTGTGTGTGTGTGTGTGTGTGTATTTGAGTGTGTGTGTTTGAGTGTGTTTGAGTGTGTGTGGGACCAATCTCCTGCACCTTTTGTTCAAATCTACCCACTGAAGCAAAGGGTCGTCTCATTTCCTTGGAAATTACCAGTTTGTGCGCTCACACGGTGTTTGACAGTCTGAGTGTATCAGTGAAATGTGGAGGGAGACGTGAGCCGGGTGTTGATGGGAGACGGAGACGGACGCTGCTGCTGGTCAGTGTCACACACACACACACACACACACACACACACACACACACACACACACACACACACACACACACACACACACACACACACACACACACACCTGGTGGGTCATATTTACTCTAATGTCTTGTGTATGGATGAGTGTGGCCCAGAGGGGAGTAGTGTAAGAGTGAGCGTGCTGGTGTTTTATGGCCGTCATTAACTCCAGTCCTGCTAAGACGGCGTGGGCGTCGGCCTCACTCCTCTTAATGAATCTGAGCGTTCAGAGTAAATAAGGAGAAAAGCCTGAACCCTCCAGAGTCAGAGCGGAGTTAAACACCTCGCAGACAGTTTGCACTTCCCGAGGAGAAAGTTTTAGAGTCGACGACACGAGGATCAGTGAAGGTCGATGGTTTTAAATGTGGAGTTTAAACCTGGAACCACAGACAGACACAGACGCCGTTTACGTCCACACTGAGATCCAATCACATGTTTGTGCAGGTAAATTGAAAAAGAAAAAAGAAAAAAAATAGCAGAAGGAGAAGAGAAAGCGGTTGCACTATTGTACGCACTTCGTTTTGGTTTTGGAAGCGGTGGAAGAAGAAAGAGGAGAGAACTGACTGAGTTACGGATGAGGAGAGGATTGGGATGGGAACTTTATGGGCTCCGTATGTGCCGTCAAACATTTGATTTCATCTGTTCAAGACTAGAGCCGGTTGTTTTTTAATTTTTTTTTTTAATTGACTTTGGTGGAACCAGGTCTCTGAGCTCCGTCAGTTCACTTCCTGTCTCACTGCTGCAGTTCAGTTCAGTGTTGACGATGCTTCACAACCTAAAGAGACTTAAACAGTGTGGCAAGGTGAAGAGGGCCTGGGCGGGGATTGAACCCACACCTCCCGGGTAAGAGTCATGCACGCGGCTTGCCAGTCACCCAAAGGGACATCCCCTTGGCCAAGTTGCCAGGGCGCATGATCAATTGGAGGCATAGTGACAGGACCACCACTGTCACAACAGCGTCATGAAGAATCAAACCTGTGATCTTCAGTTTCACAGTCAGTTCCCACAACCTGCTCATTAATATTTAATAACTAATAATAAGCTACAACATTTATATTAATAACATTTTATTTATCCTGAGATTTGGAGAGCAGCAGCAGCAGCAGCAGCAGCAGCAGCAGCAGTGGCGGCGGCGGACGGTTTAACCAGAGGTGTTGATATTTGATCAGACTCCTCAGACTAATTAAAGACTTAAGGTGGAATGTTTCCTCGTGTCTTAGTGAAGATGATGAGACTTGCTGATGTTTTACTTCATCACTTGGAGAATAAAGTCGTCGCTGCTGCAGTGAAGTTAAGTTTCCTGCAGCTTCTTGAGCTGATGCTGATTTATGTGCGGCGTCTTTTAAAGGGATAGTTCAACATTTTGGCAAATTGGCCCATTGCCATAATCCCTATAGTCATAGCAGTAGGTTCGTTACCTTTAATTGTCGGTGCAAGCTATTTTTAGAACAGTGGAGCAGAGCCGTGAGCTGCTCAGAGCTACGCTACGGAGGCTCATGGGATTTCTTGGTTTCCCTCATCAAACTCATCAAATACACAATCCAACAACTCCACAACGCTCTGGTGGACAAGTTGTGAGCTGCACATTCACCACGCTATGAGATAATAACACAACGTTACCAGACAGAGTTGTTTTAGAGGGAAATTCATACAAAACCGCTGATGTGCGTTGCCTTCAGGGACAGTTTTTCATCAAGCAGTCTCTGCATTTCCCACTAAAACAACTCTGTCTGGTAACGTTGTGTTATTATCTCACAGCGTGGTGAATGTGCAGCTCACAACTTGTCCACCAGAGCGTTGTGGAGTTGTTGGATTGTGTATTTGATGAGTTTGATGAAGAAAACCAAGAAATCCCATGAGCCTCCGTAGCGTAGCTCTGAGCAGCTCGCGGCTCTGCTCCGCCGTTCTAAAAATAGCTTGCACCGACAATTAAAGGTAATGAACCTACTGCTATGACTATAGGGATTATGGCAATGGGCCAATTTCCCAAAATGTTGAACTAACCCTTTAAGTTTTATTTTAAACCATTATGTGCAGCATTTGCTAGAAAATGCTACAAGACAATGGATCCACATTTCTAAATTATCTTCTTGTCTTATTAGTCTTATATAAAGTATTTCTAATATTGTCTATTTGTGTTGGTTTGTGCATAATTATTGTGTTTATTTTGCAGTGTGATATTCATGTGCATGCACAGAACATTTTCTCTGCTTTTAGCTCGGCAGCTGTTTGTCGATGTAAAACCTGCAAACTGATTTTCTGAGGTTTGCAACATGAGATTGTTTTAGTTTGAAGTTTGTATCTTGTTGCTTTTGTCTTCTTTTTCTTTTTGCTTTAGTTTCAAGTCGTGACAGGAACATGCAGCTCCACCCTGAACTGGACAGGTAAGAAGAGACAGAGAGAGAGAGTATGAGTATGGACTTTGTGGTTGGTGTAGGGTTTGGGCCTCGGTGTTTATATTACATCACTGGTTTTAATGTTGTTTTGCACCAGAATAGAAAGTAAAAAGCTGATGAATCTTTACATCCAGACCAGTTGTTTTAGACTCTGGAACACGCATCCTCCCTCTGCTGGTCTTCTCTTCTCTCTCTGGGTTGAAGTCAACATGTTGTGGCCCTGGATCCAGAGGAAAGAGGATGGAGGATGGATGGAGAGAGTGTGGAATAGAGGGAGAGATAGAGGTGGAGGAGCGGCGGTGGCATAAAGCACATAGCTGCAGGAGAGGCTTATGCTTTAGACGGCCATGTCAGAATGCAATGCACTCTCTGCTGCCGCCTTTATCTCCCTCATGCCTCTTTCTCTGCTGCTCACCTATCTCTGCCCTCCTCCTCCTCCTCCTCCTCCTCCTCTTCTTCTTCCCTTCTCTGCATGCTGGTCCTCCTCTCTATCTCCCCTCCTCACCCTCCTCACCCCCCCACCACTACCTCCACCCCCCCAACTCTCTTTGTTTTCTCCCTTTCTCCTTCAGTGTCTTATTTTCACGCCGGCACAGGCCTGTGAAGAAAGACAGCATCGCCACAGAGCACACACTGCTACTGCTCTCTCTCTCTCTCACACATACACACACACACACATATAGACGCACATAGACACACACACACACACACACACACACACACACACACACACACACACACACACACACACACACACACACACACACACACACACACACACACACACACACACAAAACACCTCAGCATGGAAATTGAAATAATGATAATGTATCCCTCAGTCTGCATCAAAGTATTGCCACTTCAAAAAAATGCCGGCAGCCATGAAATGCAAACGTGAAGCAGATGGATTGAGAAGGAGGAAGAGTGTGTGTGTGTGTGTGTGTGTGTGTGTGTGTGTGTGTGTGTGTGCGTGTGCCTGTCTGTGTGTGACAGACAGAGACAGTGTGTGTGTGTGTGTGTGTGTGTCTTTTTCCCTTTACCGTCCTTTACTTTGTACATAGGCTGCAGCTTTAAGGCAGTGTGTGTGTGTGTGTATGTGTTGTCAGTCAGGGATGATAGTGATGTGTTTGCAGGGACAAGCCTCTATCTGTGTTTGTCACTGTGTGTGTCTGTGTGTGTGTGTGTGTGTGTGTATGTGTATGTGAAGTGAGAGTTGCCTATTGGAGCTTTTGACAGCCTGTTTTCCAGTGTGTGTGTGTGTGTGTGTGTGTGTGTGTGTGTGTGTTGTGGTCAAGAGTGTGTGTGTTGTCAGTCTGTCAGTGAGAGAGGTGTCGCCCATCAAACAGCCGTCACAGTCACTCAGACACCGTCATCTATATAAATATAAATATAAATATAAATATAAATATAAATATAAATATAAATATAAATATAAATATAAATATAAATACCCGTGGTGTTTATTTAACCTTCACACACAACAACACATGATGTAACAAACTCAGTGTTTAGTGAAACGTTGTGTTTTGACCTTCAGGGCCACCGTAGCTGCTCCAGTCAGTTTAACATTCAGAGGAAACTGATTGGTCGATCGGTGGTCGACACCCGACTGAGAGACGACATGTTGGTTTATTTGTTACAGACGTCGTCAAAGGGGGCGGAGCTTGTGTCGGCCTCACACACTGATCAATATGATCAATATTTTGATGAAGCAATCGATTGTGATTTTCAAAACGTTTTAGTTTGTAGGTTTTTACTCATGAATGTGTGTCTGTGTGTTGGCCCTGGGATAGACTGGTGACCTGTCCAGGGTGAACTCCGCCTCCTGCCCAAAGTCAGCTGAGAAAGGCTCCAGCTCAGCCCAGTGAGGATGAGCTGTACAGAAGATGAATGAATGAATGAATGAATGAATGAATGAATAATAATATTTTCTATTTCTATGAGTTTTTGTTATGAACAGAAAATGAACAGGATCAAAGCAACTGGAAACGACCACGTTAAAGGGATAGTTCACCCAAAATTGAAACTCCACTCATTATCTACTCACCCTCATGTGGACTAAGGGCTGGGAGAAGTTTCAGAGTCCTCCGTGCCTTCTCTGAGTTACAGCATATGACGGTTGAGAACGGAGCTCACTTTTCTTCGTCCAAAAAGACACACCAAAAAACATCCAAATACCTCCATAGTGCTCGTCTGTAATGTCCCTCTTGTATTGAAGCCCCAACATGAGAAATTGTTCTGAAAAAAATTAAATAAACTTAGGTTTTAAGCTTGTTTGTAGCGGAAGCTCCCAGCACTGCTCTTCATGGTCCGTCCAAATCTTGCACGATTTGCATTGACGCCCAGTTCACGGCTCCGCAAATCGCGCGAGATTCCGGCAGAGCAACACTGGGATCTTCCGCTACAAACAAGCTTAAAATATAGACTTATTGAATTTTTTTCGGAACAATTTCTCATGTTGGGGCTTCAATACAAGAGGGACATTACAGACGAGCACTATGGAGGTATTTGGATGTTTTTTGGTGTGTCTTTTTGGACGAAGAAAAGTGAGCTCCGTTCTCAACCGCCATATGGACATGCAGTGCTGCACGGAGCCCCGCTGTAACTCAGAGAAGACACGGAGGACTCTGAAACTTCTCCCAGCCCTTAGTCCACATGAGGGGGAGTAGATAATGAGTGAAATTTCAATTTTGGGTGAACTATCCCTTTAAGGTGGAGCTGAGCATATAGCTGAGCATCATCTTCGTCTGCGTCATCGTCTTTGTTGTTATCATCATCATCATCATCATCATCATCATCATCATCATCATCATCCTCACCCATAGACTGTAAAAAGCATGGACGTAGCACTGTGATGTCACCCATTGGTTTGGGGGAGTCTGTTTTGTGCCTCTACTACGGGGATTTGAACTGCGCCATCTTGGATTTTAGGTGGAGTCTACTTTCCATATTTGGAGAGGTGCGGCGGTTAGCCGGCTGAGAACCCGCCCACTGAACTCGGAGCAACCAATTAACGGCCGGTAAACTGTGAACCTGTCACTCAACGTAACCACGCCCCCATTTATGAAGCCTAAACAACACTAAAACGGTTGTGGTTTTACAGTGTTCACGGAGGTGTAAGCTATCGGTAGAGACCAAAAAAATAAAATGCACCAGGCTGTAAATATGTTTTTTTAAGCTGTAAAGTCGGCCATTTTAACATGGCGGTCAATGGAGAGTTGCTCCCTTCTGGAGCCAGCCCCCAGAGGCCGGACGGGGAAGTGGTCTTTACTTGTAGAACCCACAACTCCCCCCTTGCCCTCATCTTGGGACCCTTTGCAGAGCTTCTCCACGGTAACAGAGCTGTGTATGTGTGTGTTTGTTTGTGTGTTTGCAGGGACTTGGTTCAATATAATGGATTCAATTTGCTGCTGCTAATAAGTAGCGTTGAAGTGTCGCGGCGGCACCGGCCTCCCCTCCCTCTCCTCACACACTCACACACTCCAGTGTTTTTGTGTGTGTGTGTGTGTGTGTGTGGGTCACCCGGCTCCATATGGCGGTTGACGTAATTAGTGTCTAATCGACTTGATGTTTTGACTGCAGTTGTTTCACAGTTCACTAGCTGTTTGGGTTAGCCGCGCTGCTAGCTAGTTTTACCCCCCACAGGGGCAGGTGAGTCGGCCGGCAGGGAGCCATCTGCACCTGGACACACACACACACACACACACACACACACACACACACACACACACACACACACACACACACACACACAGCCCTCTGTCTTTCATCAGCCGCTCATCTGATAACAACATGAGAGCAACTCACTTGGTTTCTGAGAGGATGTTTGGCCGTCGCTCAGTCAGAGGCTGAAACACACAAACACACATTCAATCTAGTTACAGTTCAGTTTAAAAATCTATATATAAAGATATATATACATACTTGATTATATATTATATTGCTAATTGCTTTCTATAAATCACTAAACAAGTTGTTGATCAGTGATATATGTGTTTGTTTTTATGATTGTCTTTAACATTATAAATAAACACACTCAGGTGAAATAAACTGTGACTCTAACTCAGTGTTTTTCAACCTTGGGGTCGGAACCCTAGGCAAGGCAAGGCAAGTTTATTTGTATAGCACATTTCCACAACAAGACAACTCGAGGTGCTTTACATATTAGCAAAATAAGAACATAAAAAGCAAACATTTTTTAAAAAACAGACAAGAGAAAGAATTAAAACAGGTATAAAAAGGGCCACCTGGATTTCAGTGGGGTCGCCTGAACTACTAAAAGTGATGCTAAATAGCAGCTAGAGTAGCTAGAGCAGGCTGCATGGGAGTCATGTGGACTGGTTTCAGAACTGGTCCAAACTGGTCCACATGAGCCTCACCTGTCCTGAGCTACAACACCTATGACCCTGTGCATTCAGATAACAGTAATAAGGCAGGGTTGCCAACTTTTGGTCCTGGGCTGGAGTGAGATTCTGTTGGCGGGGGGGGGGGGGGGTGGCTGTCTATAATAATAATAATAGTTATGTTTATTGTAGTTTTTCTCTCTGTCTCTCTCTCTCTTACATACATACATACATACACACACACACACACACACACACATTATACCTGCAAACTGAGTAGGCTAGAGGTGTAATAGGTGACAAAATATATCCCTCTAGGGGGGTCTGGGGGCACCCCCCCAGGAAAAAATTGTGATTTTAACATGTATTTGAAGCATTCTGGTGTACTCTGAGAAGAAAATAAAGGGAAAACACAACATTTGCTTCAGATAAGAGGGAAAAAAGCAGATCTGTGGTTCCTATCATTGTATGGCTGGAGTGTATGAAACTGCTCTAGTGGGGAGCTGTGGCTTTTGGCCTGGACCAGCCTATTGAGCCTATTAATATATGAAAGGACAGAACAGACACGTCCTGTGATTTTCAGTCTTCTACTACAGCCTGATGATACAAGTCAGGTCCTGAAATGTGTGTTTCTCTTCTGTAATAAACATTCTACAGTACATACCCATTCGGAGTTTGCAGGTATGGCACACGTGCATGCATGCGCAGTTGCGCGCGCGCGCGCGCACACACACACACACACACACACACACACACACACACACACACACACACACACACACACACACACACACACACACACACACACACACACACACACACAGACGTACACACACACACACACACCTGTTGCTGCGCTGTCTCTCTCTCCTCTGCTCTCTGGGCTGAGCTGCCTAGCTGTACTTTTGGGCTACCCAGTCTGCATCCTGATTTTATAGTTTTCACCGGACTGGCCCAACCAGCCCGACCACAGGCGTCAGTTCGAGCCGCGTTCAGTCTGAAAACATAACTCGGTCAGGTTGTGTCTCGGGCTTCGCTCTCTCCCTCTTTTTTTTGGCCATCGGATTCGGACCAAGTCGGGTCCAGGCTTCAGCACCGTGCCGCTGTTGGTGGAGGGGTGGGGGTGTGGGGGGGTCGCGGATCGACAACTCCCCGTCCTACTGTGCTGTGATCACAGGCTTGAGCAGCCGTCCAATCGACACGCGGATAAGCATCACGCACACCAATCAGAGAGCCTATTGATGAGTGCCAAAGCTTGCTTTAATTTTTATTTTTTATTTTTTTGCCGAATCGCTTGATTTTGGCGTGAGAATTGTTTGAGTGGCGTGAGAGCGTGAGACAGGACCTAAAAGCGTGTGACACACGCCAGATGCGTGAGAGTTGGCAACCCTGAATAAGGTGAAGGCTTCATGTCACAGAGCTACTGTAAAGCCTCAGACAGGAAGCTACAGTGCAGATGAAACTAGCTGGGTTTCCATCCAAATGTATCAAATTTAAGAGCGGATTTTGTGAAAATGCACAAAAAGCAAATGCAAATTTCTGCCCGTTTCCATTCATTATTGTTTTGCGAATATTGGGAGAGGAGGAGTGCGCCGTGAGATTGAATGTAATGTGAATGTATCCATGACAACAGTTGACACTCAGCTGAGAGCTGACACTCAACATCATGAACAATTACGTACTTTCCAGACTATAGAACGCACCTGAGTATAAGCTGCACCAGCTAAATGTTAAAAGAAAATACATATACAGGCTGCACTTGAATATAAGCCTCAGGTTTTCATGTTGTAACATGAGATATTTACACAGAAAGACAGTATAGGGAACTGTGACAGTCCGCTCGCTTGCACTGTTTTGGTTACGCTCCTCTCGCCCATGTGCATTTGTTTACAACAAAGCCGGCGAAAAATCAATAACAAAATCCATAACAAAAAGTTGCATTTTCCTTTTATCGATACGCTGACAAATCCACCCCCTCCAAGCGTAAATACTTTTTTGTGAATTTACTGCCTTTTTTCGAATTTTCTGGTGTTTCCATCCAAGTAGGCTATTTATTCGCAATTTTTGAAAATGTGAAAAGGAAAGGTGGATGGAAACGCAACTAGTCTTTCATCATCTTCCTGGATCCACGACATGAGGAACTTCCTGGATTTGGGAAACTACAAAATAAAAGCGCACCCCTTGCTGTTTGTCATTTTATTTTATTAGGACACATCAACGTCCTATAGATGTTGTGTACATGTTTCTGCTGCTTCACTTTTCACATGTTGTGTTTCATCAGCAGCAGCGGCAGCGGTGCAGCGGCCCAGTACGTAAATCCTGATGTGTGTGTGTGTGTGTGTGTGTGTAGCCTACTAGGAGATGGACCGGTCCTGATAGTGTCGTAAGTGCTGTACAGTTAAACAATAGTGTGCGGTGAGGAAGCGGCCGAGCCGAGGTGTCATATATTACAAGAGAGAGGCAGCCTCCAAACAAATTATGGCCGTGTCTTTGTGTTGTTCTTAGCCCTCCATCTCTCCCTCTCTCTCCCCCTCTCTCTCTCTTTCCCAGTGTTATATATTTTCACACCTCGCTGAGTCCATTGCACACACACACACACACACACACACACTGACTGTCTCCTCCTCCTCCTCCTCTCTGTCGTTTCTTCTCTCCCTCTTCCTCCTCTACTGCATTTTCCTTCTTATTTCTCTTTCTCATTTCATATCACCCTCTCCCTCCCTCCTCCTCTCCCTCCTTCCCTCCTTCCCCCTCCCCTCCCTCTCTCTTGGGTCATGTTGCAGCAGCTCCAGCAGAAATAATAGGAGCAAAGGCGTGAGGTTGTTATTTGCATAGAAATAGCATGACGCCCCAGGCAGCTTCAGGAGAAGGACACAGAGATCATTTGTCTCAAAATTTTAATGAAAACTTTTGCTGAGACAGAGATTTCTTTCCCGCCCTACACCCCCCCTCCTCCCCCCTCCTCCCTTATCCTCCCCCCTCAACCACCACCTCCTCCACACACACACATTTTCCTCTCCTTTCCCAATTTCCATTCTCCCTCTGTACCTTCCTCACCGTCCTCCTCCTCCTCCTCTCCTGTGTTTCTGCAGCAGCACAGTGTGATGTGAAATTAGATGACACATCAGTATTGAGCCGCTGAGCAGCAGCAGCACGTCGCTCTTATAACCGCCGCTTTGTCAAACAATGCAGGATGTTCGCAGCGCTGGAGACGTGGAGATGGTGCTGAGGAGGAGGAAGAGGAGGCTGGTGGACGTTTCAAGCTGCTAAAGCGACTGGTGAAGTGGCTGAAACACACAAAACTTGATTGAACTGTAAACACACATTATATTCACAATGTAAATTACAGTAATAGATTTCACAAATATTTAAATAGTAAATAAACTTCATTTCTTGAATGGAAAATTAAATTATATTTAATTATAATTATATATTGAATGTATTAATGTATTATCAGAAACTTGGCATCATGGATCCATTCACTATGAATCAGTCAAACTGTAATTTAGTTATAAACATTGACTCATAAAACAAGTTTCACTTCACTTTCAAGTCAAACATCTTTAGCCCTCCAGCTGTTGTTTTTATGTTTGACAAATGAATGAAATAAATAAATAAACTAAACTAAACTAAACTAATTGTGGAAAGAAGGAAGAGAGAAAGGAAGGAAGGAAAGAAAGATGGAGGAAGGGAACAGATTACTGTTGGTCAATTTGACCCAGAAGGACGACAGGAGGGTTAATTCACTTTATATATATTTATATGGTAAATCCACTGCTTTCATAAGACAGTTTTATTCTGAGTTAAATCAATTCATGTTGTTGTTTTATTATTATACATAATATTATTGCTCAGATATTCTAATGTTTATAATCACACCACATATTTCTGCTGGAAGACTAATTAGCGATGTCTGATTAACTAATTTCAGGGTTTCTCAATAACAAATAACGACAGAAACACACAAATAATGTAGATTATAATGGAAAATATTGACTAGTCATCTTCAAATTATGGAACTGATGTAAACAAACATCTAACAACAACAACGACTGGGATCTGAATACAATTCAGTTTTCACAAAATACAAAATGAATCAAAGGGTTTTTAATTTTAATTTCATCATAAAAAACCTGCGGATCAATAAACAGATCGATACTCTGTGTTTGTTCATGTTGTTGCTGCTGCTCCTCCTCGTGCTCAGACACGTGGCGGGGGTCGACACCAGGCCGGACGCCAACGACAGGACGACACCGATACGACCAGGTCTCAGGTCTGGAGCTCAGCCAATCGCTGTGTCCTCTCTGAGTGTGTGTGAGTGTGTGTGTGTGTTTTATTGTGACAGTTCAGGTCGTTAATTCTACCTCAGACACTTTGGGCCCTAGTTTCCTAGACCGGGCGAAGTCTAACCTCAGGGCAGCTTCGCCACGTCAACGGGGTGTGGCCCAGGTCCATTTCGCAAGTTTGGTGGGTCGTGCAGTCAGACTTCGACCAGCGCAGCCCCTCCCCTCGTCCCTCCTACCGGCGCAAACGGCGAAGAGGGAGGAGACAGGGCCTGAGGGAGACAGGAGGAGGAGAGAAAGGTGTGGAGTGGGTTTGACACAGCCGAGTCAGATCTTCACCAATCAAATGAGCTCCTCTCCTCACCTTTAACTGCGCGGCGGGTGATGCGCGCTGCAAGTTTGTCATTTTATACTTGGACATGGACAGAGGAAACAGCGACGCCAGAGGCCGAACCTCTCCCCGGAGGAAACAGCTGTGCGGTCCGGAGGTCCGAGCTCAGAGTGACCAATAATGAGTTTACTAATATACTTAATCAGGTTTGATCTGATATACTGAGAACCCCTGCCCAGTGTAAGAAACAACAACTAATAAACTAATAAAGAAACTCACATTTATTCAAACCCTGTGTAAGAAAGATGGGAGGTGTAATCACAACATAAACAAACACCATGCGGGATGAAATCAGCGTAAAGGACGCTCTCTCTCTCTCTCTCTCTCTCTCTCTCTCCCTCTGTCCTCCTCTCTTTTTTCTCTGTGATGAGAGATGCTGAGTATACTGTAGTAGGCTATATACTGACTATCTAATACCGAGGATGTTGTGGTGGACTAAGAGAGATGATGATTTGTGTTTTGTTTTGTGTGACGCGGTCGCTCGCGCTAATGAATTAATAAGTAAATAAATAAATAAAGCGATCATCACAAGGGCAGAGTGCGATCTCAACACGGCAGCGACATGCAGTCATCCACCCTCAGTCCTGCTTGGGACATCCACAGCTGCTTTTCAGTGCCAGTTCGTCCCTGCTGTGTTAATTCAGGTGGAGTTTCCATTACGCGCCGACAGCCTTTGATCTCTGCTTTGATCTGACGTCAGATGTGACGGGACAATCTATATAGATATATATTCACTGTTGATTCCATTAGTTGCATTAAATAGTGGTTATTGTGGATATTTATTGCATTGAAATGTGCCTGGAACTGTGTAAATCTGCCTGTGAGGTCTTGGTGACGTGTGTGCACTGCAGGTCAGTCAGCCAAACTTCCACTGCACCTGCTGCGCTCCGCCCTGCGCTGAGACTAGACCTGGTTGGAGGTGGCGAGCTTTCAGCGCAACCTCGGCGGGACATTTTCGCACAAAACTTCCACTGCACCAAGCTGAATCTGTGACGCCTCCCCCTGCTGCGCGGCCACGCCTATCTCAGCGCAGCGCGATCTGCCAATCTTCCAATCTGACTTTGCACTAGGCTGCGCTGGTCGAAACTTGCATTAGACCAGCTGCGTTACCTTGCGCCACCTGCGCTGCGCCAGGAAACTAGGGCCCTTTGACTCACGGAGCTCGTTGACCTGTTCATGAACCGTTCAGTTTGAATAAAGTCACTGTATTCAACCAACTCTACATTTGCTGTTTTTCACTCACATATTTTGAATATTTACTTATATATATTTATTATATTTACTTATTTCAGATGCTAACGACACTTTGTTGACGTACTTGTACAAAACGGTGATACAGTTGAATCTAATGTGAATAAATAAGAAAATGAAGCTGATAAACAACTTCTGTCCTCAGTTGATTCAGACTGTAAGAAAAGTTCAGTTCATTACAAAACTGTTGATTTTACTTTCATTAAATCTCCTGAAAACAACAACAGGCTGCAGCGTCACCACACACGTCAGCTAGCCCATAATAACCCATAATAACCCATAATAACCCTGACCCATAATAACCCTGATCACTGGAAGTCTCCTAGAAACCAGACTCCGTTAAGAAAAGCTGTAGTTCTGTAGTTATCTCCCAACGTCACTCGTTGCTACTGGTGGTCCCTCGTTGCTACAAAACATAAGATTTTTACTGCACATGAAAGATAGATTGATATATAACTATATATATATATACAACTCTGGTCAACTTAACAAATATATATTATATATTTTTATACATGATTTAAAAGTTGCAGTTTGGGAATTTTAAGTCTTAATACCGTTTCAGGGACAAGACAAAGGTTTGTTGTTGTTGTTTGAACTTATTCAGTTAGTATTGAGAGCAGCTCCGTCAGCTGAGGTTTAACTAGACCAAAAATGTATCTTTATCAGAATAATATATACCATATTTCCCCCATTAATAGTCTATATTCAATTAACAGCCGAGGGCGGTGTTCACACGAATAAATAAAGGCCCCAAACACACAGTAGGCCGGGTCAAATAAAGAAAAAAATTAAATAAAATCCATCACCTGGGACAAACTTGACCAGGAGATGATCAGAAAGTCTTTCAAAGTTTGTGGACGAAGTGCTACGAAGTGCTACAGTATGGCGTGCACAACGGAGACGGAAACCCAGGAGGATGAAGATGAGCAACTAAACAATGAACTTGGTTGCGGGAGGAATTAGAAATAATAGCCTCTCTCTGAATCAGCTGTGTACAAAAAGGCCTCGCTTACTATTTAAAGGAAATACGGTATTTCAATGAAGGGGATACCGGGGATACAGTAAGTCAGTAGCAGTTAGTTATTTCAAAGGAGGTTAAATCGAAAGCAACTGGACTTAGTTATTTGTCTAGGAAGACGTTTCACCTCTCATCCAAGAGGCTTCATCAGTTCATGTACGCAGCTGACCAGGCTGGGACTGGTCCAACTATCTAAAAGTCCAGTTGCTTTCGATTTAACCTCCTTTGAAATACTATGACCTGGACAAATGAGAAAGTAGCAGTTAGTATTCCTGTTAGCATTAAAGGGATATTTCAACATTTTAGCAAATTCGCCTATTGCCATAATCCCTTTATACCTTTAATTGTCGATGCAAGCTGTTTTTAGATCAGCGGGGCAGAGACGTGAGCTCTGCACGATGTGTGGTATTTCCTGCCTTTCCCTCATCAAAGTCATCAAATACACAATCCAACAACTCCACAACGCTCTGGTGGACAAGTTGTGACCTGCACATTCACCACGCTATGAGATGATAACAGAACGTTACCAGACAGAGTTGTTTTAGAGGGAAATTCAGCCGGAACTACATTCCAGACACAGCTGCTGGGCGGAGGGATTTAACAAGAGAAAGTAGTTCAGAGTATTTGCTTCATGTGTCATCATGTTACATAATTATACGTGATAATTATTTTAGTATTTTGGAGTTGTTGGATTGTGTATCTGATGATTTTGATGAGGGACAGGTGAGTACCGTGCAGCTCACGGCTCTGCTCCGCTGATCTAAAAACAACATGCACCGACACTTAAAGGTAATGAACCTACAGCACTGCTGTGACTGTAGTGATTATGGTGAGAGGATAATTTACCAAAAATGTTGAACTGTCCCTTTAAGAGCGGTTGACCTGTGAGGTTGAACTCGACCAATGAAATCTCTTCTCCCTCTAAATAAACTCTGTAAAACCTCGACCTCGCTCCTCTGCCTCCGTCTCCACCTCCGCCCCCCGCCGCGCCCGTGAAGGATGCGCTCCCCGCACAGCTGCCACCGTGTTGTCGTGGCGACCCCCAGACAGCGTAGGCCAGCAGGCCGTCCCACTGACACCTCCAACACCTCCCTCCTCCTCCTCCTCCTCCCCCGGCTCCGCCCTCCTGACCGACACCTCACCGGGACGCCGCGCCGCAGGAGGCTTCACGCCACAGCGGGGTGTCAGTGGTGGCGATGATGATGATGATGATGATGGTGATGGTGAGTGCACCTGGGAGGAGGAGGAGGAGGAGGAGGAGGAGGAGGAGGAGGGAGGAAAGGAGCATCCATTTCATTAACAAACACATCACAGTCATCTTGATCTGGTTATCTGATCATATTATACAGCTGCTCCGCTCAGCCGAGAGCAAACTGGGGGAGAGGAGAGAGAAGAGAAGAGAAGAGACCTCCCAGTACGGGGGGGGGGGGGGGGGGGGTAATCCTGGTAAACAGAAGCCTGGAATATTAATCCAGTTTCTGACAAGTGTGTGTGTGTGTACCTGTACAGCTATACATGTGAGGACCAGTTGGAGTTTTAAACCATCAGAGTGAGGACATTTTGGGAAAGTGAGGACATTTTGGCTGGTTCTCACCATAGACTGTAAAAAGAATGGACATAGCGTCCGTGACGTCACCCATTGGTTTTGGGGAGTCGTTTTTGTGACTCAAATATGGCGGCCTGAACAGTGCCATGTTGGATTGGCCGGCCGAGAACCCGCCCACCGGCCTCGAAGCAGCTGTTTCTGGACCTGTTACTCAACGTTTCCACGCCCTAATTGGCGAGAATTTTAAACCTAATAATAGTAAAACAGTAGAGTTAAAAAAAAAATTCACCCCCGTCAGAGTGTGTGCGGGGTAGAAACTATCGATTGAGACCAAAAAACGTGCTGACACCAGGCTTTGATCATGTTTATTGAGGATGTAAAGTCGGCGATTTTAACATGGGGGTCTATGGAGAATGCTGCTTTCTGACACCAGCCCCCAGAGGAAGCCGAGGGGATTGCAGTTTTTTGAACACGGAAGTGAGCTTCACTTCTCAGACTGAGGGTTAAGACTTTATAATAACTAGGTTATTATAGAAGGGAAAAAAAGAGAAGATAGATAGACAAGTGGTGTCCACTGCTATTTGCTATTTTTCTTGTTTTTATTATATATTTCATCATCTTTAATTTTTTGAGTATAGAGTATAATATTGGTGTTGATAGTAAGCCAATGCAATTATAATAATAATAATGCATTTTATTTGTAATGCACTTTATATTGAGCAAACAATCTCAAAGTGCTACATTAAAAAGATAAAATTTGGAGAGAGAACGTCTCCCCAAAAAAATAACAACAAAAAACAACAACAACTAGACTAACTATAGAGAGGGGCAGGTACTATAAGTTTTTCTTCATCCTGCCCCTTTTTATTTATGGTGACTATGTGTACATTATGTAAATATGTGCAACCATGTGTAGTATGTAAACCATGAATGGAATAAATCAAAATGAAATGAAATGAAATAATTAGGTTTAGAGTAATGGTTAAGTTTAGGCATTTGTTTTGGATGGTTAAGGTTTAGGGTAAGGAGCTAAAGGGAATATATTATGTCAATGAGTGTCCTCACAAAGATAGCCATACAAACCTGTGTGTGTGTGTGTGTATATGTGTATATGTGTGCGTGTATATGTGTGTTAGTGTGTGTGTGTGTGTGTGTGTGTGTGTGTGTGTGTGTGTGTGTGTGTGTGTATATATGTGTGTGTCTGGGTCTCATACGTCGACCAATCCAAGGTGACCGTGTTGGCCGCCGCCTCGGGGCCCCCGGGGCGCCACTGACAGCTTCTGGTGCGAGTCAGAGATTTGTAGCCCCTCCCCCCTCCCCCTCCTCCCCCCTCCAGTACCCATAACCCACCAGGGCCATAAACTACCCCCCCCACCCCCTCCTCGCTCCAGGAGTGATGGCTAAAGAGGTTAAAACAAAAGAGGTGAGAGATGAGATGGATGTGTGAGGGAGAGAGGGAGGCAGACCTGACCTTGGAGGTCAAAGGTCAAGGGTTGAAGCTGGGGAAAAGCAAAATGAGTTCAGCCGCCTCGACAGAGAGAGACGTACACACACACGCAGACACACACACACACACACACACACACACACACACACACACACACACACACACACACACACACACACACACACACACACACACACACACACACACACACACACACACACGTCACTCATACTCACCTGAGAGCTCTAAACGCTGCTGTTCCTGTTCATCCTCATTTGTTACTATGGCAACACGCATCAACACACATCAGACACACACAAACAAACATGGCCGCCTGGTTTTACTCTGCTGTTTCCTTCAGTGTGAAGTCACCTGCATGTGTGTGTTTAACTACACTTGTGGGGTACGACAGGTTTGTGAGGACCTGAAATTACAAAGTTGTCGCTACGGTTTAGTTGGATTTAGATTCTCGTGCTGCGTTCGAGACGACAAGTCAGAACTCGGATCTTTACAGAAGTTCCTACGTCAAAGCGTTGGAGATGCACCATGACCAGAACAACCAAAAACATGTTGGACCAGATTTTGCTTTCAAAGTTCTTCACGTGAGGCATGAAACCATCACAAAGGCAAAAAGAACGTTTTAATGTATTTTGGCATTTTAAGTGAGTGATTAAGTGTTACAGTTGGCGTTGTGCCTCTGCACGGTGCAGGTTGTTGTTGTGTGACATCACACGATTCTCAGAGAAGTTCATTTTCTCTGACTTCGCCCAGTGGGAACTCCGACATGAGGTCGCGTTCGACTGCACTTTTTCTAGCTGGAGGTCAGAAAATTCTGAGTTCTGACTTGTCTTGAACTGTGCGTTCACATGGAATCCGGCGGATGGACCACAGCCACGGGACGGGACACAAAAAATGAACAGACAGAACGGCACAACGGCAAAACACTAGGCTACACATGTGTGACAATATGTTGCTATGGCGATGCCGTATTGTTTACAACAAATTAATGTTCATTTTCTAATGTTATTGTTTATAAAATTCTGATTTCTCTTGATATTGCATTGCAAACTGAAACGTATGTTAAATTCCCCTCAAACATCATATACAGTTGTGAATTCTGTGGCGGTGGACGATGGTAAAAGTTAAAATATTTTAACTGATATTTTAAGATATTTGTGGATATGATGCAAAAGTTTATGACAAAAAATCTTTTAATGAACTCACTTTTTTATACAAATATACCAGCCAGTACACATTTGATTGAATATTACACCTGAGCAAAACCAAAACAAACAGTTTGAGTTGTAACTTTCTGAGCTTCTGTTGTTCTTTGTGTTTTTTGCCGCCACATGTGTGAACGACCACACAAACACACAAACATGCTTCCTCCCTGTGTGTGTGTGTGTGTGTGTGTGTGTGTGTGTGTGTGTGTGTGGTGTGAGGGTGTCAGCACTCTGGGTCTGCCCTGCCACGGTGGTGTGGGGGTGGGGGGGCAGAGGGCTGTGCCAGGGAACAGATGGTGGTGGCGGGGCAGGAGGGCGGCGGGGCACAGAGGCAGCAGCGCAGCCAGAACTCTGCCCGTCCCGTGGCCTTGGCGAGGTGAGAACAAGCAAAATCCTGATGCAGGCCTTTTCTCCTTCTCTGGAACAAACGCCACGTTGTTGTTCTTCTGCTAAAGGAAAAAAAAAAGAAAAAGAAAAGTTGCACCCGCAGCACAAAAACACAAAGCACCGGAGGAGGAGGAGGAGGAGGAGGATGGACGCCGGCCAGTGGCCTGGTGGACGCTTCATACTTGTTGGTCCAGGACACGGAGACGATTCAGGTTTTAATCTTAGAAATGAACCGTCGCTACTTAACACACAGTGACACAGCTACATCTACATACATGTTACATACATCTTCCATAAAGTGACTATAACAGGTCAGTGTTTCAACATTAGAAGCAGAAGTTGGAGGTGACGTCATGTTGTTAAAGGCAAGGCTAGGCAAGGCATCTTTATTTATATAGCGCATTTCATACCAAGGCAACTCAATGTGCTTTACATAAAGATAAAACATTTAAAAAAAGAGAGAAGCATAAAACAGAATAAAAACAAACACTAAAAACAGAGTTAAAAGCAAGAGCAAATAAAAGTAAAATAAAATAAAATAGATAAAGTTTAAAGTTCTTAAAAAGAGCTCAGCTATAAGCACGTGAAAAGAGAAATGTTTTTAACCTGGATTTAAAAGTGCTCACAGTTGGGGCTGATTTCAATTCAATAAAGGTACATTGTGTAGGAATTACTCCCATCAAGCGTTGAGGTTGTATATCGCAAGCAACTCAATCGTATTCTTCATGCTGCATTCACCTGAAATTGGGCAGACGGCAGACGGACGACAGCCAAAACAATACACGTGACAATATGTTGTCATGGTGATGTGGTATTGTTTTACCAGCTTTCTCTGGACTTCTGTGACTAAAATGACATCTGGTTTGTTAGCGACGGCCGTCTGCCCGACTGCAGGTGAATGCAGCATCAGTGTAACGCTCCATTCCTCCTCACTGCGTTACCGCGGTGACTTTTCACAGACGCCACCTCGACCTGAGCCGACAGCTCCGGTGTCTCCGCTGAGTTTCCGTGGTTTCCTACCGTCATGCTGCCACTGAACGTAAAAACATGGCGACACCACATGGCAGCCAGCACTTGTGGTCCTTATGGGTCAAATTGACCCAATCTGTTCCCTTCCTCCATCCTTCCTTTCTCCCTTCCTTCTTTCCACAATCCTTATTCCCTTCTTTCTTTCGTTCGTTCGTTCATTTCTCCCTGCATCCTTACTTCCTTCCTCTTTTGATCCAATTGACCTGATCTGTTCCCTCCCTCCATCTTTCTTTCCTTCCTTTTCCCCTTCCTTCTTTCCCTTCTTCCTTCCTAGAACAAATCTGCTCCCTCCCTCCATCTTTCTTTCCTTCCATTTCCCCTTCCACAATCCTCATTCCCTTCCTTCGTTCCTTCCCTTTGTCCTTATACTTTCTTTCTCTTTTGATCCAATTGACATGATCTGTTCCCTCCCTTCTTTCCCTTCCTTCCTTCTTTCTTCTTCCTTCCTTGAACAAATCTGTTCCCTCCCTCCATTGTTCTTTCCTTCCTTTCTCCCCTTCGTCCTTACTTTCTTCCTCTTTTGATCCAATTAACCTGATCTGTCCCCTCCCTCCTTCTATCTTACCTTCCTTTTCCCCTTCCATCTTTCCCTTTGTCCTTCCTTCCTTCCTTCCTTCCTTCTTTTCCTTCGTCCTTCCTTCATTCCTTGACCCAGGAGGACAACAGGAGGGTTAAGCTCATTGATACAGAACAGACTCTGACACAATAAACCAGTGGTTCACCAAGTGCTGACATGATGCCACAATATTTAATGTATAATTTTTCAATCATTATGTGGTTTTAATAAGATTTCACCTCATTATAGACTTGAGACACTTCCTGGCTAAGGATGGAGGCTGGTTGTGGACGTCGCTGTCTGAGTTACTGTATGTGAAGCCTCAGAGGCGTCTGAGTCATTTAAGAGCTTTAACTTTTCCCTTTTTATTGTAAATCACTGAATTTTACCTTTAAAACTGTTCCTTGCCTACAAAAAAACAAACGAGTGCATCTGTTTCTTTGTCCAGTTCAGCTCTTTATAATGTTTGTTGGTGATGTTGATAAAATGAGGACGACGACGATGGTGAATTAAGAATAAAATACAAAGGTTTTTTTTTTTATTTCATGTCATGTTTTTATTGTCTGTGTTGCACCAGTTTGAATCCTGCCTTCCTCTGATTCTACTCTGACATGTCTCTTTCTCTTAACTAACTGCTTCAGTATGAGACTGTCGGTCTTTGTCTGAACTTCTTTTGCAGCTAAAACAGCTGGAAAATCAAATAAAACACGTTTCATCTTCCTGAGATGAGTTTCTACGTCTCATCCAGTCTCAAAATGAGAAGCATACAGATGTTGCCTCCTGAGTCAGACCAGCAGACTTTATTATGTATACAATAAGTATACATACGATTAGTAACCTATTTTAAACATGTCATATATTCATCAACCAGCTGCAGTCGTCTTCACCCTCGCCGCCTACAGACCGGCTGTGGCTCGTCCGTCCTCTCTGAACACAACAGACGGCAGCGACAGCACACGACACAGTTTGTCACGGCGCTTGTCGATAGTCAGGAGGGATGGTACATCACCTTAGGACCCCCCCGCCCCCGGGGGGCCTTAATATACACAGGCCATCCTGGACATCCATAGACGCCATCAATGAACCACAACACACACACACACACACACACTGAGGCCTCCCTCTCTCTCTGGCTGTCACACACACTGATGAAATGTTCTTTAATACCCAATCGACAGTATTGACATCCCCCTGGGTAGCAGCCGCCCCCCCCAGAGGGGCGTAAAGTATTGATTTTGTGGGACTGTGGGACTGTGGGTCCGTGGTCCCCCGGCGACACGTCCCTCAGTCCCGTTGCTATTATGGGGAGATTAGGAGGCGATTACGGCTCCCAGGCCACACGGACCTGACACTGGGAGCAGCAGCAGCAGCGTCGCCCTCAGACTGAACTTCAGCCGCCGTCAGAGGATTCAGATCAACTCCTGGATTCACACACAAACAACAACCAGTCAGATCGTCTATAATCAGACAGGATGGAGATTTAATGTGACCACAGAGAAGCCTCTGTCTCCTGTCGTCATGGCGCTGCAGACTGGTCCAAGGTGGCGACTGGTCACTTTAGTTAAATAAAATCTTGCTTAAAGCAGCACAGCAGATGTTTGAGGTGATGAGATTACAGATAAACGCAATAAGAATATGTAAAGAGTTTAGGTTTAACATGGATGGAGCAGAAAGAGAAGTTTGGCTAATTATCACAATGTCATTGTTCAGTTGGAGTTTGATATGACGCATTTACTCGATTTGTTTTTCTGGACTTTCCAGATCTAGAAATTGGATGTGATGAGTGTAATGTTAAAAAAAAGAAAAAAATAGATTTTTCCTTTCTTCAATGGATCCATCCCTGTCATTTTTACAAAAGGCTCAGTCTCTACCTGAAATAAAACATCTGTCGGGAACTATTTCCATTGACTGACTAATGGGTTAAAAACAAGAAACAACCCTGACTCTGTTGCTAGGTAACAACGTCGCCTAACTTTGTGCTCCTTTGGGAAGGTTACTGGTAATTAGTAATAAGCTGCACTGATGTGTTTAAGCGCCAAAGGAACAAGAGAGACATCAGCTCACAAAACCTGTGAGCAAACACGTTTGGTTAACTGACTTTATGGTCACGTGTTGTGTTCAAATTCAACTATGAAGTCAAACTTTCTCAGTTTCCAATCAGTTTCATAACCTCAAAATCCAAGATGGCTGCTCTGCTCATCAACAGAAGAACGGCCTGTTCATATAAGTAAAATACCAAAACCATAACGCCTTGTTCTCAACTGGATTTTATAACAATAACAACGACAAGGAGCTGCTGACTGTTACCCCTTGGTCGCACTGCACGCTTCTCGGGCGCTTGGGTGGTCGCACTGGGAGCGTATTCTCCTCCTCTCTCCGCGCCCGTCAGACATCGACTGCAGTCGCCCATACTCGTATTCACTCGGTTTTCCACACACACGTCATTTTAAACTTGTGTGTGTGTATGTCTCGTGTGCAGACGCAACTGACAAATATTTAGACTATAGACGGACAAGCAACAACTTAATTAATCATCATTTTATTTTGAAAATTGACCGGATTCTCTCGCCTTTTCTGTGATCGACTTCCTGTCTGGTACGATCTGGTCTATCCAGCTTGACAGACGGCGCTCTCGACGCTCGGGGCTCGCGTGAAAAATAGAACTGAACCGATCTGAAGCGCTGCTGGCGCGTGCACTGCGCTCTACAGCGCGAGATGTGCGACCAGGCAGACCAGTTAACATGTGCGCCGATCTGAAACTGCATCCGCTCCAGGGCGCCCAGCCTGTTAGACTGGAACATGATGAACAGCTCCGACATCCGGCATCAACCAAACAGTTAGAAAACAACAACGTTTATTTGTCAAATACGCAACACCGTCCTCATCCTTCAGAAACAAGCCAATCACCCATCAGTATTCACACCTGGGAGGATGATGTCACCAGGAGGAGCTGTTCTACAAGTTTCTAAAGATGGTTGTGCTGATTAGAAAGTCTGTTTTCTGCAGACTCTGGACTATTGATCCTCTGACGTTATCAAACTCTTTGCAGAGTCTCAGAGACACTGCAGCTCCGTCCGTCGGTCGGTCCGTCTTCGTCCCTCGTCCCTCTGACCTCCTGAACGTCCAGACGTGGAGCTGAGATTCACTGCGGCTCAGCTGAAACAGCGATTATTGGCACAGTGCTCTGGGCTCTGCACCCTGCCCTGTGGAGTGGGGATGACCTCTGCGGGACGGGGGGCCTCTGTGATTGATTAGCTGGCCTGGGAGGACCACCGCCCCCCCGCCGTCCGGGGCATATGGAGCCGCGTGTCCTATGGACAGCTGTGTCTGCACAACACTCGTCCTCGCGGTGTGTGAGCTGCTGTCTGAGAGTCCAGCCTCGTTGTCTCTGCAGCGTCCTCTCAGCAGCTCGTCCTCCCTCCGCTCTGCAGCTCTGCTTCCTGTTGAGCTGCTGCACCGCTGTGACCCACCAACTCAAGTCAGGACTTTCAACATGGCTGACTGGGTTCATTAGAAACACACAGGAAAATCTACAAGCTGCCAAATAATCGAAGGTGCAGAAAATATAAACTTTTATAAACAGATCATAAATAAATTCACATTTCAATACACAATAAAGAAACCATTTTCCCACCTCGGTGGAAGAACTCTATGGTCTGCACAGAGACCAAGACTGAAATCTGATGCAGATCCAGCAACTACGTTCAAACTGCAGGCAAAAGTGGCCCAGACCAGTTTTTTTAGGTCATTTTTTTATGTAGTGTGAAAAAAACACAAATCTTGCCCTTACTTCCATGTGTGGTCCTGAATCAGACCTAGATCATCATCATGTGACCCCAGTGTGAACAACTGAAGTGGATTTGATGCGACTTTTCCATGACTTTATGACCATATTTGTCAGAATTTTTACGTTCACATCACTGTCTCACCATTCCTGGCTTCGTCTCTGCATCCAAACCATCGCAAAACACCAAAATACAATGTTTGACTTTTCTTCTTCTTCATTTGTTATTATCTTCGTCTGTATCACAACACAAACCAAACTGGTCATCCTGTACTGAACACCACAGCAGAAATATTTGCACTGTTTGAACCCCTAGTCTAGAGCTAAGACAAACCTTGGTCCACTTCCTGATTGACCTGATTCGATCTTTGAGCCCTGTTTCCCTCATTCCCCCATAGCTTAGACCAGTGTTCACCAGCCTTTTACAAACAGATTTTGTTGCTACACATCAAAAAAGTCTTCATGCACCTGCAGCGCAAAGTCAAATCAAGATCTTCTCGTAGATCACCACCAACCGGTTGGTGCCACCTGCCTCAAATGTTTGGTTCCAGTCATGAAACCAGTAGAAATGTAACCTTTAACCAACTGTCCTACACTCTAACTAACTAGTTCCCATGGTTTCTTTGTCATATGTTGTTGACAGTGGACGTTAAAAACATCACTGAACATGATGCAGCATCATCCACTATCAACGTGCTCCTCCACCATCAACCGCCCACTAGAGCCATCTCCACTGCTTTATTGAAAGTATGTACTATATATATATATATATATATATCCCTAAAGACATAGAGCCCTGCACCCCTCCCCCTCCTATCAATCATGCCATCACACAAACGCTTGCACCAGCAACTTCTAAATGGACTGACTTAATATTTTAATTTAGTGTATGTGGTTTTAAAGAGGGATGGTTGTCAGGGGGGGGTGGGGGTGAAGGTGGGGGGTGCAGGGGATGGGGGTGGGGGGAGGTGAAGAGGGGCCGGAGAAAAGAAAGAAGAAAAAAAAAACATGATTTGCGGAGGTAAGTTCAAGTGGATATCTGTCTGGGGTTAAAAGTGAAAGTAATTCATTACAGGGAGATAGTGCTTGGCGATATTCCTCATCTTGACGCTCCGCGGCGTGGCAGTTGAGAGGGGTTAGGTGAAGGGGGGAGTGTGGTAGTGGGGAGGGTGGAAATGGCCGGTGGCGGTGGTGGAGGGAAGGGGCAACATCCAGCGCGCCCCCATTGGAAGAGGAGGAACGGTGATGAAGGGATAAGGGCCAAATTGATGGTCATATTTTACAGTGGGTCAGTGTGGAGCGCGCTGTCCAACACTGTAATTACAAGTTTGGTTAGAGGGTGGAGGGGGGGAGGGAGGGGGGAGGAGGCAGGGGAGGGCGAGAGACAGCGGTCTTTGTCATGGCCGTAAATGAAGAGCCCGGCTTAATTGAGTGGTAACCTCTGAAGCTGTTGTGCTAACACTGCAGAGAGATGAGGAGATGGAGGGAGAGCGGGTAAAAAAGAGAGAAGTGCTGATAAGGCCTTTTGTGTTTGTCAGTTTGCTGCCTTATTACCCCCCCTCATCACCCCCTATCACCCCCCCTAACCACCACCACCACCCCACTAACACTGCTGATCTCCCACAGAGACACTGTGCTGTGAAGGCAACACGGGAACACGAGAGGACGACGGAAACACAAGAGCAAACAGCGAGCGTCACCGACCCTTCAGACAGCAGCTTTTTGTCTCTGTTTTTCAGTCCAGTTTGGATATTTGATCAATATATTGATCCCTGATTTGAAAGTATATCATGTATATTATAATTATTATTATGTCCAACATTTTGTGAGTTCACAGTTCAGTTTAAAACGTCCAAATAAAACAGACGGACCGTGTGAAATCTGGTCGACGTGGCGCCAAACAGGACGAATCTTAACGACGCCGGTGATCAAACAGTGTAATTAGATTTCTAGTTGTATCTCGGCATCTATTAGACTGATCGTTTGACTAAAGTTAGTAATACGGCTCAAAATGTTGTATCATGAGTTACATTTAAGACTAAAAAAACTAAAAACTATACTGACATTTACACAATGAGTCATATTCTGCTGAAAATGAAAACCAGGTGTAGTGAAGGTAAACTCGACCTGCTTTGCATTAAAACGTCAACAAACTGTAGGCTACCACAGCAACACTGGATATGGGCCGTATCCGTGGAGACATCAGGTGGTATGATGACGTATTTGTTCACTTCAGCGTTCAAAAAAGTTCATTTATGAAACATGAATATGATTACATGCACAACACTGAACATTGTCCTTCAATGTGGAACAAACTCTCTCCTCTATCCATGTAAAGATGTTCGGTATGTTTTGAAAATGCAAAACAATTTGAACCGAGAAGAAAATGAGATGTTACATTCATGTTGCTGCAGCGACTTTTCCAAAAGTCTGTAAAAAGAAAAGGAACAAAAAAAAAATGAAAATTTACACTGAATTCTCTCCTAGCTTAGAGGCGCTAACAAAAACTGGATGGGATGGGGGCAATCTAAGATTAACTCTAATCAGAGTTTAGTAAAACCAAGTTTAAAATTAGTTAACCCAGGTTAAAAATAAAGACCAGCTTTGTTTAACCAGGTTTAGTAAAGCCTCTAAACTGTTTTACAGCTTCTTCTCTGGAACAAAACTCTCAGTTTTCTTTGATTTTGGGCGCAAAAGTGAAAACGGTTAATGTCTTGGTTCAACAAAATCAATTTTAATCTTGGTTTAAAGTAAAAAAATAAAAAGAGTTTAAAGAGAGTTTAAAATTTAATCTATCTTCATTCTTTGGATTTTAAACGAGGAATTAATTTCTCACATTTTATCCAAGTGTCAGTTTTCTTTGAGGAACTTGATTTTGGGGGCAAACGCAGCCATTGTAAAAGTTAAAACTCCTCAACCAAAGGTTGAGAGGTAACCAGAGATCACAGGTTAATTCATTCATTCATATCTTTATTGCAGACTCCATTAGACAGAAGGTACAATACAAGACAAAAAGATGTTTGGGTTCAACAGAATTAAATTGAATCTTGGTTTAAAGTAAAAACTGAGTTTAAAGAAACATTTAAATTCAATTAAAGTAGTTCAATGAAACAGAATTTGTATTTAAACCAGGATTTAATCTGGTTTAAAAGCGATGCAGCCTTCAGCTTCAGGTAAAATGAGCATTGATCCGTCTGTGGCGGATGAAACCAACGCTGGTTAACAACGTCTCATCACGAGGCCGAGGTTCGTCTCCTCTGTCGACCTCAGTTTGGAAAGTTATTTCTTGTCAGTGTGACTCTTTCACTCATTACCTCCTCCTCCTCTTCCTCCTCCTCCTATCTGTGTCTCTTTTCAATTCTCCTCTGCTCTAATTTTCCCTCCTCATCCCAGCCCCTGTGTGCGATTGTGGCGTCTCATCACAATTTTTGTCAGACATTTCTTTTTTTCTTCTTCTTCTTTTTTCTTCCCTCATCCCCCCCCCCCCCCCCTCTTCTCTCCTCCGCCCTGCAATCGTTCTGCTCGTCATTTAGGACGACTTGTTTCTTTCAATGTTCTGGGGTAATGGTGGAATATAGCGAGGCCCGCCATCGCCATCGTCGTCGCCGCCGCTGCAGAGAAAGAGAGAACAATTTGTTCCCTTTGCAGTGAGCGAGGACGCTTGTGATCAAGGGTGTGATCTGCAAACGCACACTCCTGCACACACACACACGTATACACAATAACACGTACACACCAAGCGATGATGATGATGAGGCCATTTCCTGCCTCATCTTCAGATCCTCATCTAACCGCTAATGAAAAACACGACAATTACCCACAACTCTTTGCACCCCGGTCTTCAGTGGCTGTAATCTCAGAGCTGATATGAAGTCGGCTCCTCCACTGCCCCTTCCTCCCTCTCTTTCTCTCTCTCTGTGTCTCCTGTACGTCCCTCTGTCTCCTGTCCATTTAGAGACGATGATGTGATGGTTGTAAGGACGTGATTGGAACTGGAGATATGATGCAGCATTACTTACATGGGCCAGTGGGGGCCTGACAACGGCTGTGTAGAGGGTAATGAACAGTGGATTAAGGATGAGTAATGAAGCAACCAGGATTATCATTCGGTGCCACGGGACGGAGCATCATGAAGCCTTCATTTTGTCCGTGCATGTGTGTGTGTGTATATGTGTGTGTGTAAATGTGCTCCATTTGTAAACCTAAACCCAGTCCAACATCAGATTTAATTAGAACCACTGTTCTTAAAGGGATAGTTCAACATTTTGGCAAATTGGCCCATTGCCATTATTGCTATAGTCATAGCAGTAGGTTCGTTACCTTTAATTGTCGGTGCAAGCTATTTTTAGAACAGCGGAGCAGAGCCGTGAGCTGCTTAGAGCTACGCTACGGAGGCTCATGGGATTTCTTGGTTTCCCTCATCAAACTCAAAACTCATCAAATACACAATCCAACAACTCCACAACGCTCTGGTGGACAAGTTGTGACCTGCACATTCACCACGCTATGAGATAATAACAGAACGTTACCAGACAGAGTTGTTTTAGAGGTAAATACAGAGACTGCTTGATAAAAAACTGTCCCTGAAGGCAACGCGCATCAGCGATTTTGCATGAATTTACCTCTAAAACAACTCTTTCTGGTAACGTTCTGTTAAGAAATCCAAGAAATCCCATGAGCCTCTGTAGCGTAGCTCTGAGCAGCTCACGGCTCTGCTCCGCCGTTCTAAAAATAGCTTGCACCGACAATTAAAGGTAACGAACCTACTGCTATGACTATAGGGGTTATAGCAATGGGCCAGTTTGCCAAAATGTTGAACTATCCCTTTAAAGAAGAAGAAGAAAGAGGTGATCGTCTTCAAACTAAAGGTGGTTGAAGTGAAACCCTGATAAACGTGCAAACTCTGCATTTTAATGAGCGGCGGGCGTACAGTGCTCCTGCGTGGCGGCCGTGATTGCATGCATGCATATTTGATGAGGCGATGTTGTGCGGTGCGGTCGGTCCACATGACAGTGCATCATCGTCTCCTGACACTTTTCTACCTCTCTGCACCAGGTGACAGCGAGGAGTCAGTTACGATGGCATTTTAATTAATTTTGTTTGTCCTGTTCGCTGATAGTCACGGACCGCTGGGTATCCATGTTCCTGCTGCTGGGACTGATGCATGGGAGAGAGATACGTGTGTGTGTGTGTGTGTGGGTGTAGGAGACAGCACAGGCTAGTCTGAACCAGCTTTAGTTCTTTGACTCTTTAGTTCAGTTGTTCAGACTCAGCATTTGTTCTTAAAGAGACATTTCTATGTTTTTTATGTTGAAGCCAGACTGAAACTGAAATGTTCTCACACGTCTTCAGATTCAGAAATGAAGAAACTAACCTGACTGATGTGTGTAAAAGTCTTTCTCAGGTCCTGGAGCTGAAACACTCAGGCCTCTTTTTCTTGTTTGTTTTTCTAAAAAATGTTTTCTGTGAACACATCATCGTTTCCAGAAATATCTGCGTCCACACGGATCAACAAAAAAACGACTCTAAACGCTGCAGTACGTCCACCAGGCCTGTGTGTGGCGCTGTAATGCTTTTGAGATTTCCCACTACGGGACCCGTTTAAAAAAAAAAAAAAAAAAGATTATACCGCAGTTTCTGGCTGGACGAAATGCTGAAACGATAAAACCTTTGCAGATTCACTGAAACCCGTATCCATGTGGACGGGCTCTGGAAGAAGAAAACTTCTCATGTTTAATTAAAGAGGATTGTGATCAGACTGCAATGACTGGTGTAAATTCATAATTTGACAATGAAATCCTTAACCGTACAGAAAAATGATTAATTCTGGGAAACATAGAAGAAGCAGGTTGTTTTCACACCAGGATGTGTAAACAAATCCACATATTTGCTGAGGTTGCTTAGTCATTAGTCGGGGGAAGTGGAGAGCTTGTTGTTCTGATGTTGATCTGACTCACACCTTCAGATAATCACAGAACATTTTGAGAATCAAAAGGATTTAATCAGTTTCACGAAGCTGTTCCCATAATCCTATACAACGAAGAAGACGTTGCTGCAAGACGGCTGCAGAGGAGAGAGCATGTTCTCATGCGCCAGAGTTGGTTTGGAAACACACCAAGACCTCTTCAGCTGGGACTCAGCTCACACCTGAGTTCGATTGCTGTATGCACAAGACAGGTGAGAAAAGGTCTTAAAGGTATACTCTAACATTTTTTTTTTTCCGTGTCTTGCCTCACTCCAGAGTCCATGCCCAGCAGATAGACACCATCCTTTCAACTGTGCGTGCAGTAACAAGGGAGATAGAGCCGTATCGCCCGTAATTAGCTTAGCTCAAACGCTGGAAGTGTATAGGTAGTGTTAGCCTGCCTCCTACCCCAGCCGAAATCAGCAGTCAGAAGCTGATTTCATTTTGGCTCTAAACTCTGTAAATATATCACTTTATCCGCATTTCAAACATACAGAAAACCATGAGGATAGAATTTGTGCTTTTACTTTGAAATAGGAAGCTAACCTACCCTCGATGTAGCTAGCTTGAACCAAAATAAACCGTCTTTGCTTCAACCCTCCGTTTTGACCGATCTCGTCCCGTTAGCGGCATTTGACCGCTCAAGATGCGTTACCGGAGAGTTTTGTCAGCTCTGAGACGAAGATCGGTCCGTTTAGAGTTGCTGAAGAGTTTCTCTAATGACTTTAGGTGGAGGCAGGCTAACACTACCTATATAATACACTTCCAGCGTTTGAGCTAAGCTAATTACGGCCGATACGGGCTCTATCTGTTACTGCATGCACAGTCGAAAGGATGGTGTCTATCTGCTGGTCATGGACTCAGGAGTGAGGCAAAACAAGGTAAAAAAAAAAGTTGGCGTATCCCTTTAATGTTCACTAACTTCTTCACACAGTTCCTATGACAAAACCAGTGGCGAACCGTGGACCCAGACCCTGGGCCTTCAATAGGACCATGTAGCAATAAAAAATTAAACATAGCAATAGAAACATGTCACATGGATGGTCGGCATATTACATGTTTCTTTGCCCTAACTGGCTTCACAACACACAAGGTGATTCTGGAAAAACAGTCATTCAAAGCTGGCTATCATGAATCACTTATTTAAAAAAAAGAAGAAAAAAAAGAAAGAAAATCACACATTCACTTATTTGTTTAGCTGGAATGAAAGTAAAATGTCAATCATGAGCTGTTCAACAACTAAAGATGTATTTTTGATCATGTTTTTTGTGTTTGTTTGAGCTTTAGACATAGTTGAATTTCACTGTGGATTTAATATTTCTGCCAAAAGTGGCTATAAAACAAACACCTCCTGAGGTGACATGGGAAAAAGGCACAAGTTCTTTAAATGCTCAGCCATTTTTCACTGGCCTTAATGGCTATCAAACTACCGGTATATGCAAATTGTAGGTTTACAGTACAAATTCAGTTCTGTGCTGCTGCTGCAGCTGCTGCTGCTGCTGCGGGTCTGTGGGGCTTCAGGGCTTCAACAGCAGAACTGACCCAGCTTAAAGTCATGCGTTTAATCAGCACCATTTAAACTTCTAATAAATAAATGTGCGCTCCGGCCACAGACTGTAGGCTCCGCTCTTTCCTTACGGTAACTATTCTCTTGATCAGCGTGGTGAAAGCATAGACTGTAGGTGAAAGACAATCTCGTTGTTGTTGTTGTCACCGTGGCAAAGTGTCGTGTGTGTACGGAGGAAGGGAGGGGCGGGGGGAACGGGGCGGGGGTGACAGGTCCAGCAGGAGGACAAACTATCCTGCGTTTAAATAACATGTCGAAAATATCTGCTTGACAACTCATGGAGCTGGAATCAGCCCTAAATAAGTAACTACACTTTAACAACAAGCACAAAAACCCGCAACCCACGACTACCAATATAAGCGACTTCACAGAAAAACAAAGTCACGTATAATAAGCGGACTTGGCAACCCGCTCCCTCACTATTTTGGCGGCAATGTTGTTCTGCTGGGTATTCGCGAATACCCGGAAGCTGTCGTGATATGGTCCCGCCCACAACTCAGTGGAATATGATTGGCTAAGACACCTGTCAATCTCAAATCCATGCCCACATTGACTTGCATTACACAGGCCTTCAGTCACAGCCACTGAAGGCCCTGCAGGGGGAGTCGATGATTTACTGCCCAGATACCGTTGGAAGAAAAATTGTGATTGGTCCATTTCCCGTTCCATTATATTAACCCATTGTTTCCCAATAAATATAAGTCCCAACTTTATAACAATTATCTAATATTACTTGTGTGTTGCTCACTGTATAAAATAAATAAATAAAATTAAAATTAAAAATAAATATATACTAGTACAAGAATTATTTCAATATTTTTTCTTAGGCCTTCACTGAATACCTTGAAGGCCCAGAGGGTTCCCCTCTGGACAAAACTAATCATGGACTAAACTGTGGCTCATGTTTCAGTAACGTGTGAATGATAACAAAACATTGGCGTTGCTCCTCACAGCTGCTGCTCTGCACTGTTTGTGTTTAACGTCTGTATGCACAGTCGACACGTATGGATTTCCAATGCATGAGTGAAATTACTTTAATTCTGAGTTACTCTTTGCAGATGTAACAAACTGCAGCTTTTCTGATTGATTGTGAATTTAGTGTAAAGAGGACGAGTCGATGCAGTGAAGACGAAAACGTCTGTTTATGTTCAAATAGAAAGAATAGGACACAGAACTGATTCCTACTGCAGCATCATGTGTTGTTGTGGTTGTAGTTCAGTGTGTTATCTAATGCAACGTAAACACGTGTTGATTCTGTGAATCTTACACAGTGAGTTACAGATGGTTTTAGTGTGTGTGTTGATGTGAAACTGAGATTTTAGTGAAGGCCAGAGTAGATGATCCATATGTTCATGTTTGAGTTACTCTGGGGTTAAAATGAAACATCTTAGTGTTTATTATGAGTTCACTGAATGAAATAAAGGATTTATTAATTAATAAAAAAAATCGACCAGAAGTGTTGATGATATAAAAAGTGTTAATAAAGAGTTGAGTGTGTAAACAGGCTCCTAAAGATGTTGTTATTGATGATTATAACGATGTTATTCTGAGTTATCCAGGATTAATTAACAGCGTGTGAACAGCTGTCACGGGACGTGTTACAGTTGATGAATGGATTTATTAAAAAAAAAAGAAAGAAAGAAAGAAAAAACAGAAAGGCAGTCGTCCTTCAGCCCGGCGTTGTGCAGAGACAGGTCCAGGCGAGCGCAGCCTCATGCTTTAGCGCCACTTTGATTATTCATAGAAAATGCAGACGAGGGACCGAGGGAGTGAAACGTGGCTGCAGCGCAAAGAGACGGGAAAGAAAGAAAGAAAGAGAAGGAGGTGGAGGAGGAGGAGGAGGTGTAAATAAATAAACAAACAAACAAATAAATAATAAACAATCACAGCACCCCTCGCTGCACACACGGCGAGGAACCAATCGGCTCCCGGGCTCGACGCACGAGAAACTGTGTGTAATGAGAAGGAAAAGATTAGAGGGAGGCTCTCGCTCGGCCATAAAGTGGTGTTAGAGAGAGAGAAGTCTCTCACCAGGAGGAGGGGGGGGGGGGGGGAGGGGGGGCAAGCAACCGTCTACCTTTGCCTTTATGTTAAGGCTAAAGGGATAGTTCAACATCTTGTCAAATCGGCCCATTGCCATAATCCCTATAGTCATAGCAGTAGGTTCGTTACCTGTCGGTGCAAGCTATTTTTAGAACGGCGGAGCAGAGCCGTGAGCTGCTCAGAGCTACGCTACGGAGGCTCATGGGATTTCTTGGTTTCCCTCATCAAACTCATCAAATACACAATCCAACAACTCCACAACGCTCTGGTGGACAAGTTGTGACCTGCATATTCACCAATATATGAGATAATAATGTAACATTATGACACATGAAGCAAATACTAGGAACTACTTTCTCTTCTGAAATCCCTCCGCCCTGCAGCCGTGTCTGGAATGTAGTTCCGGCTGCATTTCCCTCTAAAACAACTCTGTCTGGTAACGTTGTGTTATTATCTCATAGCGTGGTGAATGTGCAGGTCACAACTTGTCCACCAGAGCGTTGTGGAGTTGTTGGATTGTGTATTTGATGAGTTTGATGAGGGAAAAGCAAAACTACTGCTCGCATCTCTGCCCCGCCGATCTAAAAACAACATGCACCGACAATTAAAGGTAATGAACCTACTGCTATGACTATAGGGATTACTGCGAGATAATTTGCCAAAATGTTGAACTATCCCTTTAAGATAGAGGAAAAAGTAAAGGTTAAGAGCGACGTAGAGTTACGCAGGCTTTGGGAATTGCACGTTAGTTACAAAACAAACACACACAGAAAAAAAACACTGTGCGGAATTAAAATTGCAGATGTGTCGTGATGCTTTTGTCTTTGTTTCAGAAAAACTGAACCAGGTTTAGTTTTTTATCAGGATATGATGTCATCTGACAACCGACCAATCAAACACCAGCTACAGTTTCTCTATCTACCTCGTTATCAAATGGTAAAATTATGTTACAATGATAATTTACTTTATAATGATGATCAGAACCGGCAGCAGAGTCCAATATACAGTACACACATGCATGTTTATATACATACGTGTGTGTGTACAAACATCTAAATGAGTGTGTGTTTGTTTGTGTTGCTCTCACAGCCCCACTGAGAAATCCTTGTAGCTACGCAGTCGGAATAATAACAGCTTCAGCAGCTAATGACGATAATGGCTCCCACCATTATGGCACAAGGAGAAAAAAAGAAAAAGGAAAAGAAGAAAAGGAAAAACAATGAGGAGAGGAAGAAGAGGAGGAGGAGTCTGGGTATCACTGGACGACAAAAACGTTGCATACACTGCAAAAACTCAAAATCTCACCAAGAATATTTGTCTTATTTCTAGTCAAAACTAATCTCATTATACCTAAAATAAGACTCATCACATTAAAAGTAGCTTGTTTTTAGACACTTTTTTTTTTTTTTTACTTCTTTCAAGCAGATTTTCACTTGAAATAAGTAGAAAAATCTGATAGTGGAGCAAGTTTTTCTTTCTTATTACAAGCACAAAAAACTGAGGATATTTTTCTACTTATTTCAAGTGAAAATTTGTTTGAAACAAATGGAATCTAAAAACAAGTTCATTTTTAGGTGATGATTCTTATTTTAAATGGAAAGAGATTAGTTTTGACTAGAAATTAGACATTTTGACAAGAAATAAGACAAATATTCTTGGAAAGATTTTTTGTGTGATGTTTTTGCAGTGTAATTTTGCCTCTTCTATGTTTTTTTCTCACTTTCTAACACTCATCCGGCTTCTTCTTCCTCTTCTTCTTATCTTTTGTTCCATCATCCCACATCGTACACCTCCTGCCTTCCTCACTCCCTCCCCCACCCTCCCCCTCCTCCTCCTCCTCCTCCTCCTCCTCTCTTTCTGGCTAATTTAAAATTTGTCAGGCGCTTGCGTCTTCTGGATGGCTGGCCTTTGATATTCTGTGAGCTCCATTTGGCACAAACAAGCCGGCGGCCCCGGTGCATCCTGCTGACTGCTGCACTAGTGGCCGGCCCCCGCCATTTATCTTAGCCCCGGCCACCCAATGCTTACTCATTACAGGAGCCTCGGCACCAGCTTAACCCCCCCCCATCTCCCCCACCACCACCACCTCCTCCTCCTCCTCCTCCTCCTCCTCTCTGCCATGCAAACATACTTAAAAAACAGCCTGAATTGTATGTGTGCGCGCATAAACACAAGCAAATGCAGATCAGCAAACAAATTCATACCCCACGGACACACACGGGGTCGGAGCATGCTGATGCAGGGACACGTGCTGTGTTGCATGTGTGTGTGTGTGTGTGTGCACGCTTAAACACACACACACACACACACATGCTTGGATCATTGCTCATATTGTGGTCGCCCCCCTGCAGAGGTAAATGCCTACATTACAGCGTACAGTATGAGCCCGTCTCTGTGTGTGTTATAGTTGAGGTTAAATGCTCCGTCTCTCCTCCTCCTCCTCCCCATCGGCTCTAAGTGCTCTCTCTCCACAAGTGTTTCTATACATGTTAAAGAGACTCCGTGTGTGTGTGTGTGTTTTTCCTGTGCCTTCTCGTGTGTTTGCTATAAATTGACCATTGTGTATCCGTGTTAATGCCGATGACCCGACGTGTCAATCAGCGTCGCCTGCACAGATCAATCTGCTCTGATGAGGACGTTCTCCTCCTCTCTCAGCTCAGGGGTTCTTCACGTCTGCTGTCAGATTTAGGTTGAAAGTAAAGATCAGTCAGTTTGTGGAGGCAGGAGGAAGGAGGACTCAAACTGCTGCAGCGGCCATGTTTGTTTTCTCTGGTGAGGTTTAACCTGGATCTGGTTGTTGTTCCCGCCATGTGACCCAGATCTAAAGTTTAAAGGTATAGTATGTAGGAATTCCCCCCATCTAGCGGTGCGGTTGCATATCTGAACGTATTCTTGATGTTGCATTCAGGTGAAATGGGGCAGACGTCAGACAGACAACAGAGGCTGCATGTAACAGGATAAACAAGCGTTTATGTAAACAAGTGGTCCACCAGCACGAGGCAAAACAATACAGGCGTGACAATATGTTGTCATGGTGATGTGGTATTGTTTTACCGTCTTTCTCTCGTGGAGTAAAATGACATCCGGTTGGTTTGCTGATGGCCGTCTGCCTGACTGCACCTGAATGCAACACCAGTGCCTCCGTCCTTCCTCACACTACACAGTGGTGACAGTTTTAACAGGCCGAGCCCACAGCTCCGCTCAGTTTCCGTGGTTACCTACGGTCACGCTGCCACTCAACGTAAAAAATGGCGATGCAACATGGCCGCCTCGGTTCGGTGCGTCGCCCAGCTGTATTTGTAACGACTTGTAACAACTCATTCTAAGGTACCAGAAAGCTTTCATTTGTATGTGGGTGTGATTCCACTTCAGTGAAATACGTATTTATGAAAGACAGATTTGATTTTTGCTAATAAAAAGCCAAATAAGTTACACACTGGGGCTTTAAAGACCGTGTGAACAGGACAAGTTACTTAGATCAACAGAAACAGGAGTCAGTAGCTGTGTCCCAGTTTAGGGTCTGGATCCCTCAGAGGCTCCTCCTCCTCCGTCAGCCTCGTCACCCGTTGGTAGATGTGACGGTCTGACCTTCGGAGCATCTCCTGATTGCAGCCGAACACAATCAACAACCTAACGTCAACCATTTGAAAGTGGCGGCGGCTTTTCTACACTTCCAGCGTTCCCTACCCTAACCCTAGCATGCTAGGGGGCAAATAATCAGTGATGGGAATAACGTTATAAATAAACTACCTTACTAACGGCACTACTTTACTCAGTAACTAGTAATCAAAAAAGTTACTGTTTCCCCCGTTACGTCATTACCGTTACTGACAATAAAATGCGCCGTTACTTGACTCAAGAACTCCCGTCACAAAATAGGCTAATAATAATACACCCATTAAAGTGTAGGCTACGTTATAGACACATTTTTCTCAGTGCATCAACATGTCAGAAAAAACACGTTTATCCGGAACTAACCAACTCACTCCTGTGCGAAAGAATATGAGTGATGTGGTTAGTTCCCAAATAAATGGGAGGTTAAGGGGGCAAAGTCCAAGTAATTTGACATATTTGAGAAATTAACGGAGTGCAAATAATCCTGGGATGCGCTAGGCCATTGACCATATTCACAGCATTATTTTGTTATCTTATTTATTTGATTTGGACAATGCACTTTAATCAACATATCAGCGAAAAGCATCAATATATGCCGGAGTTAGCACAGTTGCTAAATTTAATCCGTTGTCGCCATCTTTCCTTACGTCATCACTCGGGGTGGGTGAACAAACCGTAACTGCTGCGTTGCTGGCTGCAAGCCATACAAACGTTGGGAGTCTGATAAACTGCTTTCCTTTCCTGGTTGATACAGATTTAAGGAAGGCATGGGTTGTTAAGGTCAGAAGGGACATTGGGACATATTTCAAAGTAAAACGACATTTGATTTCAACTGATCTGAATTAAGCTAGCCGGCATTAGCGCCGTCAACATCATGTGACAGCGTTGTTGAATCTTCCCACCCCAAGCGATGCCGGAAGCAAAAATGGCGACGCTATGAATATGGCTGATGGAGGATAGTGTGTCCTTCTCCCTCCCTTCTCAGCGAGGGAGAAGGACGGACTTGGAAGAGCTTTGACAAACAAAAACCAACATGGCCGACGGTGGCGCTGCAGGTTTTCAGTGAAGATTTGGAGCAACCTGTGACTGTGATCCATAGTTAGAACAAAAAAAAAAATCATCAGATCACCATCACCATGAGCACTTGTCAATTTCAGCACAACAGGAGATTCTCATTGTCTTTTGGTTGCCACGGAAACACAGCGACGGGAATTCTCTTTCAAAATAAAAGTATATAGAGACAAATAGAAAGAAACACCTCTAAAAGTGGAGTGTAGTTCACAGCACAGCAGCGACGGCCCAGTGTTGGTACAGCGAGCTAAATGAATGTGTGTTGACACATGCTAGACATCCATCTAACATTACAACCCTCACCTCAAATCAAATCCATTGTCGGCAAGTATTGATTTGCCTCAACTTGTTTCTGCCACATGTAGATGTCACACAATGACACACACTGACACACACACACACACACACCTCCATGCCGTCTCCTCCTCCCTGCATTGTGCTTCCTCTCAGGAAGAGGGGCCAATTTCTACAGCAGTGAAGCTTTAAGTGGAGCAGAAAATAGACATTGACCTGTCTGTTAATATCGGCTTAATCGCAGCTCCGCTCTCTGTCTGGAGCCGCCACGGACACACTGAGTTAGACAGCAGCGTGTGTGTGTGTGTGTGTGTGTGTGTGTGTGTGTGTGTGTGTGTGTGTGTGTGTGTGTGTGTGTGTGTGTGTGTGTGTGTGTGTGTGTGGAATAAACGCTAGCTACATGTTCACATAACAAAACAAAATCACACCAAGATCTTTAAATGTGTAAATGTTGTTGTTTTATGTTTATTATGTTTGTAATAAAGCTTTTTTTTTTTTTTAGAAAATACAACAGAACACAAATTGATTGTTATTTTGATTTTGATTGTGACATTATTCTAGTCTTTTCGTTTGAATATTGCTGCTTAATTGTCGCAGTAGTAGTACATCAGTAGGCTACGGAAGCGTATTGCATTCGCTTCTGACTAAAGTTTTTCCTCCTGTTTTTCGGGGTAATTATTTTCTAACTTAATGAGATTTAAAAATCCCACAAGAAGCTCCCACCTGCAAGTAACATTTATCTGCTGCAGTCAAGCCTCCACTGCTCCACCAAAAATACAGTGGAGCTATCACGAGCGTTGTAGATTTTCAAAGGAAAACCCCGCTCAGTTTTCTTATTTTCACCGTGTACAGATCATTTCGTCCCAACGTTGTCAACGTAACCAGATGTAAATATTTACATATTTTTTTATAGGCTACTATAAAAATGTTTCAGTAAGATTATTACTTTTATTCTGCACCTGTGGATGTATTTTTTTTTTTAAATCTATCGTTTTGATGAAAAAGTTGTAGCTCTAACCTTTAAGAGAATATTCACTTATTCACTTTACTTACTTTTTTTTCCTTTTCTCTCTCTAAGGCCGTCGTAGTAAATTAACATGTTTGGGTCATTATCAAAATACGGTGAAAAACATGTCCCTGCACTTTTAAGACACACAAATGCTTGAAAAAAAAGAAAAAAGAATCCACATTAAACCAAAATGATGTAATTTAAAACCATTTTAAATGATGATGATAATTTCAAAACACTTGTCCCATTGCCATGGTTCAACGCTATTGGACAGTGTAAAAATATTTCCTCTTTTTTGTTTAAAAAAAAAAAAAGTGGTCAATAATGGGCAAACACTGGGCTTAATATATGAATAAAATTAAATCTAAATTGGCTATTTAATAATAAAAATATTTTTAAAATAATATCTGTCCTTCGATTTGGTGTCATTGGTGTTACTGGTATCACAGGCCATTATTTTGAAAGGTTAAGAATATGTAAGAGAACTCCCAAGGTCAGAAAGAAGAAGAAGAAAAAGAGCCATTTAAGACAATACATTGTGAGTGTCTCTTTCATGAGTAAAAAGTAAGATATTTCCAATTAAAATGTCATTTTTCAATGTGGTTCTTTTTTTGTGTCATTGGTGTTACTTTGATTTGCGCTATAATGAAATATTTTTATGGAAAAAAAAACAGTTTAATAAGTATAATTTATAGATTTTAAGGTGCTGACTCATGCTGGCTTTGAGCTAGCTTGGACACTATTTTGTGTAATTAGCCTTTTATAGATATTTGTCATTGGTGTTACTGTACACCAATGACAGAAAACTAAATACGTTTGATAGATGAAAAAAAAAGAAAAATATTCTAGTTGTCCATTATAGTTGGTAACATGGCCAACATGCTAATAAATAGTTCCCACTAAATTAAATGTGTGAAAACTGAATTAGAGAGACAAACACCGATGATGAAGATCCTGAAACGACTGGTGTCCATCACCGTGTTATTTCCTCCCTCATGAAGCCTGGATCATTAAAGACGACGACGGAGCGATTAACAAAAAAAGTCATCACTTCCTCATTTCCTTTAAAACCTGAAGACAGAAATCATTTCCTGGATCAGACAGGTGTGTGTGTGTGTGTGATCAGAGGCTGGGATGTGAGGTGAGGTGTGTGCACGACTTGAACCGGTCCCAGCTCGACATCAACAGGTGAGCTGTCAGTGAAGACAGGTGCAGGTGATGATCAACAGGAAGTGACTTTGTGCTTCATGACTGTGTTTGTTCTCATGTTAATGTTTGGATTCTTCCTGTGGAGCAGTGGCGTAAGTATCAACGGTGCAACCGGTGCAGCTGCACCGGGGCCCAGACGCCGTCAGGGGCCCATGAAGGAAGAGAGGGAGAGAAAAAACAGCTGTCCAGAATTGCCACAGGCCCCTGTTTTGTGAATGGAATAGCTCGGTGCGGGCCGGTAAGGTAACGCTGAGCGGCTGGTATGGGAGGAGGAAATGATAATTCGTCCAATCACCTTGATACCTGTCAGTCAAGATGAGTCGCGGTTTGAGCCGGTCAGGGCAGGCTGTTAGGTAGGGCTAAGTGTTGATATGGAGCTGCTGTCCGTGGTGCTTAAACGCTGGTTTGCAGGGTGAGAGAACTGATACCTAGTCAGTACCAAGTCGATCCTGACACGTAAAAAATACGTCGGTACCTGCGTTTTTTCTCGGCGGACCGTGTCGATCGCTGTCGGGACTGACACAGAAAGAATACGCGCGTGAGTCTGAGCAGCGCTCTGACAGTGGTGCGGCGTATGGACCATAATAAATCCATGGTATGGACCAGAGAAAATACAAACGTATGTAAACGTAGGCTAATACTATGAGCTGAAAAATGAAACAATGTGTCATTTTTGCACCAGTTTGTGTGCGTGTCCAAGTGTGTGTGTGTGTGTGTGTGTGCTTGCGCGTGCGCTTCTGTTTAGGGCGGCGGGTAGGGGCACAAAAAAAAAATTGCACCAGGGCCTATCACCATGATGTTACGCCTGTGCTGTGGAGACACACGGTGATGTCTGTAACTGTACATAAACCCAACCTGCAGTCATGATTCACATTACAAAAAAAACAATACAAATCGTCAATAACTCTGGAAATCTTCAGTATGAACACATGCATTTGTTCTTAAAGTCCCACAGTCTGAAGTTCACTGATGTTCGAACGACTGGCAAATCTACAAAACATGTTGAAATATGAATATGAAATATGAATATGAAATAATATGTGGATGAGGATCAGTAAAATAATAACCAATAAACTGAGCTTCCTCCGGCTCCATATGTTTGTTTAGATTGTTTTTCATGTCTAATAAAGAATAAATGAATGAATGAATATTTGTATCAGGATGTTTCTATGATTTTAATTGTATTTATTGTTTTTGCAGATGCAGCGACTTTGTGCTTACCGTAAAATAAATGTTCCCCCTTGGAGGGACGATTAAGTCAAACTTAACTTAACTTGGGCCGGTTCGATTCCACTGGCGGCCCTTTGCTGCTTCTCATGCCGTCTCTTCCTGCTTTTCTACAGCCGTCCTATCAATTAAAAGTATAATAGCCCCAATAATACTCAAATACAAAAAAAAACTCAACTTAAATGAATGAATAAGTTTCTATTTAAATGAACATAAGACAGAATATTTCTTCCTGCAAAGCAGCAGGAAGTGAACGCACACATCACATCTCCCCGCCAAAGTAAGAGTATGTGTGTGTGCGCGCTGGTGTGTGTCCGTATCGTACGTCCTGGATCATTTGACCTGGACTTTTCCCTCCAACCTCCATCAGAGACACTTTCCCAGTGTCTATAAAACTGATGCATGTGGCAGCATCACGCACAACCACCACCGGCCCCCCCGTTCCCCTGACATTCAGAGAGGACTGCTGCGTACACACAGGTGCACATGCAGGAGAGTTCACGTTCAAGTGTGTGTGTGCATGCATCACACACACACACACACACACACACACACACACACACACACACACACACACACACACACACACACACACACACACACACACACACACACACACACACACACACACACACACTCCCTCAGCCCCTCCCACCAGAGAAGTGAAGCCTTTTAATTATCTGCTGATTACCTGTTAGATCACCTTAGCTAATGGAGAGCAGCTCCCCGGGGAGCCATCCAATCTAACTCTCATCACACACAATGGGCTGCTCTTCACTGGAGAGACTCGCCTCCGTGTGTGTGTGTGTGTGGGAGACAGGTGTGTAGAGGATGTATGTGTGTGTGTATGAAAGAGAGAGAGAGAGAGAGTCCCTTTGAGGCAGATGCTGAGATTAGTACTGAAAATAGCCGTCTATTTATTCTTTCATACACTAAATTACCATCTCACACACACAGACACACAGACACACACACACACACACACTGTAGGGCACTTGTGTAATCAGATTTCGGTGGCAGGCCTCCATTTTCATCAGCTGCAGCTTCAGATGTTCAGATTATTGAACTTCGACGCAGCTCAGGAAAAAAACCTGGATTCAACTCTAAACTGCTCGTCTCGTCTTCTCTCTTCATTCGCTCTGTGTTCAGTGTTTTCTACCTTTTTGTTATCTGACTCTGTTTTATTAAATAATCCTGTTGTATAGAACAGTTACAGAAACGTCCATGACGTCATGGTGAAGGTGTTTAGTTCAGACTCCAGGAGAGTGATGCTGAATGTACAAATCAAATCTAGGTCTTGTTTTTGCTCCGTTTTAGTCTCCACCTCCAGCCTGGTCCTCACCATGTCTCTTACCCTGTCTTGTGAACAATTATGACCATCCCATTGTTGCAGCTGCAGGATTTCTTGGTTTTCCTCATCAAACTCATCAAATACACAATCCAACAACTCCACAACGCTCTGGTGGACAAGTTGTGAGCTGCACATTCACCACGCTATGAGATAATAACACAACGTTACCAGACAGAGTTGTTTTAGAGGGAAATTCATGCAAAACCACTGATGCACGTTGCCTTCAGGGACAGTTTTTCATCAACAGTCTCTGTATTTCTCTCTAAAACAACTCTGTGTGGTAACATTGTGTAATTATCTCGTAGTGTGGTGAATGTGCAGGTCACAACTTGTCCACCAGAACGTTGTGGAGTTGTTGGATTGTGTATTTGATGAGTTTGATGAGGGAAACCAAGAAATCCCATGAGCCTCCGTAGCGTAGCTCTGAGCTCTGAAAAATATCTTGCACCGACAATTAAAGGTAACGAACCTACTGCTATGACTATAGGGATTATGGCAATGGGCCAATTTGCCAAAATGTTGAACTATCCCTTTAAGAAAACACGGGACAAATACTTCCTAAACAATGCTCTTGGATGTTGGGCAGCGTTTCCACAACAGAACAAATGGCTTCGCAAACATCCATCTCCTCTGCCAACGTCATCACTGAACTACAACTTCCAACTTGAGCGCACGTCATTGTTCTCAGCCACTCTCCTCTGGTCGCTTATTGGTCGGTAGATTCTCTGCAGGAGAAAAGCCACAACAGTGTTTAAATGTTTAAATCAGACGGAGAACTGAAGGGAAATGGAAATGGAGCCAGACTATAGTCTATATAAATTGTGGACAGGTGGTTGTTTTCAATGTAAACGGGTGAAACCTGCAGCTGGAAACAACGGGAGAAGAAAACGGAGCTGCAGAGTCGGGCTGTCAGTGAACGTCACGCGACAAAAATATAGACTAATATAGCAGTTTGAAATCTCACAGTAAAAACAAACATTCATCAAAACATCAGATCTTAAAGCGATTGATCAGTCAATAACTTTTCAATGAATAAGTCTGAATAAAACAGGTCGAAGCTGCAACAGACTGGTTTGGTGCTACAGGCGGTTATACAGTACAGCTACATATACAACAACAACAAGAAAAAAGTCAGAAGCAAAATTCCTTCAAAAAAAAAAAGATGAAAAACTGAGTCTGAGGTTTTTGGCTGGATTTAGGAGAGGTGATGCTGTTGTCATGGAAACAATAAAAACCCTGTGGCACAACAAAACATCCCAAACCGTGAGTCCATGACTCTGATGTTTCCCAGACTCATCCGTCCACCACACACACACACACACACACACACACACACACACACACACACACACACACCACTTTGTTGCCGAGCGGCTTCAAAGTCAAAGTCGACTTCATTGTCGACGTCGCTTCATGTTCCAGGATTCAGAGGAGCGGGATTTCCTTTTCTCTCTGAGTGACAGCAAACGCAACAAACACACAAAAACAAACTGGACACATGGAGAGTTTCAGCTTCAGCTTCTGCTCAGTGTTGTTTAGTTGTTTTATTGTTATTTAATTTATCTCTAACATTTCTGATCAGCACTGGAACCATTTAATGAGTTAATATTATAGTTTATTGATGATCTTTAATCCTGCTGCTGTGATTTATGTCTGACACTGTGACTGTGGAGGTTTTTACCTTTTTATTCCTAACTAGTGGAGCAAATGAACTCACGTGACCTGAGAGGATGAAAACTACATGGTATTAACAGATATATAACATAAAGAAACAATGTTCAAATATAAAAATAAAGAGAGAAAACAGAACAAGACACGTGAGGGTTTAAACATATTTAACTCTCCCGTTGTCCTCCTGGGTCAAGGAAGGAAGGACGAAGGGAGAGAGGGAAGGAAGGAAGGAAGGAAGGAAGGAAGGAAGGAAGGAAGGAAGGAAGGAAGGAAGGAAGGAAGGATAAAGGGAAAGATGGGAGGAAAGAGGAAGGGGAAAAGGAAAGAAAGAAAGAAAGAAGGAGGGAGGGGGCAGATTGGTTCAGTTGGGTCAAAAAGGAAGGAAGAAGGGAAATAAGGGAAAGAAGGAAGGGAGGGGAAAAGGATTGTAGAAAGAAGGAAGGGAAAAGGGAAGGAAAGATAGAAGGAGGGAGGGAACAGATTTGTTCAAGGGAGGAAGAAAAAGTAAGGAAGAAGGGAACGAAGGGAGGAAAGAAGGAAGGGAAAAAGGATGGAAAGAAAGATGGAAGGAGGGAACAGTAAATTGGATCAAAATAGGAAGGAAGAAGAAATGAGGACAAAGGGAATGAAGGAAAAGAAAAATGATTGTGGAAAGAAGGAAGGGAGGAAGGGAAAGAAGGAAGGAAGGATAAAGGGAAAGATGGGAGGAAAGAGGAAGGTGAAAAGGAAGGAAAGATAGAAGGAGGGAGGGAACAGGTTGGGTCAATTGGGTCAAAAAGGAAGAAAGAAGTAAGGACGAAGGGAAAGAAAGAAGGGATGGAAAGGGAAGGAGAGAAAGATGGAGGAAGGGAACAGATTCATTCAAGGGAGGAAGAAAAAGGAAGGATGAAGGGAGGAAAGAAGGAAGGGAAAAAGGAAGGAAAGAAAGATGGAGGGAGGGAACAGATCAGGTCAATAGGCTCTATGCCGAGGGTCACATGACCAAACCGGAAAACGGGTAACTCCACTTCCGCTGAGATTCTGACAAGCACAACGCGCGGTAAAAACGAATCAAACCCACTTCATTTTTCCACGATTTTGTTGTTGCTCTTCCCAGGATGGCACAACAACTTTTTTATTCACGATGCCTGCAGGAATTACCCAATCTGAGCATGTCCGACGTCCATCGAATCATATCTAAAGCTCCTACCACGAAAATGGACAAGCTTAATGTTAATAGTTGTGCTAATGCTAACTCTCGCTGTCTGTAACTTACTGCCAGGTTATAGACTACTTGTTCCCTGCAAATTCTCAGGATTGATTACTGGCTGAGTTAATCTGTTTTTATGAGCCTGTCATCGGTTCACTGCTATTCCAACATGGAAATAAACATTTAAGACTTCCACTGCTTATTTTCTTCATATGTAATGTAGCCTATAATGTAAAAAACATCTTGTGGACATGGTAAAAAGGTTAAAAGCTCTAAAAAATGCCTTCTCTATATTTCTGTATACTTTGCAATTACCAGTTTGAAAAAAAGATTACACAAAGGAATGAAATATGAAGTTTATTCAACAATGTCCATTGTTAACATAAAAAAACATTTAATACACAACTTGTAACCTCCTTGTATGACGTCGGTCTGAAGGAAGTGCCGGCTGCAGACGGTGGTGCTCTTTTTTATTATTAACTTTTTTCTTTTAATATTGTGAATCCACTTCTTTCTTTGGTCCACGTCCTTGGGGAACGAATGTAAACTGACAGAGCTGTTGAATCTCCCTGACATAGGGCATTCAGGAACACAGCAAAAGCTGTGGTTGCTAGCACTTCACCTTCTTTTCCCTGTCTTTACTCGACATTTTTCAAACATAAAACATAAAAGCGATAAAAAACATTATACATTACATACAACATAAAAGAGACTATAACGTTATGACTACCTGTAGCAAAAGAACGCGTAGAAGTAGCTGGCTGTGGTCTGTTTGAGTTGTTTTTACCGCGCGTTGTGCTTGTCAGAATCTAAGCGGAAGTGAAGTTACCCGGTTTCCGGTTTGGTCATGTGACCCTCGGCATAGAGCCTATTGGATCAAAAGAGGAAGGAAGAAGAAATTAGGACAAAGGGAAGGAAGGAAAGAAGGAAAGGAAAAAGGATTGTGGAAAGAAGGAAGGGAGAAAGGAAGAAAAGAAGGAAGGATGGAGGAAGGGAACAGATTGGGTCAATTTGACCCAGAAGGACGACAGGAGGGTTGTTGTACCTCGTTCCACCACTAGAGGACACAAACACAGGTTTGGTTTGCAGCTTCAACATCTGGATCAGAGACGTCAGGACGTTGCTTTTAAAATTGGTCATCAGATGGATGGAGACTGTTTGTTTGTGTGAACTAACAATACATAATAATACATTTGTGATACATAATAAGGCTGGGTCTTGACTAAACATGAAAATTACTTTTGACATGAGTTTCAGAATTTTGTAACCCCTTCCTGGCCGATTGTTTTAGCTGCAAAAACATGTGATTTCTCATACTATGTTTTTATTTCATTATTTTGTATTCCTGTCTATATTCTGAAGGTTTTTACAGAGGGGATTGTTGATATATCATTCATACAACATTTTATTCCAAAAAAACAAAAACATTGAAATTTGATTTTCTTTAGGGCTGGTGACAGTATTTTCTCATTTACAGAGTGATAAAAAGAGATATCCAAAATCCCCTCTGTAAAAACTTCTGACTCTAATATGTTAACAAAACAAAATAAGAATTTTGAAAGTGGCTTTATTTCAGATTTCAGTTCTGGAAATGTATGTGAACATTGCATTATGCATAATGCATATTTCATTAGATATTGCCTCATTTACACATTTAAACATAAAATTTGACAAAACTTGTAATACAAAAAATATTTGTCTTAATGTGAGTGATAAACTTGGGAAGTTTCATGGTGATATCTGTAAAATACATTAAAAAACCCATAGGCATTGTCCTAATTTCTTCTTCCTTCCTCCTTTGATCCAATTGACCTGATCTGTTCCTTCCTTCCATCTTTCTTTCCACCCCCTTTCCCTTCCTTATTTCCCTTCTTCCTTCCTTTTTCTTCCTCCCTTGACCCAACCTGTTCCCTCCCTCCTTCTATCTTTCCTTCCTTTTCAACTTCCTCTTTCATCCCATCTTTCCCTTTATCCTTCCTTCCTTCTTTCCCTTCCTCCATCCTACCTTCTTTTCTTCCTTTCTCCCTTCCTTCTTTCCCTTCCTCCATCCTACCTTCTTTTCTTCCTTTCTCCCTTCCTTCTTTCCACAATCCCTTTTCATTACCTTCTTTCCTTTATTCACTTTGTCCTCATTTCTTCTTCCTTCCTCTTTTGATCCAATTGACCCGATCTGTTCCTTCCTTCCATCTTTCTTTCCATTCCATTTCCCTTCTTCCTTCCTCCCTTGAACAAATCTGTTCCCTCCCTCCATCTTTTCCTTCCCTTTTCCCTTCCTTCCTTCCTTCCTTCCTTCCTTCCTTCCTTCCTTCCTTCTTTCTTTCCCTTTGTCCTTACTTCTTCCTTCCTTTTTGACCCAATTGACCCAACCTGTTCCCTCCCTCCTTCTATCTTTCCTTCCTTTTCACCTTCCTCTTTCATCCCATCGTTCCCTTTATCCTTCCTTCCTTCTTTCCCTTCCCCCTTCCCCCATCCTTCTTTTCTTCCTTTTCCCTTCCTTCTTTCCACAATCCCTTTTCCTTTCCTTCATTCCCTTTGTCCTCATTTCTTCTTCCTTCCTCTTTTGATCCAGTTGACCCAACCTGTTCCCTCCCTCCTTCTATCTTTCCTTCCTTTTCCCCTTCCTCTTTCCTCCCACCTTTCCCTTTATCCTTCCTTCCTTCTTTCCCTTCCTCCATCCTACCTTCTTTTCTTCCTTTCTCCCTTCCTTCTTTCCACAATCAACAAAAACCAGGCCCCAGTGACCTTTCATTTGACCCTGGGGGGGGGGGGGGGGGTTGGGAAAGTCCAGTCCTCCTATCGGCCTGTGGCCTGGAGCCACCAAACAGACACCACTTCCGAGTGAGTCAGACTGAAGCAGCGTGGAGGAGGAGCGTGCACGTCTGGCACCGGGGGCTATAGGTTACACAGTAGCTATCACCCCCGTAACCCCCGACAACACACCCCACTCCCCCTCCTCCTCCTCCTCCTCCTGCTCCGGCTGGTTCCTCCACGCTCCCTCATCAGGGGGAAGCCTGGCCCGGCATCAGAGCCACGGTGCTACAAACACAGCAGCAGCAGAGAGAGATGAGAGGGAAGGTTTCCCAAAGATGCCTGACTGCTGCATCAAACAGGAGAGACACACGGGACCGGAGATAGAGGAGAGAGAGAGGGAGGAATGGAGAGGAGGAGGAGGAGGAGGAGGAGGAGGAGGCCCTGGAGTGGTGCCAAGTTCCCAAGGTAGTGTACAAGTATCTTTAGAAGCCGGGCGTCTTGTTAGCTAATACATTACACCAATCACGGCCGGCTATCTTAAGCTACAATTAATCTGTGCGCTGGCACAGGCTGATAGGACAGCAACATGCTGTTTCTTAATTAAAAGCAAACGGATTAAAAATGATTAATAACGGTATTAAATATTCTCATGGACTACAAGCGCGGGGAAATCGGGGGGCTTTCTTATGCGGGCTTAAAACGAAGAAGTCATTAACGGCGGGCCCAATCTCCCTAAGCCAGGGCTTTACTTTGTTTGGGATCACAAGTTGCTTACTTCATGAATATGCATTTTGCCCCTATCAAGTCGAGACCAAAAGGCAGTATCGTGGTGTGGTGCTGCTGCTGGAGCGCTGCTGTTTTTCCCCTCAGTGGCTGTGAAACTTTGAGTTTTTTTTTTTTTTTTGATTTGTGACATTTCGTGGTCTGCCTTTGTAGCCGGGGCCGAGGAGTTAACCACTTCCTGTCTGCACGCTGGCTGGCTGCAGGGGCGACGCTGCGTTCGCTAGCTGGAGGAAAACCAGGAGAAGAGTGGAGGAAAGAGATATAGTAGGGACTATGGAAAATTAATGATAAAAAAGACGAAAAACCAAGAAGAGCTGCATGATCTGCAAAAAATGTGATGGTTTTAGTGTAAATGGTTTAATTTTACTTTTACTTTTCACCTAAAAACAACTAAAATGGATCAAGTTTATAAACAGCTCTGATACTGAACTGGAAGAAACATCATCACTGATGTGACAGGAGATGAAGAGATGTTTGTGGATCCTTCAACGTTTCCACCTCAGATCCAAACTCACCTGAGTCACAGTTTATTTCACTTCAACCTCAGTCTCTGTCCAGATGTTTGTGTTTGTTTCAATGCAGGTGTTACTGTACATGTTTTAACCAGGAAGTGACAAACTGAGGATCCTTATCAGTGACGATGACGGTGACGATGACGATGACGATGACGATTCAGCTTCAACGTAAATGTTCTGGAAGAGTAGAAGCTGTTTTTGTTAAAAACAAATTTGGAGGGGGGGCTCCAAGGTGCCTCTTGCTGCCCGGGGCCCCCTGAGTGTCTAGAAACGCCCCTGTTTACATGAATACAGCAGGTAGAGAAGGTTTGAAAGGGATTTCCTCAACTAAGAACTTTCATAGTTGAATCTGATTCGTCAGATTTTGCTTTAAGTCGACAAATCGTTGAATCATGTTGAGTTTTCCTTCACTGGTTCATTATAATAAAAAATGAAAAACTTCACTTAAACAGACATGATACAGATCGTCTTCAGATCTCAGGTTTAATCATTAACTATAATTAACCGGTCACTGTTCATCAACTCATGTAAAGAAGAGACATGTAGATTTATATTTTCATTTATTTTAGATTTCCTCTGGTTGTTTGGTGAATTAAAGATTTTGATGCAGAAGAAGAAACTGAATGAAGTTCATTACATAACAAAGTTTTCACCTGATGTAAAACTATGAGACACTCTGATCCAGTTTCATTCTATACACACTATTTTATAGCAACATTAGCTGTGTTAATGCTAATTTAGTCATTTGTAGCTACAAACCTTCATTTTGAATGTGAACTGTTACTTGTGTTTTAATGGTGAAGAACTAGTTCTTGTATGAAAAGTGGTTTAAATAAAGTTAATTGACTGCAGAACTCTGTCGTTACCTGTTAACTGGTTTATTTCCTGCCTCATTGTCTGTATTTATAGTTTATATTAACAATAATAAAGATATTTTGTATAATTCATTCTATTAAAAGTGCTTTTAAGAACGTTTTTCTTTGCCAAACAAATGGAGCAGGAAACTAAACCATCATCTGGGTCATCATCAGCTGATCCGGTGCAGGTTGACTTCCTGTCGCCGTGGGAACGATCCGTGTTCTCTGAGTCAGGAAAAAAACAAAAACAAAAGCCATCCCAGTTCCCTGTGAACAGTAGAGCAGCATCGTTGTGCAGCTCCAATTACAGGCTGCTCTCTAATCAGGCCCTCTGGTTCTGTGTGAGTTAAATACTCATGGCTGCTGTCCAATGGCTCCTGCTGCATGTGCCAAGCCCGAGTGTTAGTTGTAATTGACCATACAAGCCTTTTCTCCCCTTTTCTCTGCTAATTTCATAAGTGCTATTTTTAAAATGTCAATTATGAGGCAGATTAATGTATCTTAATGTGAGATTAGATGCATGTTGGCGTGAATCACAGGGCGAATCACACTGGTTTGGTTCCATTTCTGCCCCTATTATCCAGCACAAAGGGCCTTTCTGCTCCGCTTCTGCTCCGCCGCCACCGCCGGATTTTTATAAAACCTTGTTCAACCAAACGTTGTCGTGCTGCAATTGTTGGTATGATTCCTCTTTGGTTTGGGCATTTTAGAGGAGTTTTTGTCTTTGCCCAACACTCACACACACACACACACACACACACACACACACACACACACACACACACACACACACACACACACACACACACACACACACACACACACACACACACACACACACACACACACACACACACACACACCTCTGGATAAAAACAAGGTGTTGATGTTGTCGCTACGTCCACGACATCGTTTTGTTCAGAAACCAATTATTCCTCTGCTTCTCAAAATGGTTTCATTTGGCTCCTTCTCTCTTTAACAATTCAAACTCTCACTCCTCTCCTCTGTCTCTTTCTTTCCTCTTCCTCTTCTTCCACTCAGGTAAAACAAGGTGTGATGTTTATCAGTGACGGATTCAGAAACGTTTCCCAATCAGAGCTCGTTGGCTGTCATGTTTGTGTCTATAAAAACATATATTTCATTCTGTCGTGTGTGAAAATCTAAAACATGCATCAGTTTGTGTCGAGCTGTAACTGAAACACTGTTCTCTCATTTTACAACCGATATTTTCACTTTTATCCCAGAGTGGAAACTGTGTTGTATCTGTCTTTAAATAATAAAATCATATCTTCAGAAAAAAGCTAATAAAAGACTAATGGATAACAGTTTTAACACAATAAGAACTTGACTTGGGCGAAAACCAAAACTTAATATCTCAGTATTATTCTGACCCAAATACCAAACCTCATATGATCATTAACAACACAATACTATTAAACTATTTCATGTTTATATTGTTTTTGTTTCTTTATTAACATAAACTGTTGCCTATAAAGTTAAGATTAATTGTGGTTTAATTTTCAGAGAATATACACTTTATCTATCAAGAATAAATCACATTGTCACAATCATTTAATGAGAAGAGGTAAAAAAAAAAAGAAGGAAAAAAAATCCAACTTTATGGGCAACCATATATAATTAAAGCAGAAGTGAGTGATATATTTGTGTTAATATAAGTCTTAAATAGTTATATCTTCCGACAGCAATCACTTACATAGAGTGTTTGGACTGGAACACGGGTCTGTCAGTCACTCTGCTCTGCTCTGAGCCGAAGAGAAAACATTTATCGTATCCTACAGTTTTTATCCAATGAGGAGAGAGAACAGTATGCAGGGCTGTGTGTGCAGCCAAGGAACGCCGTGAATGTGGTGACGTAGCGACGAGGACTGTTATGGTGCGTTCAAGGAAACTCGTATTTTTCCGACCGTGAAGTGGTACCAGTTCGATCTGGTACGAGTTCACCGGTCGGAAGTTACGAGTGGCCGTTATAGTGACTTTCACCGGTAAAACAGGTCGGAAAAACACGAGTGGGTTGCCTGGAACGCTACAAAGTCGTAAGTTGTGACTTGAAGCTGTAATTTACGATTTCAAAAGCCTGCCTGGAACGCAGCATTAGCGAAAACGACCGGATCACTCACTTCTGCTTTAAGGAAAGTCGATCATGTGACAGTCTGTGATCTGTTTCCTGTTTCTGCTCTGGTTTTATTCTGAAAATCCAGACTGGAAGTTGTGATTTGTATCCTCTTCATTTTTCATCCTTTTACCCACAATGCCCTTCTTTTGCTTAGGAACTGAACCTACAGTAACTAACTCCACCTGCAGCAGGCGACGACGGTTCTGGTTCTGTTGGAGCAGAAACAAACTCTGGAGTCTCCGGCTGCAGATAACATGATGTAATTAGCAGAGAATGAACTTTTAACATCTACAAATAGACACTTTACTTGATTAAACCAGTTATAACTGTTAACAGGAACAATACAAAAACAAAACTGAACAAAATTCAGTCAGTAAAAACACTCACTGTAAATGGCAGGTTAATATCTGGCAGTATTTTTTTGTACTTTGAGTAAAAGGTGTTATATTATTATTATTATTATTATTATTATTATTATTATTATTATTATTATTATTATTATTATTATTATTATTATTATTATTATTATTATTATTTATCATATTTGAATATATATACTCCATTATTATTATTACAACAATTTCCTGAGAGAATAGTAAGGTTTCTGATTCATATAAGAGATGCACCGAGTCCACAACAAATTTCCCCTCGGGGACAATAAAGTTTATTCTATTATTCTAGATAGAAACTCCATTTGTCTAGAAATCACTATCCAATATTAGTGACTCATTAGGAAAACACATAATTACACATAAATACACAATATTATACAACAGAGGCTGTTGGTCTGAAGAAACTGAAATTTTTATATTGTTAGAAATGTAAAAGAACAAAAAGCAGAGTGTTTGTGACAAAGAAGAAACATATAAACACACACACACACACACACACACATATATACAGTATATATATTATGTACACAAGCAGCCACAGACAGAGCAGTGACAGTGTGTCGCTCGGCCTCAGAGGAGTTGATGTAGAGATGTAGACGGATGGAGAGGCGACGGTGAAGAACCTGAGGGACTAAACAGTCTGAGAGAGAGAAGCAGCTTAATTGATAATCAAACACCCACCAGGTGTAAATGGCTGTTTTCGCTTCATCTGTGTGTGTGTGTGTGTGTGTGTGTGTGTGTGTGTGTGTGTGTGTGTGTGTGTGTGTGTGTGTGTGTGTGTGAATGAGTTTCTCCACATGCACCTTTTGTACTTGTGCGCTCAGTATAAGGGTGTGTGTCAGTGTATGTCAGTGTGTGTGTGCAGTATTTCCATAGAGGCCGGACAAGAGATTTCAAAGACCTGGAGAGCTCCCATTCAGCCTGAGTCTTTCATATTGACCTCAGGGTGACAGGAGGACAGAGGGAGACACATCAAGATGAAAGCAGGGACACCACACACACACACACACACACACATATACACGCACACACACATATACACACACACATACACACGGTGCGCAATCATCTTCCACAATGAGCTCTCTAAACTGTTGTGAAATTCAAATCCAGCCTGGGCAAACGCTTCCACACACAAACAGCTGCTTTCTGCTGCGTCTTCTCTCCGTATCGTCTCATAATACACTGCAAAAACTCAAAATCTTTCCAAGAATATTTGTCTTATTTCTTGTCAAAATGTCTCATTTCTAGTCAAAACTAATCTCTTTCCACTTAAAATAAGACTCATCACCTAAAAATTAACTTGTTTTTAGATCATTTTCACTTGTTTCAAACAAATTTTCACTTGAAATAAGTAGAAAAATCTGCCAGTGAAAGAAAGTTTTTTGTGCTTGTAATAAGAAAGAAAAACTTGCTCCACTATCAGATTTTTCTACTTATTTCAAGTGAAAATCTGCTTGAAAGAAGTAAAAAGTGTCTAAAAACAAACTACTTTATATGTGATGAGTCTTATTTTAAGTAGAATTAGATTTGTTTTGACTAGAAATAAGACAAATATTCATGGTAAGATTTTGAGTTTTTGCAGTGCAGAAAGTGACACAATGAGAGTGTGAAAGGTAAAAGTAATGAAAAGAAGAAAAAACTGAGTCACATTGTGATTAAAAGCTCCCGCTGCGCCGTGGCCGTGGGCAGGTGTGGGCTCGTCGCTCACGGTAACGCCTCACCGTCCAGGAAATGAGTGGGAAGTCACTGCTGCACGTGTAGAATAACACGACTGAGGAAGTGACACGCTGAGCAGTTTGTCCAGACGCACAGACACCGACTCACTCCGTCCGTCCTCTGATTGGTCCAGATCCACCTGCTGTCACTGTTCCAGATCATTCATGTCTGCTATCGGACTTTTAAATCTGGACACAAGTTTGTGAAAATGAAATTTATTTTGTTTTTCTTACAACTGATTGTGTGTTATTCATTAATATATGTATATATTTCTACGTTTCTATGTCTACTTACACTCTGGACCGGATTTATTTATTAAGTTTGCTCTTCTCAGTCTCTTATTGGTTTATGAACACCTGGTAGTGGGAGACACAGGAGGGAACCTGCTCGCTGTCACATTGTAAACATATGCACCTGTATGTGTGTATGTATGTACAGTATGTATTAGGGGTGTGCATTGGCACTGCCCTCACGATTCAATTCGATTACGATTCAGCAGGTAACGATTCGATTCGATTCGATTCTACGATGCATTGCAATGCATCAAAATTCTACTGCACAACACGGCAAATTTTTCATCAGTCATGAGATATTGAACAACAGTTTTTATCGGCTGCTATGTGTGTATTATCGCCTCTCCTGTATCTTTGACATAAATGTCATTAAATAAAATAAAATTGAATGGTACAGGGGATACAGGATATGGCATTTTCAAACCTGAAAAAGAAAACATAAATCACTTCTAGGGCTGCCTCCAAAAATTAGCCAACCAAAATTTCATTGGTCGATTTAACAAACAAACCTTTGGAGCCGTACTGTCAATATTAACTCAAAATCAATATGACTGAACTATATGAAAGACTATGGGGCTTTTATTTTGAAGGGCCAGATACAGGAAGTCTAATGAACAATTCCTTTAAATCAGTGAGACGATGCCCAATGAGCAGCGGGTCCCCGTCCGCCGACTGGCCGAAAATATAACTCTGTACTTTTGAGGACCCGTGTCCCTGGGTTTGAGCCACAATTCACCGGATTCTGATTTTTAAATTCAGCGGCTACTGAGCGAAGCCTGGCGTCCCCTCACGCTGGCCACGCAGTGTGTTCAGTAGCAATGACCCGGCAGAGGAACAGAGAGAGTGGAACCTGTTACCTGCCTACCTAAATAACCTCCCCAGGTGAGGACACGGCGCCGCCCGCTGGCGAGGACACCATTACACTCTTATCAACCTCAGTATCAATCCTCCTGGCCTGTGATTGGTCGGATTGATGACATGTGACTTAGAAACAGGAAGTGTTGTTGTTGTTGTTGTTGTTGTAAAGCTAAATAAAGTTAATCTGTCTGTTTTTCTTTTATCCAAAGTGATCCACACCACCACAGGTCAAAAACAATATGGATGCCATTGGCTATCGGCCATAAGAGACAGACTGTCTGTGCTGCAGCAGCTTGCAGATCAAACCTATGACACAGACACACTCTACAGGAGGAGGAGATGCAGCTTCACCTCCACCTCCACCTCCACCTCTTCCTGCTCTCTGATATCTGAGGAGAGGACGGCGACGCTCCGTCTTCTCCCAGTCCGACGCTCCGCGGCTCTGCCGCCCTGAAGATGATCAAAGTGCTATTTTTCTAAATTTCAGGCTTTTTAACTTCAACAGTCTTAGGAGGGATGAAGCAGATCATACTAAGATGATGAGAGAGAGGGAGAGAGTGTGTGTGTGTCTGTGTCTGTGTCTATGTGTGTGTGTGATGAGGGATACAACATCTTTGTAGTCGCTCTCCCTTTGTGTTTTTTTCCCTCCTCTAACTCTCACACTGGGCCTGCAGATAGGTCAGCTCCATTACCAATCTGCCGGCCCACAAATATTTAAAACAAATTGAATCGCACACCCAATACCCATCACAATTACGGCAGGCACAATAACTAAATTAGCAATTCAACACAATAATTGGAAATGCGGCTCGCCCGGACCCGCAGGCCTCCCCGGAGGGCCCGGCTGATCTGTGGAGGCACGTCAAGCCCGTTAATTCCACAGCTAATTACTGATGCACGGCGGAATGAAGTTGTTTGTCTCCCAAATACCATTTTCAGTTCACGCCGCGGCGAGGAGGAAACACAGGCCCGCGTGCTGAGACAGAACAAAAACAACAAAGGAGGAGGGCGAGACACAAGAGCGCCGTCACGCCTCGTTCTGCTTCCTGCTGCCTGCACTTCCTGAAGATCATCATCATCACCATCATCCTCATCATCATCAGGGCGTGTCGGCTGCAGGAGAAAGAAATGAGATCGGCACCTTGATTATTACAGAAATGATCACTTTTTGCTGCATTATATGTTTATGATGGAAATAGTTTTATTTTGAAAGGGTCAGACAACTTCCTGTCTGAGGCCTGAGCAGCGTGCGGCTTCAGCGCTAAGTCATTTCAGTTTCATATTCGTACATCTAAACCTGTAAATCCACCTTTAAATGGATATGCCAAAAAAATTTTTTTATGTGTCTTGCCTCACTTCCGAGTCCATGACCAGCAGATAGACACCATCCTTTCAACTGTGCGTGCAGTAACAAGGGAGATAGAGCCGTATCACCCGTAATTAGCTTAGCTCAAACGCTGGAAGTGTATAGGTTGTGTTAGCCAGCCGAAAGCAGCAGTTAGAAGCTGATTTCATATTAGCTCTATACTCTGTAAATATATCACTTTATCCACATTATAAACATTTTTAGGTGAGAAAGTAGCCGTTTAGATCAGCAGTGTGTCGTTAATTTGTCTAAATACCAGCTGTTTACAATTTTGTTCAGACGAATTCGGTGCTACTCAAGCTAGCCGTTGTGACCAACACACTTCCGGTTATTTTCACAAAATAAAACACCCGTTGCCCTTTACATACAGAAAACCATGACGATAGAATTTGTGCTTTTACTTTGAAATAGGAAGCTAACCTACCCTCGATGTAGCTAGCTTGTCTTTGCTTGAACCCTCCGTTTTTGACCGATCTGGTCCCGTTAGCGGCATTTGACCGCTCAAGATGCCTTACCGGAGAGTTTTGTCAGCTCTGAGACAAAGATCGGCCCGCCGGTTTCTGTTTAGAGTTGCTGAAGAGTTTCTCTGATGACTTTAGGTGGAGGCAGGCTAACACTACCCATACACTTCCAGCGTTTGAGCTAAGCTAATTACGGCGATACGGCTCTATCTCCCTTGTTACTGCACGCACAGTCGAAAGGATGGTGTCTATCTGCTGGTCATGGACTAGGGAGTGAGGCAAGACACACAAAAAAAAAGTTGCCGTATCCCTTTACAGTAACTGCCTTTTATGTGCATGTTTATCACATGTCAGCATCAATTTAAAGTATCCACATCATGTGAACATATGATGAGCCTGTAGAATATGTTTTGTTTTATTCGGTCAGTCAGTATTAAAACAAACATGTTATTTGCACTAGTTTTGTTTTTGTCATCACTCTTGTTAAATGCACACACTTTGTTTTGTACCTTGTGTCTTCTTAAATGTCTCCTCTGTGTGTCCTCTCAGGGCTAATAAAGTTTGTTATATTGAACTGAATGTGAATGTGTTGATTATTTTTAGTTTAAAGGCACAATAAGTGATTTGTAAACGTGCACTCTGGTGGTGGTGACGATGCTGCAGCAGCTAAAACAACATCTGCGCTGTTTGCTATGTGTCATGAATCAGTGATTTTTAAAAACTATTTAAAGCTTCATTTGAGTAAAAGTCACTTTGATTGAACGTCTGTTTTTGTATCTTATCAGTTTGATCACCTATTGTATTGATTAGTTATCAATAACAACACAGGGAAACAAACAGGATCTGTAAATCGTCTTCACAACCTAGATTTGTTTTTCAATACAAACTTAATTTCTACACATTCATTATGAATCTGCACAAATTTTTTTATTATCAAACAGTTGTAGTTTTTTTTCTGAAAAAGAAAATTTGCAACAATTTCACACTTCACCGTGATGACGAGCTGAGACGTCGACAACAGGAAGTAGTTTTCTTCCTGAGACACAAACAACGGCCTTAAAGCTTCAGGGTTTATTAAATACTGATGTAAGACACAGATAAAACCATCAGTAATATCAAAGTGGACGACTTCCTTCCTCCTTCCTGCTCTGAAATGACTCGTTACCCCATAATAAGGCTGAATAAATGTAAACATGCAAACAGCTGAGCAGCGTCTGAACTGTACATGTTGTTTCCATCTGCATGTTTCCATCTACTATGGCGCCTTGGTAACGAGGACGAGATGGGATGATTCACTTTTACTTTAGATGTAAATGAGGAGTTTGGAGGGAGGCTGTAATCTGACAGAGGCGTCCGGTGGGGGGGTTGTGAGGGGGGGTTGTGAGGTCTGTCATTGGGGTTTCTGAGTGTCAAGGCAGCGAATTAGCGGCCAAATTGACCATGTCGCCACATCAGAATTTCCGTGCCAATCAGCCTTGAACATAAACGACAGTGGGAGAAAACAAACCCGTACGAGCGGAGAGGAGAGGAGCGGCGTGAACAGAGAGGGGGGGGGGGGGGGGGGGGGGGGGGTGGGCGGAGGCTTTTGGGGCCGTGATGATTGAGGCCGGTGCTAATTTGTATCCTGTCCTTGTAGCCCCCTCGCTAACTAATCCTCCCCATCTCTATTTATCCTCTCAGAATCTCATCGGGGGGAAGCGGGCGTCGTGTATTAACAGCTGGATCCATCTGAAGGGTCGCTGCCTTTTGAGACGTCGCTCCCATCGTGTGCCGAGAGCTTAGCCGCCACCATCATCACCACCACCACCGCTGCTAAAGAGCGTCCGGTGATGATGACACGTCCAATTCAACGTATAGATGTGTGGCAGTCTGAAGGTCTAAGGCCTAATCTGATTTGCTTCGGGGGTTCAGCAGGGCCAAGTTATGGATTTATGAAGAAAAAGAAGGGAAAAGAAAGACGGAGCGCAGACAAAACCGTGTGACCCTAAACTGTCGTTGTTGCTGTCAGAGGCAGAGTTAGACCCGGTGGTTCACACTGTAAAAACAGCTCAGTTAAATCTGCTGCTCATAACTCTGAGATTAACAGCGACACTGATCAGGTCCTGATGATGAATGTGACACAGTCTGATTGATGACAGATGAGTGATGGAAAACACATATTTACATAAACTACCCCCCCTCCACTCTGTAAATCCGTCGATGTGAGGGTCTAAGGACAGAGGATGTTGCTACGATGCCATGTAAAGCCCTTTGAGACAAACTGTTTGTAAAAACGGGCTATACAAATAAAATTGCCTTGCCTTGCCTTGCCTAAACACAGAGTTCAGTTTAATATTTAACAAACTGAGGAGATCTTAGTGTTCACAGCTACAGAACCTGGTTGTTAGTATGAAGTGTTGGTCGTTTGGATGATGCACGACTCTCCACAAGAAGTTAAACTCTAACTAAATGTTATATTATTAATTCATTTTCATTTGATTTGTGCAACGTTATGTAGTACGGTGGCCCCCAGAGTTCAGATCACTGCAGCTTCAAAAGATGCATGATCCAAATCCAGAAATCACTTCTCAACACAACAGTATGTGTTCCTGAGGACACGATAAAGCGAGGGACCGGTTTATTAGACCGTCAATATCACATGATTCACATGATATTGATCATAACATGGACTGTTAGCTTAGCATTAGCCTTTAGCCTGGTCCCTCACTTTACTGTGTCCTCCAGAAACAACTTCCTGTTGTGTTGCAAGTTTTTGTTGCACATGTTTTGTTAAACTTATGAAGTTGTCTTACAGTATGTGTTTGTGTCTTTTTTGTGTGTTTTCTACGGCTGCAGTGAGTTGAGCCTTCAGGGCCACCGTAGTTTAACACCTGACTTTATTTTACAGACAGAATCTGATGCTACGACACCTGAGAGTCACATTTCAGATACTTAAATATATGATATATGCAAGTTGTTTTAAAGGGAAAGTTCAACATTTTGACAAATTAGCCCATTGCCATAACCCCTATAGTCATAGCAGTAGGTTCATTACCTTTAATTGTCGGTGCAAGATATTTTGCTAAGCTATTAATGGTGGAGCAGAGTCGTGAGCTGCTCAGAGCCTCGCTACGGAGGCTCATGGGATTTCTTGGTTTCCTTCCTGAAGGCAACGTGCATCAGTGGTTTTGCATGAATTTCCCTCTACAACAACTCTGTCTGGTAACATTCTGTTATTATCTCACAGCGTGGTGAATGTGCAGGTCACAACTTGTCCACCAGAGCGTTGTGGAGTTGTTGGATTGTGTATTTGATGAGTTTGATGAGGAAAACCAAGAAATCCCAGGAGCCTCCGTAGCGTAGCTCTGAGCAGCTCACGGCTCTGCTCCGCTGTTCTAAAAATAGCTTGCACCGACAATTAAAGGTAACGAACCTACTGCTATGACTATAGGGATTATGGCAATGGGCCAATTTGCCAAAATGTTGAACTATCCCTTTAAATATCGGATCTATGAAAGTAGTTTTAACTCAAGAAGCTGCATGATAAATAAAACCCTGGTGGTACAGTCGTATCCAGTAGTTTAACGTCACGTTCCAGTGTGAACTGTTTCAGAAACAATGAGCAGCAGCAGCGACCCACTGGTCCACTGCTGCTCTGACCTTCAGGAATCAAACCTGCGATCAAACCAACCAACCAACCAGCAGCAGCAGCAGCAGCAGCAGCAGCAAGGTCACACTGGGTCCATCTCACATTTCGAAGAACATCCTGACAAATAGAAAACGGCAAGATACTCGATTCAGGAAGTCCTCACCCTACACACACACACACACACACACACACACACACACACACACACACACACACACACACACACACACACACACACACACACACAGCAGCCTATCTTCTTCTCTTCCCTCTTCACTGATTAAAATAACCTCGTCTCCCGTCGGGGAGGAGTCAAGCTATTTTAGAAATAAATATTCCCAAGGCGGACAGACGGGACATACTGATCTGTGTGTGTTACTGCGTGTGTGTGTCACTGTGTGTGTGTGTGTGTGTGTGTGTAGGTAAGCCAGTGTGTCCCCCCTGATGCCTTATCTCCCCCCTCCTCCTCCTCCTCCCTTTTCTTGCAACACACACACACACACACACACACACACACACACACACACACACACACACACACACACACACACACACACACACACACACACACACACACACACACACACATACAGTCTTTATCACGACCCTACACTTGGGCTCAGGCTGGTAATCAGAGCAGCGAGCTACACCCCCCCACTTTCCCTCACCCCTCCCTCCCTCTACCCCCCCCCCACCCCCCCACCGAGGGAAGAGGCGCAGTCTAATCTCAACTGTTGCATATCTAATACTAATTGGAATCCTGCAACTGGGTCACTCTCATTGTTTTTCAAGTATTGTCAAGTCGGGGGAGAAACATATGAAACTGAAATTACACCCCTTTATATTATATACCCCCCCCCCCCCCCCCCACAACACACACACACACACACACACACACACACACACACACCCCCCCCTCCTCTTTTTTAGCTGGAGCCTTGATTGGATCCTCTCTCACTCGGCAGCAGCAGCGTGTGTGTGTGAAACAGAGAGAGAGGAAGATAGAGAGATCAAAGAAAACAGATGTGGTCGCTCGTAAAATACACACGAGTCTACACTCACACACACACAAACAGTGATGTACACACACAGACACACACTGATGCTCTTCTCCTGCAGATATCCGGTGTCCGGGGCGACAGCGGCTGCTCTTGTAGAGGTGACGGCCGGCGCCCCGGACACGCACCCCGGGGTGACCGTACGACATGACTGAGGAGGAGTGTGTTCCTGTGTGTGTGTGTGTGTGGGGGGGGGGGGGGGGGGGGGTAGTGTGTGTGTAGCTGCTCAGTCATGACAAGAAAGAAAAGATGAAGAGGGAATCCAACATGAGGCTCCACAGCTGCAACCAGAGACATTAAAACCTCCTGTGATTGGTCACAATGATGATTTACACTGCAAAAACTCTAAATCTTACTAAGAATAGTTGTCTTATTTCTAGTCAAAACAAATCTGATTATACTTAAAATAAGACTCGTCACATTAAAGCAGTACTAAAGAACTTTCAGTTTTGGTTGAGTTTGGCGGCGCCTGTGGACCAAAGCGGTAGTGTTTTGCCTGAAGGAAGACTCCATTTCCCATGAACACTAGCGTGAAGCCCTGTAAATATCCTGCATTAAAATTAACAGAAGACATCAAAACTAAGTTTCTGTTTTCAGTGGATCATTTCAAAGTGAAAACACAAACATAATCCATTGCTAAAGTGCCGTTTTGCCTGTTCCCTCCTTGTTGTGACTCGCAAAAGTGAAAGTGAAAGTAAAGTGAGAGCAGGGTTCCTACCATGCTCCTCAAAGCTGCTTAGTGCCAGAGAAAGAGATACAGACCCCCTCAGACCACGACAGAGGTGTCATTCAACTTGTTGTAAGTCGATGTATCATCACAAAAGTTATGAAAATATTTTATGAAGGTTGAAAAGTTACTTAGTGCTGCTTTAAAAAGCAGCTTGTTTTTAGACACTTTTTACGTTTTTCAAGCATATTTTCACTTAAAATAAGTAGAAAAATCTGAAAGTGGAGCAAGTTTTTCTTTCTTATTACAAGCACAAAAAGATTTTTCTACTTATTTCAAGTGAAAATTTGTTTGAAACAAGTGAAAATGATCTAAAAACGGGAGCGTGCCTATGTTCCCTCAGCCCTATGTTCCCTCTGGACTCTCTCTACCTATCTGGACTCTGTCTATCTGGCCTGTCTAGCCTCTACCTGGTCTTTTTACTAAACTTAACCAACTCTTTTCTTCATTGCCTAAACCCAAACAATGGTGGGACCAAAGGGCTGTGGGAATAGGGCCTAATTTTCAGTGACAACAAAAGTTAGAAATGAGGGAACATAGGGCTGAGGGAACATAGGGCCTAATTTTCAGTGACGACAAAAGTTAGAAATGAGGGAACATAGGGCTGAGGGAACATAGGGCTGTGGGAACATAGGGATGACCCCCTAAAAACAAGGTACTTTTTAGGTGATGAGTCTTATTTTAAGTGGAACGAGATTAGTTTTGACTAGAAATAAGACAAATATTCCTGGAAAGATTTTGAGTTTTTGCAGTGTATAGGGAATTGATCATTATGATAAACTGTAATAAACTCAGTTTCCCACAGAAACAGGAAGTAGCTAGATGCTAAATACTGAAGCTGAGAAACATAAAAACTGTGTTTTCTTATTAGTGTGTTGTCTCAGTGTTGTGGCCTTCTTACGGTTGTATTGTTCCAATGTCGCTATATTAACTGTGGTTTATCCTTTGTTTTATTGTTGTTGACTTTTTTTCTTTTTTTTTGTGTTTGTCTGTGTGTTGTTGAGAAGATGCTTGTTTGATGAGTTCATGTTTGTCTGTATGTTTGGACGATGATACATCTCAAGGGGTTTATCCAAATATAGAAATTTCAACTGAACGTGAATGTATGAAAATAAAATGTGTTTGTTTGTGCATAAAACTTTGTGTGAATTTTTCATTTTTAAGCAAATCCATTAAATGTCCTTGCTGACAGTCTCCTAATATATTACAATATGTGACATCGTCAGATTGTTGCCGAGGCTAACTGTTAGCATGCTAATGTAAGTAGAAGAAACAAGCGATGAAAGGAGTTCTTCCAGGCTGCTCAGTAAACAGATGGAAAAACTAACGTATCAGAACATAAACATTTAAAAGATCATTTAAAATCCTTTCATTTCATTTTTTTCTGGCTCCAACTGACTCTGATGTGATTGAACCAGTAAAAAGGAGACGAATGAGGAAACTAAACGTCACTTAACTTTGTCCTGGTGTCAGTAAGAAACTGTGTCTGTGCTTTACACTTTGTATTTCTAGTTTTATACCTATTTACTGTAAATTCTCACATAAAAGCCGAGTCTCAACCAGACTAGGTACTGGACCGGGTCTGGCTCCAGGTTTGAGCAAATAAAATCCGAGTGTCAGTTAGAAGTCGGGTCTGTTTCTGTTTTCTACAAGTTCATGTGAATGAACAAAACCTCTCAAAGGCCACGATCGCCTGTTTGAGCCCTTTCTGAGCTGCTTCATTCCTGCTACAGTTCTCAACGGGACAGAAAATGAAGACCTGACCGGCGGGTGTTGAAGCTCAGACCTGATGCAGCTAGACTCACATAGTTATTTGTTTTTGCATTTATTCATTAGAAGTTGACTCGGTGCTGGTTTAACTAGTAAATGATGATGAATCTGTTAAACAGGAACAACAGAACCAGTGGAGAGGAGTTCACTCTTTGTTCTAAATGAAATAAAAGCAGCTGAAGCAGATAAAAGCCTGAGCTGCTATTGGAGGAGTTACGGTAAACTAATATTTAGTGTTTTATTCTGTAAAACATTTTGTCAAACAATCTCTGACACAGCTGTTTCCTTCAGGATTCATAAAGTTCTTCTGGTTCTGGTTTAGGAACGAGTCTCAGTGTTTACTCACCTATAGGAGTATGTGGAGGAAGATGAAGGTGATGGAGGTAGATGAAGGTGATGAAGATGATGGGGGAGCTGCTGACTGATGGGCCGGTGCAGGACGTTTCCTGGTTTCACCCCTGCAGCAACATCAATATGGAGACTGAGAGAGACTCTGGCTGCTCTGCTGCAGCTCCATTAACATGTTGCTTGTCAACGAAGGGGTCGGTCACTCACACACACACACACACACACACACACACACACACACACACACACACACACACACACACACACACACACACACACACACACACACACACACACACACACACACACACACACACACACCAACACACACCTGAGGGCTCAAAAAGCATTTAAGCAAACGCTGAAAACTGCTGATTTCTGATACTCTGAACTTATTCTCATGCTTTATAATCTGTAGTGTAAAAACCTTTTGCTCCCTTAAAAACCATCGATGCCTGCAGCCCGCCGGCGCTCACCGCTGATTAATCGAGTGAAAAAGTCACAGCTGGCTGTTCTGTACCTGCGCCCCTGCGTGGCGGAGCCGTGGACAGGAAACCCCTCTTCTTTTTGTGTTTTTTTTTGTTTTTAAGGGGAGGTGGGATGAAACAGATAATCCGGTAGCGGGCCAGAAGTGTCCATTCTCCCTGACAGAGGGATAACGCTCCGTACCTGCTGTTATATCTACTGCCATCTCCTCCCTCACGTTTGATTGATGCTGCGGCTCACGCTTGCCATTTAACAGATATACACCATTAACTCCACCACGGCATCCAAATCTCACCGGAGGTGCTTTCCAAAGGCCAGAAAGTAAATTGAAATGTCTTTCTCAAGCTTGATCTTTAGTGGCCTTTAAATAGAAGAAGAAATATCAAGGAGAGAGAGAGAGAGAGAGAGAGAGAGAGAGAGAGAGAGAGAGAGAGAGTAACTGCTTTCCACTGTAAATGATTGTATTCACTGAGAGAGAAGGAATCAACACAACATGTTGATTAAAACAAACAAACGGATCATGAGTGGGCGATGGATCAATATCACAATAATCAATCATCCATCATCAATACTGCAGAGATCAATTCAAACTAAAGGAGCAGCTCCAACACTGACATGAGTTCAGGACCTGAACTCATTGACTACGTTTACATGCAGTATAACCGGAATTACACACGACCATGTAAACACCAACAACCCTTTTGGTTTTTAAAGGGATAGTTCACCCAAAATTGAAATTTCACTCATTATCTACTCACCCTCATGTGGACTAAGGGCTGAGAGAAGTTTCAGAGTCCTCCGTGGCTTCTCTGAGTTACAGGGGGTCTCGGCGTAGCAGTGCATGTCCATATAACGGTTGCAAATGGATACCAACTCTCTTCGTAACAAAAAGACACACCAAAAAACATCCAAATACCTCCATGCTGCTCGTATGTAATGTCCGTCTTGTATTGAAGCCCCGAAATGCGAAATTTCCCCCCCAAAAAATTAAATAAATCTATATTTCAAGCTTGTTTTGTAGCGGAAGCTTCTCGAAACTCCTCTTCCTGGTTCGTCCAAATTTGACGAACCGGGAAGAGGAGCTTCGAGAAGCTTCTACTATCCCTCCATTTGCAACCGTTATATGGACATGCACTGCTACGCCGAGACCCCCTGTAACTCAGAGAAGCCACGGAGGACTCTGAAACTTCTCCCAGCCCTTAGTCAACATGAGGGTGAGTAGATAATGAGTGAAATTTCAATTTTGGGTGAACTATCCCTTTAACCTTCTTAAGGGCATTGGCCTTTTAACAATAAATAATATTGCAAGTAAGAAGAAAGTGTGCAGGAGTTTCTTCGCCAAGCAGCGAGGAGGAAACAAATAACCTCATAAGTGGTAAAAGACAGGAACATCCTGTCTTTTGTAGACGGTAGAAAGGGTTAACAGTGTCCGCCGTGCCACTGTTGTTGTTGTTGTTTCTGGATACAGGAAGAAGAAGCAGACATGACGCACATTGCAGCATGATGTTCTCTGTGCATCGAGACGTTGTCCGTGCGTCGCTGTTTTGATGGGGATATCTCAATTGATTACAATTCCCATGTATACAGGAATATCTCTGTTTGCTCACGCATGTAAACGGGTTATTCTGGATGTTTCAGAAACTGGAATATTATATAAACCTTAACCTGAATATTGACTGCATGTAAACATAGTCACTGATGCTGCAGAGAAACAAAATTGACATACATTGACGCCGTATTGACTGTGCACTGCAAAATCTTACCAAGAACATTTGTCTTATTTCTAGTCAAAACAAATCTAATTCTGCTTACAATAAGACTCATCACATAAATAGTAGCTTGTTTTTAGACACTTTTTTTTTTTACTTCTTTCAAGCATATTTCCACTTGAAATAAGTAGAAAAATCTGATAGTGGAGCAAGTTCTTATTTACAAGCACAAAAAAACGTGCTTTCAATGGCAGATATTTCTACTTATTTCAATTGAAAATCAGTTTGTTTAGTTCGTCTTTTGACGACGGAGGTTGGCCGGCTGACCAGCTCTCCTTCACTTCATGTGAACGTGCAAAACGAAGGGGTAGGGCCAAGGGCTAGGGCTAAGGGGGGAACTGGAATTCCAGTCCACATTGATGAGTAAGTTGAGATAACATACCATCATACTGTCAGTGATGAGCTTAGTCTGAGGGAAGTTTGTCATTCTGCAGCTGGAGGAGGAATATTCACATTTCAGTCTTCACCTCCTCTTCCTCCAAAAACACACACCTTCCTCCTCCACCATGCAAACACACATTTCAAATTTAATCCTCTCTCTCTCTCCCTCTGTCTCTCTCTCTCCCTTCTCGCTGTGAGACGGAGAAGAACCAGTGGGCCCTGTCGGCCCCTGAAGACCAGAGCCGGCCCCCCCATCGCTCACCCAACCTCATTAACTCCAGCCCCTATACACTCCCTGTTAGTCACAACTCAGGAAGCATACAGTTCAGGAACACACACTACACACTACACTACACACTACACACATACACACTCATGCAATTAAACATGCAGCCTTGCATATTTACTTCCTGCTCAGAGCGGTGACACCAGATATTTGTCCACATCGTCTCCTGGGCAACCAGCTACAGTTACACAACACAGAGCCGCTCTGTTGTTGTCTTAATGTTTCTCTGACGCCACAATAATCAATTAAAGTGTGTGAAATCACCTGTTCAGTCGTTTTAGAGCCGAGGAGCCTCCAGGACCCTCGGAAGACAGAGTCAGTGCTGCATTACTTCTCTCAGTATGGAAAACATTACAGTTTAAAACACCTTTATACCAACAATACAATCAGCTAAAACACAATCAATTGAGCGGTGCCTCTGCTGACCATTCTTGCCACCATGACCCCCTTGCTCCTTGCACTTTGTTTTAACCTCTATTGTACTATGGCCCTATTTATTGTAATGTAATATTGTAATTACACACACACACACATATACACAAAGGGTTTTATGTAGGGTACTAGGGTTTCTTGTTGCCATTTTCATTTGTTTTACCTTTTTCATTTTATGTTATTCTATGTTATAACCACTGTACATTGGAGTTATCTTACATACGGTCTTTGATGTAGATGACAATGTGCAGATTAAATGTGTTTTGTTTTTGTTTTCATGTTGTGATTGTAGATGTGTATGTTTAAACTGGTTTTAACTGTGGACCCCAGGACGACTAGCGCTGCTCTAGACCAACTGTCCCGACCTGAGAGCTGCAGCACGGCTCCATGGGACCGGCTCTCTGAACGGGGCTGTAGGGAATCACAAGTGTGTGTGCATAGTGTGTGTGTGTGTGTGTGTGTGTGTGTGTGTGTCGAGGCCTGCTGCATGGTTTCAGTTGGACCGGCGCAGCAGAGACTCTGCAGCTCCACTAGATGGCAGTGTTGTGTGTTACTGCACAGAGCAGCGACACATGAACACAACCACATCACAACCAGGCCGACACAGGAGAGTGTGTGTGTGTGTGAACTGTAATACACAACACACACACACACACACACACACAGATCTATAAAAGTCTTCCAGTCATCTGCTTCTCCTCCGTCAGCGTGGATCATGTTAAAGTTGATGATCAGAGCTCTGTTGTTTAAAAGCTGAAGCTCAGACCAGGAACTCTTCTGTATCTGTAAAAATATGATATATATAATTAAACATATTAAATATAAACATGTTAAAGTCCAGGTTCGTGGTGACGCAGCAGCAGCAGCAGCAGCAGCTCTGTGACATCACAGGAACTACATCCTCCACCGACCGACTGACCGACCGAACATCTGTAAACTGAAGCTGCACCGTCGTGTTTTATTTTAGTTTTTAATTTTTTTGCAGCTCTGAAGAACAGATGAGGTCGACCACATTTAATCCAGTTCTGGTTTTAAATCCACAGATTCAACCTGTGCATAAATGTGAATGACATGGACAAAAAAAGAAATGAGGGAATAAGTTGAGACAAACCAGAACTCACTGTTTATTTGTAGTATTTATATTTTACTCAACTATTTCCATTTGATACTTTATTTAATATTTCTCCTTTACTGTAATATCATTCCTATACTCCATTATAAACTGTATATAGAAGCAGCTCCCACCTACTGTGCATTATTATTATTACTATATCAGAGTTCTGTCTTATTCTACATCATCTTTTTATTTATTCTCTCTTACTCTTATATTATCATGATTTACCGCCATGTGCTGCTTCTGAACGGCCCAGACTAAATGTCATTGTGTTTTTATTATTAGCCTATACAATGACAATAAAGTTAACTTATATTATCTTCATGTTCGTGCATATAAACCGTCATTACACAGGAGCTTTCTGCAGATACTCTGTTATTTTAACTTGATCGGTTTTACTTATAATTTCAGTTTGGTATAAAAAGACATTATACTGAGGGTGAATGATGGGAAATAAGAATTAAATCAGCTGTAATTTGCATGATTAATAATAATAGAATTATAAACTATATGCAGCTCTGCATCGTGGACAGTTTGTGAGAAGTTTGCAGGTGTCGTCGTCGGTGATGTGCTACTGACACTGGGTCCAATCTTTGATCCAGTTGTGTATTTGTGAGGATGGACGACGTCTGAATGAAGTCAACTTTATTAACACCTCTGATTGTGAATGACGGAGTGATGAGAGAGAGAGAGGGAGGGAGATGAGAGAGAGGAGTCTCCTCCAGAGGGTTCTTCTCCTCTCATTAGGCTCTTACTCCGTTTATTAATAGCCAGTCATTGGGGTTGCAGGGAAATTTCCGCTGCCTGCCACTATGCATGTAGGAGCGATTTTTCTTTCACTCAATTGGCTTACCGTTGCACTATTCGCTCTGGATGTGTGCGATTTTTTTTCTTTTCTCTTTCTTCTTCCAAAGCAACTCCATCTCTCTTTTGTTTTCCTCTCCTTCTCTCTATCTTGCACACTTCAATGGAAAGCTGTCAAAGTTATTGGGAAAGTAAGACTGGTGTACAAGCTGATAAAAATGTCCTGCTATTGGCTGTCAATAAGCTGTGTGTGTGTGTGTGTGTGTGTGTGTGTGTGTGTGTGTGTGTGTGTGTGTGTGTGTGTGTGTGTGTGTGTGTGTGTGTGTGTGTGTGTGTGTGGCTGCAGGTTTTCTCTCTGCTCAGCTCGTTTGCTGTGTTTTATTGCGGCTGCAGACGTCGGACGCTGCAGATGTATTCTCCTTCTGCGTTCACTTTTCACCTCCGTGCGTCATTTTACCCGTTTGTTTGGTTTTTCTACGTTTTTTTTTTTTTTTTTTCCTTTTCTTAATGTGAAGAGAGAATTTAAAACAACAACCACACGTCACTATTGATCAGAGCAAAACTTAAACAGTGGAAGAGAAACAGATTTTTGTAAAACGCTGACGAAGGGAAAATGAGTCCGAAACTGATGCAACTATTAAAGTTTATTAACAACAAAGCTCTGTGTAAAACACTTCCCCGCCAAAATAAAGTGCTGCACGCAAAGAGGCGGAGTCAGCAGCAGAGGACAGACTTCACTTCACTTCTGTGTTTGAGATCAGATTTATGTGGCGAGCAGCAGAGAGATACTTTTAATATATTTAATTTGTATATGTGATGATCTTAAGTAATTATTTGTATAAATGCTGTAATGATGTAATTATTGTAATAACTGTTTGATTTAATGTGGACAACAGGAAGAATAGTCTTCATCTCTATGAAGACTAATGCCCTTGAGACAAACTGTTTGTAAAAACGGGCTATACAAATAAAATTGCCTTGCCTTGCCTAATGAGGATCCAAAGGATACAATAAACAATAAACTTTACAAATACAAACTCTTAATATAAAATGTTGAAATTATGCTCTTAAATTGAAAACTCATGAATAACACACCTCAGCTGTTAGCATAGTAATTAGCATGAGGAGCTAACTCCAGGTCAATGCTAAGTGCATGTTAGAAGTGTTTTCCTTTATATTTATTTCTTTAAGACACTAAACAGCAATGACACCTAAAATTCAAACTTGAATTATCTTAATGAAGTGAAACAGAAAACGATAGTTCGTTGTTATTTAGTGTGATTTAAAAAAGAAAAAAAATCCACTCTGCCCCTAAATTGGAGCATTTTGCCCCTAAAATCTGAGACAGTGCAAGTAAATGTTTCATCTACTTCCACATGTGCAACCAGAAAAATGATCTGTTTTATTTTTAACCCTGGTGATAAAACGTGGAAGGAGCGACTCAAAGAATCTGGACTCTGTCGTTCCAGGTGTCAGACCAGCGTGTGTGAGGATCATGGATGAAAAGGAGAATGTAAATATTTGCTTTTACAAGTCGATTAACTGTTTAAACCCCTGAATCTTCTGCTTGTTCTCCTAAAGTTTTAGGTTAGTGGTCACTGAAGAAAAAAGAAAGTCTGGACCCTAATAGCTGTAAAATCCTGAGCCATGTTGTTCTATAGAGCTGATGGGAAATGGTGTTAAAAGTCGCTGTAAAGAGAAATACTGAAGAGTGATGACGTCATTCTGTTTTTATTTATTTAAAGAAAAGAATATGATTTAAAAATATATATAGTTTTATCATCATCATCATCATTATCATCATCACTGGGGTCGACCAGAGGACGCACACACACACACACACACACACACACACACACACACACACACACACACACACACACACACACACACACACACACACACACACACACACACACACACACACACACACACACACAGACTTCCCCTGCATTGTGAATGTTGTGTGTTTGTACAGAGACATTTAAATGAAGGAGACACTAATCCGCCCTCTGACTCATGCAGCATAAAAGACAAGTTGTGTTATACATCCCCTCTCCGACGCACACACACACACACACACACACACACACACACACACACACACACACACACACACACACACACACACACACACACACACACACACACACACACACACACACACACACACACACACAGAGGCCATCTAAGCAGCCTAAGCCACAATCTGTGTTTGAGATGCAGGGCCAGGGTCAAGGATTACAATAAACTCTGATGATCAAATAATGCAGGAATTCTTATTCTAGTGGAGCGACGGATCGGCTCCACTCTGGAATACTGAACGAGGAGGGAGAGGGGGGTTGGGGGGGGGGGGGGGAGAAGCAGGTGCACGAGGAGGAAACGGTGCACGACGACGGTGAAAAAGATAATGAGTTTGTAGCAGGAAGTGAGTCGTCAGAATAAAACAGAGCAGGTATTGATACATTGATCTGATCAGTGATAGATGGACGTTTAATGATAAGTGGCTTAGAAATGACAAACACAGTATTTTTCAATTTGAATTACACTGCAAAAACTCAAAATCTTTCCAAGAATATTTGTCCTTTTTCTTGTCAAAATGTCTCATTTCTACTCAAAACGAATCTCTTTTCATTTAAAATAAGACTCGTCACCTAAAAATGAACTTGTTTTTAGATAATTTTCACTTGTTTCAAACAAATATTCAGTTGAAATAATCTGGATTTTAAATAGTCTAAAATCCAGATGTGAATGTTAAACAGAAACATCTGTATTCAGCTTCTGTTGTGGAGTAAAGATCCAGGATAATAACATGTAATTACAACTTGCCTCTTATTCTTATTCTCCTTTTTTTTCTTTTTTCAATCAATTATTGCAGAGAAGCAGCTCAGGTCTGAGAACAGGACAACAACCAGAAACAAGTGAATGAGTTTGACAGAAAAAAACTCAAACACAACCCATGATTGGTCGGTTTATCATTTGCAGCTTTGTTTTTTCTGTTTGCAGCTGCAGTGAATTGGCCTGTCTGAGCCACCGTACCTGCCACGACGTCTGACTCTGAATCAGACACTAGAGAATAAAGAGAGGAAGAGAGAACATGAAGGAGATAAAGATGAAATGAAGATAAAAAAAATAAAATAAAGACAAATATATATAAGCTACATGTTCATAAATATAGACGAGAAAAATATCTCTTCTACTAAAAAACATTAGAAAATCGAGTAAAACTGAGTTGTCTGAGGATAAAAAACCAAGATGATGGTGCATTCAAAGACCTAAAATTAGGCCTGGACTACACGTACATGGATATTTTTTTAAAGCGGATATTTTCGTCCTGGTTTAAAAAAAAAAAATCTGTCCACACCAGAAATATCTCTGTCCATACAAAGAGGCAAAACTGAAAACGATCGCCTCTGAAGCCAACGTTACGTTCATGTGTAGAGCTGATAGATGGCCCGGTACCATGGATGTAACAGATCCATGTCCGGTACACGTCGGTCGTTGCTGTTGATGGAACGGCTTGTCGCTAGGCGCTTGATGTCATCGCGTCAACACCAGCTCTGTTTAACATCGCTACACGGATCCACTCACATATTTTTTTATTTCTCCACTTTCTTATCCGTTTAAAAATATCTCTGTTTATGTGGGTGAAACCGCCGTGTTGGTGTGGTTGAGAGGCCCAATGGACAGAAAAATGTGTGTTTAGGAATATATCGTATTCGTGTAGTCCAGGCTTGGACTCGGGGGCCGTTGACTCGCTGTGTTGGTAAGCAGCTGGATCCAGGGCGAGAGAGACAGGCCTTTCCGTCAAAATAAAAGCACCAAGCTAATAGAATGCGCTGAAACTTTTTCATTGAAGGAATATAATTTTACAAGAAAGTCACAGAGCCATTAAGTTAACCTTTTGCTTTTATTGTATTACAAGTTAATGTCTATTTTATAAGTTTTATGTTGGTTAACACTTTTACTTTGGTGAATTTGGTGATTTCTGGATCCGATATAGAAGACAGGGACCAGAATGCAGACAAAGTGGAGTAAACAGACAACAAACTCTTCTCCTCTCTGAAGAGCAACGTAAAGATGTCAAAGTAGAACAACAGAAGGAGGACAAGGAGTGAGCGGAGAGAGAGGACTGAGGAGGAGGAGGAGGAGGAAGAGGAGTCTCTCTGCTGACGTGGTCTTTGCTGTGAGACATGGACAGGTTATCTACCATCTGTGTGATCCCTGATCAGATCGGACCAGTGTGTGTGTGTGTCTGTGTGAGTGTGAGTGTGTGTTCAGATTGCGAATGTACTCCATAAAAACACAGAAGCGTGTGTATGTAATTGCATGAATCTATCTGTGTGTGTGTGTGTGTGTGTGTGTGTGTGTGTGTGTGTGTGTGGCGCCCTAGCTCCCTCCACTGGGCATTAACATTCATGGAGCCAGCGGGGCATGTCACAGCCCATAATGACCCCAGAGAGAGGCCCCGGGCTGGGGGAGGGCGAGGAGGCGCCGGGGGGGGGGGGGGGGGGGGGGGGGGTGTTGATGGAGGCCTGGAGGCAAGGTGTGTGTGTGTGTGTGTGTGTGTGTGTGTGTGTGTGTGTGTGTGTGTGTGTGTGTGTGTGTTCATAAAATAAAATAAAGAATATTACCAGAAGATTTTTGTGAACTAATTAATGCACTTCATCAACAAACTTAGAAGCTTTTTGCATCGTCGTGGAGATGAAGTCAACCATGTGAACAACGTCTCCTCCTTCAGAGTTTGAATCAGGAGCCGAAGCAGGAAGAAGAGAATCTGCTGTGTGGACGTTAACGCATCATCAGGACCAGTTCAGGTGGTTTCATACAGTCTAAGACCACCAGGTCTAGACAGAAAGAAGTCACTGTAAGCTTTTCTTTCATTAGTCTCATTACTATTTGAAATTATCATTGCAAATATTGAGATATATCATGTTTAAAACACATTTTTTAGCCATTAGCCAAATATCGCGTGATTCGCAGTAACCGCACTGACGCCGGCGCAAATCACGCGATATTTGGACGGACCAGGAAGAGGAGAAGAAGAAGAAGACGAGAAGCTTCCGCTACAAACAAGCTTAAAATATAGACTTATTTAATTTTTTTTCGGGACAATTATGCAATTTGGGGCTTCAGCACAAGACGGACATTACATACGAGCATCATGGAGGTATTTGGATGTTTTTTTGTGTGTGTTTTTTTACGAAGAGCTCCGGTGTCCCTTTGCAACCGTTGCATTGAAATGCACTGCTACGCCGAGACCCCCTGTAACTCAGAGAAGGGACGGTGGACTCTGATAATTCTTCCAGCCCTTAGTCAACATGAGGGTGAGTAGATAATGAGCGAAATATCATTCTAGGGTGAACTATCCCTTTAACGTTCACCATGACATGAACATAATGAATGCACTGAATAGAAACATCCATTATCTGTACCAAATGACCTTCATTTAGGTTTTTCCAGACGACAGTAGCAGGCCTCCACCTCTCCAGAGTTTCTTGAAACTACAAACAGCTCTTCCTCTGGATCAACAGCTGCTTTAGAAACACAGGGAAACTGTAAAACTGCCTCTTAAACCTGAAGCCGTGTGCAGAATTAGACAAAGACAGAATAGAGTGTGTTTTTTTTTTTTTTTTTGCTTTTTCTGAAGGCACCTTACATGATTATCAAGGCCACTCTTGCTCTCTCTCTTTTTCTTTTTTTCTTTCTAACCAACAGAATGTTTTCCCTCTATCTTATCAATAATCTGCACCACGAGACGCTGCTGTAGAGCCGAGCTCCGCCGCCTCCGCCGCCTCCGCCGCCTCCGGCCTCATTTAAATAGAAGAAGCTGCATTTGAAATGGGACTTTTTTTCCCTTTTCTTTTTTTTTCTTTTTTTTATTCTTCTCCAGAAATGAACAACAACAACAACAACAACAAAACGGCACATTAACCCTCTTGTTGTCATTCTGGGTCAAATTGACCCAATCTGTTTCCTTCCTTCCTTCCTTCCTTCCTCCATCCTTCCTTCTTTCCTTCCTTTCTCCCTTCCTTCCTTTTCCCTTCCTTCCTTCCTTCCTTTCATCCTTACTTCTTCCTCCTTCCTCTTTTGATCCAATTGACCTGATCTGTTCCCTATCCCTCCATCTTTCTTTCTTTCCCTTTTCCCTGCCTTCTTTCCACAATCCTTTTTCCCTTCCTTCCTTCCTTCCTTCCTTGAACGAATCTGTTCCCTCCCTCCATCTTTCCTTCCTTCCTTCCTTCCTTCCTTCCTTCCTTCCCTTCGTCCTTCTTTCTTCCTTCCTTTTTGACCCAATCTGTTCCTTCCCTCCTTCTATCTTTCCTTCCTTTTTCCCTACCTTCTTTCCTCCCATCTTTCCATTTGTCCTTCCTTCCTTCTTTCCCTTTGTCCTTCCTTCCATCCTTCCTTCCTTCCTTCCTTGACCCAGGAGGACAACAGGAGGGTGAAATAAACCAGAAACCTCACATGTCCATATTTGGAAGTGGAAGTGAAACGTATGCATGTTCTATATTCATGTAGGGAGCCACCAGCTTTTGTTCCCTGACAAAACATTTATTCTGTGCACACACACACACACACACACACACACACACACACACACACACACACGCTCCCATGGAGCTTTGTGGTCATCCCCAACACCCCCCCCCCCCCCCCCCCCCCCGGCCCGGAAAGGTCAGCGCCTTCCTTTGATGTTGCCCCATAGATCACCATTATTACTGTAGTCTATTGATTCCTATGGAGATGAGGCTGCAGCCGCCGTTCTGGGTGACTGAGGCTGAGGTGAGGGTCTCTGCCCCCCCCCCAGCCCCCCCTCTGCCCCCCCACCAACCCACCAACCAGAATATAAAACTCCAGCTAACTGCTACCTATTGCTCTGCATGCTGAGTCTGGTCTGAAGGACACACACACACACACACACACACACACACACACACACACACACACCTCCAATAGATTATACATGTAGCTGCAAGGTCTCAGGCAGAGAGGGGGGGTTGGGGGGGGCAAGGGGGGGGTTATGTATTAGAAAGGAAGCTGCCTAAAGCCGTTTGTGTTTGTATTATTTCGCTGTAACTTTAAATGTTGACAGTCAGAGGAACAGGGATCTCATCTCGATGCTTTACCGTCGCGTCCACGCCGTTCTTGTCGTAAAGACCGGCTTGATCCGGTTCAAACCGCCACACGCTGAAGAATAAATCACACATACACACATACACTTTTCAAAACTCTGCATGTTTCCACGGAGACGACGTGAGCACCGTGCTGAGGAAGTTTGGACGACGTTTTCTGAATCCCAACAACTCCACACACACACACACGACCCTGACCCCGGGACCCAGAGTGCTTTGCTGCTGTTGTTAAGCATTTTGTCACGATGACCCCCCCCCCCCACCCGAGGTCAACCCGCTTCCTCTTCCTGCCCATCGCCGCGGCGACAGTCGGCGAGGGGCTCGGCGTGAGGGCCGCCGTGCGCCGCCGTGCCCACATCAATCACGCTCTCTGGAAGATGGCAGCAACCTCTCCCACCTTCACTAATGCTGCTTCCTGGTTTGGAGCCAGAGCCAAGCTGCTGCTCTGAATAACCCCCAATACCCCCTCCTCCTGCCCCCCCTCTGCCCACCCTGCAACATAACCTTGTAGCGCTGCACACACTCAGCTGGTCGGTGTCGGCTGCTTTGTCCTTTAAAGTTCCTCCAGACTCTGAGGAGACTCATCTCACAGAGACAACCAGACCAGTCCAGGTTCTTTTCCTGGTTCAGAGCGACAGAGCGTCATGATGGAGGAGGAGCCGTTAGCACCGTTAGCACCGTTAGCATCCTTCTGTTCATGTTATTGGTTACTGAAGTAATAAGTTTGGTTTCTGATGTTTGTCTTCCATGAGAAAAAGTCTTTATAGTAACACGTTATAATAAGTACACACTATTAAGTATTAGTTAAGCATTAATGAATACTGAATTCATCATTTATAACACATGAATACTCATTAGTATGAATCAGAATCAGGACCAGAACTGTTTTTATTGCCCAGAGCAGTGAAGGTCAGTTTACAGCACCAGGAGCTTGTCTTGGTGTCAGATGCAAAAATAAAGGTACCAAAAATAGTTTAAAGGGAGGGATAAATAATAGAATTAAGAATTTAAAATAAAATAGAATGAATTAGAATATTCTAGTGCAAAAGATATGCATATACTATATGCAAAGAAATACACATGTACTATTAATATGCATATACTGTATAAAAGAATAGAATAAAGATATATACAAAATACTACTAAATAAGTTATTGTGCAAATTGTTGTAGTAGTTTATAAACACAGTTAAAAATATTTTACTCATCATTGATAAGCACCAACTGTATTTATAAACTACATACTAATGAGTATTCATGTGTTATAAATGAAGAATTCAGTATTTATTAATGCTTAACTAATGCTTAACTAATGTCAACGCTACTACTCCCGCCCAGCTCCCGCCCACCCCAAACACTTACAGGGGGAATGAGGCCAGACTCTCCCTCAGAAATGAAATGAAATGCATTTCCAGGAGAGGCTGGTTTACGAGGCTATATGAAGTTGCACTGTTTTGGAATCAAGTAGTAAAATAAATTTCGGTTCAACGTTAAACTGTTTTGAATTTTTTTAGCATCTTTCAGAGCTGAATCAGCTGAATGAGTGGAGGTGTTGATGCTGCTCATGTTCTCCAGGAGATGAATCCTCATGAGCCTGGTGAACTTTTCACTTTTCCACCAAGTAGATTTTTCAGAGACCCCAGGAAATATGAAGGAAGCTACATGGACACAGCTCAGTCCAGGTTTCATTTATGACATGTACTGTAGACGTGTGAGTGTAATCACACACACACACACACACATCTGGATGGTGCACCACTGCTGGTTTAAGCTGCTGTTATAATGTGCTCCTATTAAACCTAATGAGAATCCTAAAGAAGCTGTAAAACAGTGGCTGCCCTCCAACAATATTGTTTTTAAGTTATATGAACAGATTAAATTTGACCGTCCTGAGCCTCCGAGACGACCACCATTCATGAAGAGAAGACGAAGACGAAGAGGAGGAGGACGAGGAGGACGAGCCTCTGTCTGTCCAATCACACTTTGCTCCGTAGATCAATGTGCTGTTTGCTCTGAGCTCCTCTGGTGGCAGAAGGAAACACCCCTCGTCAGTGTTTACACTCACACCGACACCCCTCCTTCACCCCGCCACCCCCCTCCCCAACGCCAATAATGAGTATTGGCACACGGCAAACAGAAACACTTGATCAATACGGCACATTGTATCTGACTACTCTATTCCAGCCTGTGATATGATGGAGTGAGTGTATGTACAGCTGCAGCCGGGGCGGGTGGAGCTAAGGCAGCACAGACACACAGGGAGCTAATGTACATCTACAATACATGCACACAGTATTCAGACGATGAGCCTTTAAAGTGATATGCCAACATTTTTTTTCGTGTCTTGACCGAGTCCATGCCCAGCAGATAGACACCATCCTTTCGACTGTGCGTGCAGTAACAAGGGAGATAGAGCCGTATCGCCTGTAATTAGCTTAGCTCAAACACTGGAAGTGTATAGAGGGATTATCTGTTTACCAACAAATCAGGATGCGTGCGCAACCTGACTGCAGAAAGAACCGGTTGTCATGGTTACCTCTATGGATCTAATGTAGTCAAAGCGGTGTTTGCTAGCGATGTTGTCAGCCTACCACAACAGTTTATCACCCACTGATGTAGTGTGTGTTTTATACATAGACTGTATACGTTTTATAACGGCAGGAAAAAAAAACAAAAAACGTCAGGACGGAGGATCGAGTTTGTACCGCGGCAACGGCAACTCAGCCACGGACACTCACAGCACAGCGTCGGTCATCGGTAAAAACAACACTGTGCGTCCCTAACGTTACCTACAGCTATTTAACAGACAATCATGTTCAGGAAAATACTCACGATTACAAAACTCGGTGTCTGTGAGGACTGAGCTGCTGCCTGGTCAGAGAGGGAAGAGGACGGACATGTCTAAAGTCTGGAACAACTGCATAACGTAACTGTAACGTTACCTGCATGACTGAGTATGTACCGGTAATCTAAAACAATATAGCTTAACGTTAATTAATGTCAGCTTGCTTTCCATTAGTATGTGACCTCGTCTTCAGTCACTGTCGTAGTAAACATTTCACAACTCATTCGCTGCAGTTATAACGTTACAGCTGTGCCTGTGAGCATTTAGCTTTATCACCATTCAAACCAACGTATCTAACACATTATATTGCTCGAAATTCATCGCCAATGTACTATTTTCTCTCTCGTTAGCCTTGAAATGGGTGCTAGTTGACGGTATTCTGTTAAATTTGCGCGTTTTGTTATTTTTATCAAAACAATTAGTGCAACTTCCAGCACAAAAAGACCTGATCACGGCTCTTGCTGCTCTCTTTCTGCAGGCGACATGCGCAGTAGAACGTCAGTGACGTAGGCTGATAATCCCTCTATATGTAGTGTTAGCCTGCCTCCTCAGCAGTCAGAAGCTGATTTCATTTTAGCTCTAAACTCTGTAAATATATCACTTTATCGACATTTCAAACATGTTTAGGTGAGAAAGTAGCCGTTTAGATCAGCAGTGTGTCGTTAATTTGTCTAAATACCAGCTGTTTACAATTTTGTTAGGACGAATTCAGCGCTACTCAAGCTAGCTGTTGTGACCAACGCACTTCCGGTTACTTTCACAAAAAAAACCACCCATTGCCCTTTACATACAGAAAACAATGAGGATAGAATTTGTGCTTTTACTTTGAAATAGGAAGCTAACCTACCCTCCATGTAGCTAGCTTGAACCAAAATAAAGCGTCTTTGCTTGAACCCTCCGTTTTGACCGATCTGGTCCCGTTAGCGGCATTTGACCGCTCAAGATGCCTTACCGGAGAGTTTTGTCAGCTCTGAGACGAAGATCGGCCCGCCGGTTTCCGTTTAGAGTTGCTGAAGAGTTTCTCTGATGACTTTAGGTGGAGGCAGGCTAACACTACCTATACACTTCCAGCGTTTGAGCTAAGCCAATTAGCGACTTTAGGTGGAGGCATGCTAACACTACCTATACACTTCCAGCGTTTGAGCTAAGCTAATTACGGGCGATACGGCTCTACCTCCCTTGTTACTGCACGCACAGTCGAAAGGATGGTGTCTATCTGCTGGTCATGGACTCGGGAGTGAGGCAAGACACGAAAAAAAATGTTGGCGTATCCCTTTAAATTAACCGTTAGGACTTCCTGTGACGTTATGATGTCACATAAAACACAACTGGACTTCTCTCACCATGTTCACACCTTGCATTAATATTCGTCTCCCGTTGAGATCCAATCACATATTTGAGCAGATAAATTTAAAAAAAGGAAAAAGAAAATAAATAGTAGAAGTATTATCGTCATTGTAATCTATCATGTTAATGCCAGGTGGAAACGAGATGTCAGGAAAGGAAAACCAATGCACAGCTCTATTTATATATTGTGTATGTAACTCAAGTTTGGTCTTTATTTTGTTCTAATTTATATTTATATATATTTATTTCAGACTCAAGGTCCGTAGGCAGGAAGAACAGCACAGCAACAGACACACAAAACACACAATAAAAGAGAATAAAAGCTTAAAAAAACAACTAGTTCTTGTCTTGTTCTTTTATTTCCTATATTTTTTTCCTTATTCCTTACACAATAAACTAAAACACATTCCCTAGGCAAGGCAAGGCAAGGCAATTTTATTTGTATAGCCCGTTTTTACAAACAGTTTGTCTCAAAGGGCTTTACATGGCATCATAACAACATCCTCTGTCCTTAGACCCTCACATCGACTGAGGAAAAACTCCATGGAAACCCTTTTAACAGGGAAAACCAGGAGAAACCTCAGGGTGAGCAACAGAGGAGGGATCCCTCACCCAGGACGGACAGACGTGCAATAGATGTTGTTACAGACAAGAAACAGTTTACAGTTTGTCACAGAATGTGCGGAATATGGAAATGTTAGCAGGAGTTGATGAGGGCAGTCTCTGGTGAGGGGAGGGGGGGGGGCAGGGAGAGCCGGTCAGCTCGATGGGAGGACTGGGTGGTAGACTGGACCATGGGAAGGGAGGGGAGGCCGGTCTAACGGCAGGGGAAGGGGTGGGAGGGGGGCGATGTAGGCGGCGGCTGGTGCAGAGAGATGGAGCTCCGGTGGATCTGCGGAAACACAGAGAGAGTGCGAGACACCAAGGCCAAACTACAAAGTACAACAGAAAATGACAGTTCAAAAATATACTGAGGAGAGGAGAGGAGGAGAGGGGAGGAGAGGAGAGGAGAGGAGAGGAGAGGAGAGGAGAGGAGAGGAGAGGAGAGGAGGAGAGAGGAGGGGAGAGGAGGAGAGAGGAGGAGAGGAGAGGGCTCTGTGTATCCAGATGTGTCCCCAGCAGTCTAAGCCTATAGCAGCGTAGCTATAAAATGGTTCAGAGCTACCTGAACCAGCCCTAACTAAAAGCCCTGTCATAAAGGAAGGTCTTAAGTCTAGACTTAAATGTAGTTAGAGTGTCTGCCTCTTTGACCCATGGAGAGAGCTGGTTCCACAGTAAAGGAGCCCGGTAACTGAAGGCTCTACCTCCCAGTCTGTTTTTAGAGATACTGGGAGTCACTAACAGACCTGCGTTCTGGGAGCGGAGTGCTCTGGTAGGACAGTAAGGAATGATTAGTTCTTTCAGATAGGTTGGAGCTTTATCATTAAGAGCCTTATAAGTCAGCAGAAGGATTTTGAAGTCTATTCTAAATCCTACAGGAAGCCAGTGGAGAGAAGCTAAGGTGGGAGAGATGTGCTCTCTCTTCCTAACTCCTGTCAAAACTCTCGCTGCGGCATTCTGGACTAGCTGGAGACTCTTTAGAGAGTTTTTCGGACATCCTGACAGGAGAGAGTTGCAGTAGTCCAGCCTAGAAGTGATAAATGCATGCACTAGTTTCTCAGCATCACTCTGGGAGAGAATATTCCTAATCTTAGTGATACTGCGCAGATGGAAGAAGGCGGTCCTAGTCACATGTTTTATGTGGGAGCTGAAGGAAACTACAACTCCTTACAACTGTGCAAAAGCAACTGTTGTTGTTGGACAAAGATAAACCTCGACTCAGTGTTGTTCTGTCTTGCTCTGGTATTGGAGGAACCTCCAGGTGTGCACACGTGTGTGTGTGTGTGTGTGTGTGTGTGTGTGTGTGTGTGTGTGTGTGTGTGTGTGTGTGTGTGTGTGTGTGTGTGTGCGTGCGTGTTGACCACATGTATGTATAACATGTAGCCTAGATTTCATCATGTGTGTGTGTGTGTGTTCATACATGCAAATGAGCAGATTGTGTTTTCAAATCTATGCATCCTCCTTTATACTCTGCATGCTTTCACAATGAAGGCTGCCAAATACCAGTCGGTAATATCTGTAGTTTGTGTGAGTCTACGCACACACACACACACACACACACACACACACACACACACACATATACGTACGTATATATATCAGTGTATGGATATCAAGCTGAGCCCCTGATTTCCTTCCACTCTGACACATGATTTCCCTGGGAAGCCGGCGATGCCACACGAGAACAAAAGGCGACCTGTACGCAGCCGAGCGCCTATCTCCAGCACACGCCACTGTTAATCAAAGACAATTAAAACGGGCCCTGCCAGCAAAGGCAGCCCATAATGATTTATGAATAAATTACAGGGCTCATTTGTATGCCATAGATCATATTTGTTGGGCACGCTCCCCCATGTGGAGCCGGATCGGGGTTTCTCCAAATTACTATGTGGAGATAACGCGGCTACAGTATCTCTACTGGAAGGTGGGGGGGCGAGGTGGTGGAGTTCAACCTGTCGGTGTTATCTAAGAGAAATGAAGTGCTCACTGAATCTGCTGTAAACTTCTGATACATAGACTAAGATTCAACAGCTGCTGAGAAGCTCTTTACTGTACTTTACTTCTACTGCTTTCAACCACGTCTCTCCGTCTTCATCAGTGTGACCTTTGGTTTTCAGGTCTCAGGTGTGTTGGACAAGGACACGTCGTCTGCCTCTAAAGAGATCTAATTAAAAAACAAAGCAGATTTCAGAATAAAACACTCAGAGAAACCAAATCCTGCAAAGTTGTTGTTGGATGGATGGTGTTGTCCAGGTGGTGAGGGGGCGGGGCTTTGTTGTGACATCACAAAGTAACAGGAAGTCCTGACGGCTGGTTTTAAGGCTCAGTTTCTGAATACAGGCTGTGTGCATTTCTCTGTGGACTGAGGCTTTGATACTTTCACAGTATTAATATAGAACCTAGAGCTGCTTTATAATCACACTACACATGGACATCTACCTTTATACTGTATGGAGCTTTAATACAAACATCTACCTTTATACTGTATGGAGCTTTAATACAAACATCTACCTTTATACTGTATGGAGCTTTAACACAAACATCTACCTTTATACTGTATGGAGCTTTAATACAAACATCTACCTTTATACTGTATGGAGCTTTAATACAAACATCTAACTTTATACTGTATGGAGCTTTAACACAAACATCTACCTTTATACTGTATGGAGCTTTAACACAAACATCTACCTTTATACTGTATGGAGCTTTAATACAAACATCTACCTTTATACTGTATGGAGCTTTAATACAAACATCTACCTTTATACCTTTATACTGTATGGAGCTTTAACACAAACATCTACCTTTATGGAGCTTTAATACAAACATCTACCTTTATACTGTATGGAGCTTTAATACAAACATCTACCTTTATACTGTATGGAGCTTTAACACAAACACAAACATCTACCTTTATACTGTATGGAGCTTTAATACAAACATCTAACTTTATGGAGCTTTAATACAAACATCTACCTTTATACCGTATGGAGCTTTAACACAAACACAAACATCTACCTTTATACTGTATGGAGCTTTAATACAAACATCTAACTTTATGGAGCTTTAATACAAACATCTACCTTTATACCGTATGGAGCTTTAACACAAACACAAACATCTACCTTTATACTGTATGGAGCTTTAATACAAACATCTACCTTTATACTGTATGGAGCTTTAACACAAACATCTACCTTTATACTGTATGGAGCTTTAACACAAACACAAACATCTACCTTTATACTGTATGGAGCTTTAACACAAACACAAACATCTACCTTTATACCGTATGGAGCTTTAACACAAACACAAACATCTACCTTTATACTGTATGGAGCTTTAATACAAACATCTACCTTTATACTGTATGGAGCTTTAATACAAACATCTACCTTTATACTGTATGGAGCTTTAACACAAACACAAACATCTACCTTTATACTGTATGGAGCTTTAATACAAACATCTAACTTTATGGAGCTTTAATACAAACATCTACCTTTATACCGTATGGAGCTTTAACACAAACACAAACATCTACCTTTATACTGTATGGAGCTTTAATACAAACATCTAACTTTATGGAGCTTTAATACAAACATCTACCTTTATACCGTATGGAGCTTTAACACAAACACAAACATCTACCTTTATACTGTATGGAGCTTTAATACAAACATCTACCTTTATACTGTATGGAGCTTTAACACAAACACAAACATCTACCTTTATACTGTATGGAGCTTTAACACAAACACAAACATCTACCTTTATACCGTATGGAGCTTTAACACAAACACAAACATCTACCTTTATACTGTATGGAGCTTTAACACAAACATCTACCTTTATACTGTATGGAGCTTTAACACAAACATCTACCTTTATACTGTATGGAGCTTTAACACAAACATCTACCTTTATACTGTATGGAGCTTTAACACAAACATCTACCTTTATACTGTATGGAGCTTTAATACAAACATCTACCTTTATACTGTATGGAGCTTTAACACAAACATCTACCTTTATGGAGCTTTAATACAAACATCTACCTTTATACTGTATGGAGCTTTAATACAAACATCTACCTTTATACTGTATGGAGCTTTAAAGGTATACGCCAACATTTTTTTTTCGTGTCTTGCCTCACTCCCGAGTCCATGACCAGCAGATAGACACCATCCTTCATCTCAGAGCTGACAAAACTCTCTGGTAAGGCATCTTGAGCGGTCAAATGCCGCTAACGGGACCAGATCGGTCAAAACGGAGGGTTCAAGCAAAGACGGTTTATTTTGGTTCAAGCTAGCTACATCGAGGGTAGGTTAGCTTCCTATTTCAAAGTAAAAGCACAAATTCTATCGTCATGGTTTTCTGTATGTAAAGGGCAACTGGTGTTTTATTTTGTGAAAGTAACCGGAAGTGTGTTGGTCACAACGGCTAGCTTGAGTAGCGCCGAATTCGTCCGAACAAAACTGTAAACAGCTGGTATTTAGACAAATTAACGACACACTGCTGAGCTAAACAGCTTTCTCACCTAAAAATGTTTGAAATGTGGATAAAGTGATGTATTTACAGAGTTTAGAGCTAAAATGAAATCAACTTCTGACTGCTGATTTCGGCTCGGGTAGGAGGCAGGCTAACACTACCTATACACTTCCAGCGTTTGAGCTAAGCTAATTACGGGCGATACGGCTCTATCTCCCTTGTTACTGCACGCACAGTCGAAAGGATGGTGTCTATCTGCTGGTCATGGACTGGGTAGTGAGGCAAGACACACAAAAAAATGTTGGCGTATCACTTTAATACAAACGTCTACCTTTATACTGTATGGAGCTTTAAGACTAACCCTCCTCCTCCCTGTGTCTTGTTCTCTGGCTCCAGCTTGAGGAGCCTCCCACATTATCAGAGAGTCAGTAATTGCAGTCAGTGTGTGTGAGATGGAACTTGACCCTGGCTGCAGCAGCAGTCAGAGCAACACCATTACAAATGGTGATCTGATAAGCAGAGATGGAGGACAAAGGAACAGGGAAATTTTGAGGAGTGGGTCAGATCTAGTGTGTGTGTGTGTGTGTGTGTGTGTGTGTGTGTGTGTGTGTGTGTGTGTGTGTGTGTGTGTGTGTGTGTGTGTGTGTGTGTGTGTGTGTGTGTGTGTGTGTGTGTGTGTGTGTGTGTGGAGGGAGCAGCTGATGAGCGTCATTAATCTGTGGCCCTGGCACCAATCATCAGTCATACGTGGTGTTTGCTGGTCAGTCGGAGCCTGACTCGACCAGAACAGAAAAAAAACGCTGGAATCCAAAGAGCTCGGAGACGAATGAACGAGGAGGAAACACGAGCAAATAGAAAACTTATAACCGCAGCCAGATTGTTTCCTATTAAAGAGATGAGAATGTGTCGTTAATTCACATCCCCCCAAATTTACCGATACACATCAGTAGAAATGTTCAGACAAAACATTTGTTTTCTACCAAAATGTCCAATCTTGCAGCACAAAATCCAATTATACCACTACAACTTTAATAAACTTTTTTTCATTATTATTTATATGGAATGTTTAAACTCTTTCAGCTTTTTGGTTGACAAAGACGCCAAACAGTTTGGAAATGTCACAAAAGCAAAAAAAAAAAAACTGCCATCTGTACATTTTTGCTTTTCTTTAAATAGGGACAGAAATTAAAAAAAGGGAAATCCACCAGTTTACCAAGACAAATGCAGGAGCAGAGTGGCAAGCGAGCCGTTAATGTGCTAACAGAAGGCACTAACCAGTTGTTTCATGAGCGACGTGTCTGTGCAGCTGCGACGGACGGCCGGGCGAGCTCGAGAAGATGAAGCTTTATGGTCAGATTTGAGTGCCTCATTGTCTATACATGCGTTTTATTGGTGTGACTAAATGCTGCAGATGCTCCATCTCACACACAGCGATGCAGTAAAAGCCAAATTAATGGCCGTTATCATTCACAAACATTTGGGAGCTCCCCGCAAAACAGATGGAAGGAGGAACGTTCTCAAAGACTAAAAACTCTGTCGTCTTGATGGAACTCGGTCTGACAAGTTTCAGTCTGAGTCTGAACACATGGACCAGGACCAGGACTCAGGTTTAATCTGGACCACAGATCCAGAGTTTCTCTCAGTTTTACTTCTAGATGTGATGATTTTATTGTTTATAACAAAGTTAAATCATGAAGTTAAATAGATGCATTTCTATCTTTTCCTTTGTGACTCATTGGGGTTGCAAAGGGCCGGAAAATATCATCAGAACATCAATATAAACGGTTTGTTTTGTCATCAGAACAGACAGGCATGCAAAATAAAACTATTTAAAACATGACACTTTCATTGAACAACAAAAACATGAATGAAGGAATTAAAAAGTTAAATCTGGTTGTTTTAGCCAAGGTTACGCGACAGTATATTTACCAACTTCTATATTTAAGTTGCCTGTTCAGGGCCAAACTTCAATTTAGTACATTTCCGGTTTATTCCTGTTAATTGCCATGGAAAGTTTCAAACTTTGAAAATTCCCAGAAGTTCGCACGCCTAGATTAACTGTGGAGAGTTTTGTTTTTCATTCATTAAGAGGTGGAATTATAGACTTTGGTCACAGTTTACTGTGGCTGCTTCATAACTAGTAAACGCTGGTTGTTTTAGACAGTATATGATCTGAAGATGTTATAACTGTGAATGATCGACTTTTTCAGATGAATCGAAGACATTGTGTCATTAAAAGTGGACAGGTTAGTTTAAAATAACAGAAGAGGGAAGAGCACACACACTCAAAAGAAAAGAAAAGAAAAGAAAAAGTCTGGAGGTGCTCGGCAAACAAACTATTAAAAACAAAAAAACAAGAAGCCAGCGACACTCAGGGTCCTTAATGCCTCACTGGTACAGGCAACTCACACAGACCGGTTTCAACGGTCAGTCTTCGTCAGTTAAGAAAAGTGTCAGAAAGATACAAATCACAGTTTTTATTCGTCAAGACTTTCACAATAAAACCAGAACAATAACAGGAAGTAGAGCAAGTCAGCGTGTACAGGACCACAGGAACAGGTTTTGCTCATATCTATTATCTGACACCACTTGGCCATGATGCAGCCAGTAGTTTTCATTATAAAATAATATTGTCATGATATGATTGTTGCGGCGGGGGAACTTAAAGCTCGTCTTTTGTGACACGTAAGAAATCCAAAGGGTCCATGATCAGTTCAAAGTGTTTAACGTGACGAAAATCCCCCAAAATCGAAAAGAGCCAAAAAGCAGTTATAGCAAAATAGAAAAATAACAGGAGGTGAGTCTCAAAAAAAATAAAGGATGTTGATTATAATGGTCAAGTGAACATCAGAGCTACTATGTTACATTATGTACGAACGGACATCATCAATGCAATGACGTAAACTCTACGTAAAGAAACAATGTAAAACATCTTCAGCTCCTACAATGATAATCTGAGTATCCAGGTGTTTACAGCCGTCAGCCCTGAATACTACCTGGCTACTCTGCACCAAACATGAGCAGTAATTAATAAAATCTCCTGTTTGAAACAGTTTCCTTCACACAGCATCAGTCCTGCAGCTGCAGCCCGTGCAGATATCAGAGGACGTATCCGTTGTTTAGTAAATCACAAAGGCTCCAGTGGTAAATATCAGGGAGTTACTCTAATAAATGTTGACATTTAGTACAAGCAGCAGGACTCGGCCCACTCTCAGTGTATTTATCAGAAAACAAGCTCACCTGGCCCATTTCAGCAAATAATAAAAAAAAAGAGCCAATTTTCTTTCCATTTGCAAATTGTTATGTCCAGATTGTGATATGCCGCAGGAGTTACATACTCAGCCTTCAACATACATCCACACCGGGCCGATACAATTAGGAGGAGATGGGTAACGTTTTAGGGCCTTTAACCGTGACTAAACGTAGGCAAACAGCGCTCTGCTTTCCCTCCCTGATTCCACCTGCACGAGCCGAGCTGCATTTAAAGAATCAATTAAGGTGGAGATGGAGAACATTGCGGCTGACCTTTCAGAGAGGGAAATTAAAAGAGCACCTCTGGCTTGTGGGGAAAAATGAGGGGTGGGTGGATAAGAGGGTTCTTTCTGGCTGCCTCTGCCTTTTAAATACACTTACAGTCAGTCTTTTGTGGGAATTTGTTTTGTGGGAAATGAATGAGCGGGCCATATGGGTGACATTTACAGAGCTGGTCATGCAAAGGCCGGTCACGGTTCAGTCGCTTTACTGTACTGGATGGAAAATTAACTGAAGCCTGCAGTATTAATATGGGTCAGTCCTGAAGTGTACTTCACCAGACTAATGTCTGAGGGGCCGCGCCGTCAATATGAAGTACAATTTGGGTGACAATTATCTCACCAGGGTAAAGAAGGGAGAGAGGAATAGCACAGTATCGGATTAATCGGATATTAAAACAGAACTTTTCATTTCCATCTCTTTATTCAGAAACAGATCATTATTTCAAATTGACAGCGCAGAAAAGTGCACAAATAACAGGCTGCTACTTTAACTCTGCCATTATTGGTCAATATCAAGGTTGGAAATTAGCAAATGTTGCTACAGTATAATCTAGCTCCATATATCCGTTCTTGTCCCACGAGATTCATGTTTTTCGTGCATTGTCCCTGTTTTATATGAATAAATTCCTAATTACTAACAACTAATGTCATAGGAGATTCAGATTAGGCAAAGAAATGCAAAAATGTCGAACATGTTAGACTTTCAGTCGGGGCGTCGTACAGCATCTTAGACACAAAATCGCTTTTCAACAGTTTTGTAAAACTACTGGGGTAAGGGTGCATAATCTGACCCGACGCTGGAAATGTGTCGGCCACGACAAAATCGTGTGAAAATCGTTCTGAATTTGTGTAGTCTGATCCTGGCATAACGCTCCCCTAACGTAGTGAGTGACATTAATTGAATTGATTATGGATTTCATTGATTTTATCGATTCGCTCCATCCCTATCTAACACATAATCTCATCTGGATGAGTGCATTAGATCTTTTTGGGGGGATTTAATTTCTCATTTTCCTGCTGATAATTATTCATATGTATTATGTTTTGAACAAGCTGAGTGGCTGCAGGAAGTAGTCCAAGCACTTCATGTTGTATAGTAGATTTAATATGGATAAATAGTCACCATTGTTCACTTCAGAACTTTTTGTAAATGTGTTAAAAGTGAGAAACCGTGGTCTGTGGATGGACTCAGTACGTTGTCATGCTGAGGCGAGCCGTCGGCCTGATCTCAGGTCAGGTGCACACTCTGCAGCTTCCTCTGTACTTTAATCAGTCCTGACCGGTGCCTGCTGCTGAGAAACACCCCACCACCCTGACTCATGTCGCGGTGCAGAATGATGTAACACACACTCAATCTGGTGCAACAACATTTTCTGCAGAGTGCAATAGTGTCACTTTATAGACTCACAGTGCTTCCTACGGTGGCCCAGAGTTCAACTTCAGGAAAAACACATGGAAAGTCACAAACCTGCTACAAAGTCAGAAAACAACTTCCTGATCTTGATTTATTTACACCTCAATTGCTATTTAAGACATTATCTGACCATAAAGTTACAGAGTTTGTTTTGTGTTCAGTGTGAACATAAGTGAAAGTGAAATTGTTCTCCTATTTGAAAAAAACAAAACAAAAACAGGAAGCATGAACCTACGGTGGCCCAGAGGGCTCACTACACTACACTGCTTGGTCTAAGACAACTTAAAGAAAAAATACATGCAAAGACACAAACCTGCTTCTTCGTGAGTTTGATTGAACACATGAGCTCATAAAGGAAGTGTTTCTGGGGACACATTAAAATGACGGACCAGGCTGTTTGGTTGGTTCATTATAACCCTGATATCACATGATTCATACATTGTTGGAGACATGTGCTGTACTGTTATTGTGAAATGTTGTGCTAATGTTAACCAAAGATCTTCTGCTGACAAGCGATGTCAGATTTCAGATCTGGTGAGAGCGTGTTGTTGAGCTGGAACAAAGTTCATTTTCTCCTCATTTGTCTGAAATTTGTCCATTTTAGTGTCTAAATGTTGAGAAGAGATGTGTCTTGTGATAAAATGTGTCCAATATTTACTTCAGTGACACTGGAGCGAAAGAATCAACCATAATCTGAGTTTAGACCTAAAAAAAAGTGGGCGGAGTCATTGTCCACTGGTCTCCTAAAGGGGGCGGAGTCACAGTCTGTTGGTCTCCTAAAGGGGGCGGAGTCACAGTCTGCTGGTCTCCTAAAGGGGGCGGAGCCACGGTCTGTTGGTCTCCTAAAGGGGGCGGGGCCACGGTCTGCTGGTCTCTTAAAGGGGGCGGAGCCATGGTCTGCCGGTCTCCTAAAGGGGGCAGGGTCATGGTCTGCTGGTCTCCTAAAGGGGGCGGAGTCACAGAGAAACCCATGGGACACAGAGCCAGGAAACTGACTCGTAGCGGAGCGTCACTTAACTTATCATAACCCAGGCAGGTCCGTCACTTTATTGTGTCCCCAGAAACTCTTTTTGTTTGTTGTGTTGTGAGTTGTGTTGTGTTTTCTTAAATTGTCCCATACTATTGTAGTGTAGTGAGCCCTCTGGGCCACCATAGATTCATGCTTCCTGTTTTTTTATTTGTTTTTGGTTGAAAACTTTCACTAATAATCAGTTAAATCTACATTGAAATTGCTGACAAACACAAAACAAGTTGACTTTAATGCTCAGACAGCACAGTGGGTTTAATTTATATGTAAATAAATCAAGATTAGAGCCTCCATTTCCGTCCCAGTGAGTCAGTGGGAGTCAGATATAGTGCACGTAATGATGAGTAACTTGAGAACATACTATCAGTCGGTGTGCAGTCCTCATTCAACACAGTGAGATGCCCCGCGGCCCCCCCGCTGTGCTCCGTGTACCAGCGCTCCACCAGCGGCCGGCGGGGGCCCTGGCCCCCCCCGATGCCCGGCCCACGGCTCTGCTGCCCGGGGCCCGAAGTGGCAGATGGCCAGGACAGGCTGCACTGAGCAGGGCACCGCGGGTATGGAGGGAAGCCACGGGACGCTGAGCTGCACACACACACACACACACACACACACACACACACACACACACACACACACACACACACACACACACACACACACACACACATACACCACTTCTCACATGTGCACATGTTCACACACACTCACACACACCTGTGTTCATGCAAGGGTTCAGCCGGTGACACTGATGCAGTTAGAGTGAAGTGAGAAAATATCCACCACTGACTGTTTTGACTTTGAGTTGAGTGTGAGAGGAAGAGGAGGAGGAGGAGAAGGAGGAAGAGGAGCCATGGATCTATACGTTCACAACATGAATCAACATGAGTCAGTGGTTTTGCATCATTAACAATAAAAGCAGATTCATCATCAAGATCATCAAGTGTTGAAGTCACTTTTTTCAGTTAAGTTTTTATTAATTGGACACAAAGTGTTTGTTATTGTTCAGTTATATAAATAAAGTACTTGGCAATTAAAATAATTGCATTGAAGCACCTTATTGTATTGTTATTATATAGATCTTAGGTTGATATATGGTATTTCTATATATGGTGTTAAAAACAACGTGTACTTTGGTTTAAGTGACTCCTGTAGAATAAATAAATCTGCTTCATCATCAGTTTATTTTAAAACCAAAACATTGAGATAAAAGAAGTTGAAATGTTCTGTTGATGGGAATCTGAGAATCTGCCATTTGAGCACTGGTTGATCTAAAAAAATTGGGATTTTATGAAGTTTTACAATAGAAACACAAACATGTGCTTCACAACGACACATCAGACTAATCCCACCAGTTAAACCTAAACCATACACATAAACTTTACCTGGTGATACTTTATAATAACTACACACTATTTTGCAATAGTTAAGCATGAATAAATATTAAATGTTTCCCTTATGAAGCTTTATTGATTGATATAATGATTCTAATGTTAATGTTTTATAAAATACTTCATGAATTAGTAGAAATAAGTGTTTATTTAACATCTATTAACTGCCTCACTCAGTATTAGTTCATATCTAACTCATTGATCACTTACTAACACTTAATAAATGACTTAATGAACCACTGACCTTTCCTACATACGACGGAGTATTAGGGCCACATTGACAAATAAAAAAATCACAGACTTCAAGAATAAAGTAATAAATTTACTTTTTTTATTCTCGTAACATTATGACTTTTTTCTTGTAGGAAATGTACGACTTTATTCTTGTAATGTTATGACTTTTTTCTCGTAGGAAATGTATGACTTTATTCTCGTAAGTTTACAACTGTATTCTCGTAAGTTTACGACTTTATTCTCGTAATTTTATGACTTTTTTCTCATAACGTTATGACTTTTTTCTCGTAGGAAATTCTTATTCTCGTAAATTTACGACTATGTTCTCGTAAATTTATGACTTTATTCTTGAAGTCTGTGTTTGTTTGTTTTTTTCTCAATGTGGCCCTAATACTTGGTCGTACCTAAACAACTGGTTTGTTATTGATATAATTCCTGATTTATAATAAATGGATCCATCATGTATTAACTTGTGAGAACAGACTCATTAAACACATTATAGACGAGGTTATTCATCCAGAGTTCAGTGTTATTATAAATATCCTTAACTTAACGATACACATTGCTGAACTTGTTTCCGTCCTCCATTATGAGCCGAGGTAAACAGATTCATGTCCCCACAACATGAGTAATACCTGGACCACACACACACACACACACACACACACACACACACACACAGACACACACATTACCACCTGCAGGGGAGGATGGGAGATTATCCTCCTTGTGACAAAGTTGAGGCTAACACATACGCTCAGACGCACATAGCCACACACAGCCTGAGCCCTGACAAACACAGGGAGGCTGGGGTGTCGCTGCACGCTGAGCGCCACCTGTGCCCGAGAGCCGAGAGATCGAAGGGCAAAGTCCTGCGTCTCCGCGGGCGACAACAGACTGGCACCGGCGAGCAGGTAGAGGCACGGAGGGGAGCTCGGCCCACCCTGTCCTACTGGATCAGCTGGCATCTCACAGATTAACACTTGGATGGGCAGATAGGCTTGTTAACACATGCTCTCATACACCCCCGCCTACCACACACACACACACACACTAACACACACACACGGACGTCTAAATCCTCCACCGCAGAGAGCAGATTTCAGGCTCATCGTCTCCATTCTGTCAGGGTGGAGACGTGAAGTGATGGCGGGTGTAGCACAGAGATCCCATTCAGGATTAGCAGCACTATCATGGGTGGGAATCGGTGGTGGGTTGCCAGTTTGGATGGGTAGAGGTGGGGGTGAAGGAGGGGGGTGAGAGAGGGAGAGAGGAGAGGAGCAGGTTGTGGACCAGGGAAGATTAAAATGTGTTAGCAGATAAAAAACAGCGATAAAGAGGATGAAGTGATGGAAAGTTATCACCACAGTTCTCTGACTTACAGACTCACAACACAATAACGCACAGGGAACAAGTGCAGCACAACAGGCCCAGTGTGTTAGGGACAAACATGACTGTGGGTGAAGTGTTGCGCTTTGTATCTGAGATTATTGATCCTGCAGGAGCACATAGACCATAATATGATGCATGTTTGACTGACTGTCATCTATGAAGGATCATAAAACATAGTAAGAAAACATTTAGCAGGGTTGCATCAAGTCATGTGTGCCAGTGTGTCAGCTGGTCTCCTAAAGGGGGCGGAGTCATTGTCTGCTGGTCTACTAAAGGGGGCGGAGTCATTGTCCGCTGGTCTCCTAAAGGGGGCGGAGTCATTGTCTGCTGGTCTCCTAAAGGGGGCGGAGTCACGATCTGCTGGTTTCCTAAAGGGGGCGGAGTCATGGTCTGCTGGTCTCCTAAAGGGGGCGGAGTCACTGTCCACTGGTCTCCTAAAGGGGGCGGAGTCACTGTCCACTGGTCTCCTAAAGTGCATCTGGAGACCCGGGAGGCCGGTTCGTAGTCCAACCAAAACTTTATATCAGAGTAATAGGGCCCGACACAAAAACATCCATAAAACTACACAAAAACCATTTAATATTCCTCCACACTGCTCGTCCACTGCAATCCAAGTGTCCTGAAGGGATACAGTCCAGAGTTTACTGGAAACTACCTCATTTAGGACATTTTTACAGCCTCAACAGTCCTGTATTGAATTTGCCGGGTGCGCGTTCAAGTGATGCACGCAGACGTGACCGGACTTGCCTCAATGAGGTAGTTTCCAGTAAACTCTGGACTATCTCCCTTCAGGACACTTGGATTGCAGTGGACGAGCAGTGTGGAGGAATATTAAATGGTTTTTGTGTAGTTTTATGGACGTTTTTGTGTCGGGCCCTATTACTCTCATATCTGCATGAGGGTGAGTTTAAACACAAGATTTTCAACTTAAATGTCACAAATTTAGGAGAAAAACCTTGAAAACAGCTAGATAGGTTTATACAGTCAAATGAATGAAGTTGGTCGGTTATGGATAAAAAGATTGTTTTGTTTTGTTCAAATTTTGTTTTTGCAAATTCATGAGATTTTGTTTCCCGTGTGAAATACGCGACTTTCATCTTGAGCACTGCATGTTAAACTCAGAGATGAGCCCTGGTGTCCTGAGCTAAGCGTCTATGTCTGTATCTGAGCCTCCACCACCACGACAACACACAGAGAGTTTCTTTATCTGTCCGTGAGCATCTGCGATGACGAGATGATAAATGCTCCTGGTGTGAGTATGCAGGGTCCTAATCTGCTGGCTGACCAACAACAGGCGGCCGGCGGCGCCTCGCTGCACTATATCATGCTGTCATCAGACGGCCGCCTTGTCTCTCCATCGCTCTGCCCCGGCGTGTTTGTGCCAACGCTTTCCAGTTGTGACAAGGGATAATGATTGGTGAGCCACAGATCTGGGATCCCATCAGTTAAAACTACTCACAGTGACAGCTCCTCTACAACAGGAAGGAGCTGTTGTTCTCCTCCCTCCCTCTCTGTCCCTCTCTATCACCTCTTCTTATAATCTGATATCCTCCTCTTTCCTCCTCCTTCTCTCTCTCTCTGTCTCTCTCCACCTTGTCTCACTCTGTCACCTGTAACCCATCACTCCTGCTCCTCTCCTCACTTGTTTCTGGAGTTCAACACATAACTACAAGTTTATTATCAGCTGATCCACTGCCTGTGTTTGGGTGGTCTTTTCCATTAGGTATTCGCCTCAACACAATCGTTTGACCCCAGTTTATTTTTGCATAATCATTAAAGCAGAAGTAAGCGGAATATTTGTGTTAATATAAGTCTTACATAGTTGTGACCTGCACATTCACCACACTATGAGATAATAACACAACGTTACCAGACAGGGTTTCTCTTTGCTCCTGTTATACTCACTCTGACCTCTAGATGTCGCCTTGCAACAAAACCCAGTTATGAGTAGGGTTGGGTACCGAAACCCAGTATGAGTATGGAACCGGTTCTGACTTAAACGGTAGCAACCGGACCGAATAAAAATAAAAGTTTCGTTTTTTCATTTGTCGCACGTGTTGCGCATGACGTCAGTGGCGCTGCTCGGTGCCGCTGATGAGAAAGTGAGAGGAACGTTAATTAACGTTAATTTAATGCCGACCGCAAATCGAATATACGACCTCCCCTCCTTACTCTCTTTTCTCTCTCTCCCTCTCGTCTCGTCCGTCATGAGAAGCGGTGCCTATCTAATATTATGTAAATTGTGTGAATTTTATGTAATAATAGTTTATTTTTATGTTGTATTTATAATGTTTTAAGTTAATTGTTTTCAATTTGGCTCTGGAAATAAGTGTGTGCATTTTTAGGTTTTTAAGTACCGTTTAAGCACCGGAACCGTTTAAAAAATACAGTAACCAGTATCGGAAAAAACCCAACTGATACTCAACCCTAGTTATGAGTCATAATAAGCTGCTAAAAACGACCTGTGGGCTTGTTTTTAAAAGACAGTGTCTGTTGGTCTGGTGTATCTACTGAATGGTCTCATTCGACCCTCTAATAGTAAACTATGGGATGGAGGAGGTGCTGGTGGAAACATCCTTCCTCTCCATCTGACGTTGGGCCAGGCCGTCCAGCTGGAGTCTGAAAGTCACCTCGTTTCTTTAATCTCCTAAAATAAAAAAGGAAAGTAAATTGTCATACGAGCAAAACTCTGTAAAAGTCCAGCAGCAGAGAAAATGGATCATTCAGACACGGAGGCAGTTTGACTGAAACAGATTCAGGTTGTGATGACATGAAAGAACAGATATAGAGGGATTATAACAAAGACGCCGTGCCGGACCGTGTCGTCCATGTAAACCACCACGGAGCAGAGGGAAAAGGAAGAGCGGGAAAAATGGGCCCAAAAAACCCCCCCAAAAGTGAAGATGTGGACAAGATATAAAACAAGTGGCACGGCGGCTTCAAATGGAGAAGTATGAAAAGGAGCAGACAGTGTGGAGAGGACGAGATGAAAGCAGGTCGACCGAGAAATTTGAAGGACGTTTTTTGAGCCGCTTGACCACGACGAGAAGCCGTGGAGCTCAAACTGACAATTAGTAGATGAGTTAAATGATTCATTATACTGGTCTAAAGAAAAAAAAAGAGAATATGATGGCTCTGAAAGTGAAGATGAAAAGGAGTTAATGACTTACACAAACCAAAAAAAAGAGGAAAAGAAGAAGAGAAAAACTATATTTGAAAGAAATGTGAGTATAAAGAGAAAGTAGAGCTGAGAGACGTCACAAGGTTGAAGAAGGACGGCTCATGTCCACATCACACCATCCCTCAGGATGGACAACACAGTCTGTGATCTGACGCTAAAACACATGGGATTAGGAGCAGTGTTTGCATAGGGGCAGAAAATGGCTGGCAAATTTCCAGAAAAAAAACTTTTTTTGGACATATTCCAAATTGGGAACTTTCCATGGGAATTATGAGAACTAAAGGGAATTCACTAGCAATTTGCGGTTTATTTTAACAAACTGTATCATCATCCAAACCTGAATATAAACATTTTGTTTGGTATTAAGCAGACATCTATGCAAAATAAAACAAAACATGACATTTCAACAGATTTATCTAGAACTTTAAAACTTTAATTCTTGTATTGTACAATCAATTCTTTCATTGAACAACAAAAACAGGAATGTTTGGTAAAATATTACTCACAGTCCCCCATCCTCCAAAAAATAAAATAAATACATATAGGCCTATATAATAAAAATGTTAAATGAAAGTAACTCACGTTGAGCAACTTACCAGCTAGCTAGCTATCAATGCATTTTCATTTAATAATTTGCAAGTTAAACATTAATAACATAGATCAAATATATTTATACCATAATATTATCAACACTTACTTTAACTATGTCGCCCATGAGCTCAAATGTAGCTTGAATAGTTTTGTGCTTTGGCCTCAATACTCGAGGGTTGTGACGCTGCCACTGAACGTAAAAGATGGCGGCCCAACATGGCCGCCAGCAGCTCTATGTTTATATGAACAGAAGATTCAAAGCTCAGCAGAACACCTCAGTTTGTTGACAGAGGTAATTACTAATTCATGAAACACAGACTTTTGAACAAAATAATCAATGTGTGTTAAAGGGATAGTTCAACATTTTGTGAAATTCTCCTCTCACAGTGCAAGCTGAATAATTATAAGGCTACGAAGACCAAACAGATTTTATTTTATAGCGATTATACACTTGTAAAAACATATTCATGGGTAGTGTATTCAGATTTTCACAATAAACCTTGACAAATGTTACACACTGGACCTTTAACTCCCATGGAAAGTTTCCAACTCCAGAATCCTCTGCCCTATTGAGGAGGCGAGGTGAAGCTGAGCTGTGATTGGACGGTGAGGAGGAAGAGGCGGTGAGGCTGAGCTGCCTAGTGGCTGTACAGATGTCTAGCAGTGTTGATGTATGATGGGATGTGTGAGCTGCTGCCAGACAGTGGCTAAGTGATTAGGGACGTGTGGCGTAACCCTGCGCCATATTTAGCCGCGACGGGGCGCCCGCTCCCCCGCCGGCTCCCCGAGGCCCCGAGCCAGATGTCGAACGCTGCCGCGGCAACGCCTGGCAGAGCAGGTTGGCAGCAGGGTGGCACAGCAAGCCTGGGTACAGTGAGGATAACACCCCCACCCCCCCACCACCACCACCTCCATCACACCAACTGCTGTTCAGTCACGCATCCGCAGAAACAAACAGCAGAGTCTGAGTCAGGGCAGAGATTTATTTACACCTACAAGAGTCAAATCAGACACTTCCACTTCTGTTATTTTATATTTTACTATTCATATTTCTGTAGATTGTGTAGATTAAAGCAGAAGTAAGTGATATATTTGTGTTAATATAAGTCTTAAATAGTTATATCTTCAACAGCAATCACTTACATAGAGTGTTTGGTCTGAAACACGGGTCTCTCAGTCTCTCTGCTCTGCTCTGAGCCGAAGAGAAAACATTTATCGTATCCTACAGTTTTTATCCAATGAGGAGAGAGAACGGCATGCAGGGCTGTGTGTGCAGCCAAGGAACGCCGTGAATGTGGTGACGTAGGGACGAGGACTGTTATGGTGCGTTCAAGGAAACTCGTATTTTTCCGACCGTGAAGTCGTACCAGTTCGATCTGGTAGGAGTTCACCGGTCGGAAGTTACGAGTGGCCGTTATAGTGACTTTCACCGGTAAAACAGGTCGGAAAAACACGAGTGGGTTGCCTGAAACGCTACAAAGTCGTAAGTTGTGACTTGAAGCTGTAATTTACGATTTCAAAAGCCTGCCTGGAACGCAGCATTAGCGAAAACGACCGGACCACTCACTTCTGCTTTAATGTGTGGGAAGCTGATTCTTCTGAGATATTTACACATTTGCTATGCGACACTGAGACGAGAAGAAAAAGGAAATAATAAACTTGTTAAAAATTATAAAATTTACTTTGCATTTGTGTTTTATGTTGCAAACTAGCTGCAGCTAACTCCCAACCCTGAGATAATAAATAAAGATCAGACTCATGATATTTGCTGAGCACAAACAGTTCCTGCAGGATGAATGAGTAAATATAAAGCAAACTGTGCTACACTTTTCATTTTTGGTGATTTGGGGAATTGAAATTGTTCCTATCGTGTTTTCCTGCATAAAATCTTCACTAAATTCCGTTAGATGCATAATTTCAAATGGTTAAAATCACACGTTTATCAATTTGTGTTGTTGTTCACGTTGGTTATTTATAAAGCCTTTCAGTGTGGAGCTCTTTTGGTTCCCACCTGCCATTGTTTGCAGGGGGACAGGTGTGAATGTGACAGTCCATTGGACGCACATGTCCTGCTAGCAGAGCAGAATAAGGTCGAGTCGCCTGTCCTGCCGCTTGGTGGTGATTATTACTGAAGAAAACTGTCATCTGCTTCTCACCTGCAGCTCAGAGACTCTAGTCTATTTACTGTCATAAAAAAACACACACAAACCAGTCAGTCTGTCAGTTTCCTCCCGTCTTACTGGCCGGTTGCCAACACTGTGATGTGGAGACAGATTTACCAGCGATGTGGCCAGAATCTCATTAAATATGAGGATTCAGAGTTCAGTGTTTATTTATTCTAGTAGCGACACATCTGGGAGAAAATTTACCAAAATATGAACTCGACATCAGACTTTGAATATTTAAATTTTCAACCCCACATCAGATAACAGCCTCATGATAACCTGCTATAACCATTAAAGGGATAGTTCAATGTTTTGGCAAATTGGCCCATTGCCATAATCCCTATAGTCATAGCAGTAGGTTTGTTACCTTTAATTGTCGGTGCAAGCTATTTTTAGAACGGCGGAGCAGAGCCGTGAGCTGCTCAGAGCTACGCTACAGAGGCCAATGGGATTTCTTGGTTTCCCTCATCAAACTCATCAAATACACAATCCAACAACTCCACAACGCTCTGGTGGACAAGTTGTGACCTGCACATTCACCACGCTATGAGATAATAACACAATGTTACCAGACAGAGTTGTTTTAGAGGGAAATACAGAGACTGATTGATGAAAAACTGTCCCTGAGGGCAACACGCATCAGCGGTTTTACATGAATTTCCCTCTAAAACAACTCTGGTAACGTTGTGTTATTATAGCAAAAACAGAGTGGACACGCACATCACACCAGTGAGGGCAGGTGCAGAGTGCAAACAATAAGCAAAATAGAAAAAACAAGAGCACTCGCAACTCTGCAGGACTCAGTGTCAATTTATTGTAGTGACGTACGTTTCGAGCAATGTAGCTCTTCGTCAGACAGTAGGATAGCTATCAGAGGCCATCTTAAATACTACTAGTCACATGACTTGATCAGGAGAAGATAGTATACAGCTGTTGCAGGTGTCAGAATGAACAGAAAAAACATAAGACAACAGGCAACCTCAATACCCTGACCTTGATATTCTCGGTGCATATAAATAAATGTACATGGTGTCACACAATAACAACACTATGTGAAAATATTTGACCTCAAGTAACAAGAGGCCATAATGAAGTAAAGTGACAACAATAATAATAACAATATCAAAGGAACAAAGTTCCTAACCCAAACAAAGTCATCGGACCAGAAGCCGTCATATAGGATGGGTATAGTAACATCTTAAAGTGCAATATTCATAGTAGAAAAACTGGCAATGAGTATATAAGTATATAAAACACCGACTCATGAAAAGCATGACTGTTATTTATATCATGACTGCTTTTCATGAGTCGGTGTTTTATATACTTATATACTCATTGCCAGTTTTTCTACTATGAATATTGCACTTTAAGATGTTACTATACCCATCCTATATGACGGCTTCTGGTCCGATGACTTTGTTTGGGTTAGGAACTTTGTTCCTTTGATATTGTTATTATTATTGTTGTCACTTTACTTCATTATGGCCTCTTGTTACTTGAGGTCAAATATTTTCACATAGTGTTGTTATTGTGTGACACCATGTACATTTATTTATATGCACCGAGAATATCAAGGTCAGGGTATTGAGGTTGCCTGTTGTCTTATGTTTTTTCTGTTCATTCTGACACCTGCAACAGCTGTATACTATCTTCTCCTGATCAAGTCATGTGACTAGTAGTATTTAAGATGGCCTCTGATAGCTATCCTACTGTCTGACGAAGAGCTACATTGCTCGAAACGTACGTCACTACAATAAATTGACACTGAGTCCTGCAGAGTTGCGAGTGCTCTTGTTTTTTCTGTTTTTTCAACGTTGTGTTATTATCTCATAGCGTGGTGAATGTGCAGGTCACAACTTGTCCACCAGAGCGTTGTGGAGTTGTTGGATTGTGTATTTGATGAGTTTGATGAGGGAAACCAAGAAATCCCATGAGCCTCCGTAGCGTAGCTCTGAGCAGCTCACGGCTCTGCTCCGCCGTTCTAAAAATAGCTTGCACCGACAATTAAAGGTAACGAACCTACTGCTATGACTATAGGGATTATGGCAATGGGCCAATTTGCCAAAACGTTGAACTATCCCTTTAAGACCAACACTGTTCCTCCTCTCCACTCTTTTTTTTTTTTTTTTTTTTTACAAATCCAGGTTTCTTTTGAAGTTCATTAAATTATGATTCTCAGTCTTGGTTTTCTGTGTTTCAGTTCTTGAAGCTGGTGTAAAAAAAAAAAAAAGGAAGATTTAAAAATCCTTATCAACAATGTTTGTGCAGAAACACACACGTGCAATAACACACACGGTAACTGACTGATCTCTGTGCAGATGTTGCGCTAACAAGTGTTCCCCAATTAGTCATTCTCTCTCTCCTCTCCTCTCTGTTCTCTCTCTCTCCAGGACCCTCTGCTGGAGGCTGACCAAGATAAAGTTTTGACTGGCAGGACCATTTGTTTTAATCAGGTGTTTGCAGACGCTTCCCTGACCTCCATTAGTTGAAGTTTTAATTGAAATTAACCCCCAGTACTACCCCAATTAACCCCCGTCCCCCCTGACTGGCGCCCGCCCCGGTCCCGAGCATCTGTTTCAGGACGGGGGGAACGGGAGACGGAGCCGGGAACCGGGTGGGAGAGATGGGAGGAGGAGGAGGAGGGGGAGTTAGGATGCAGTGTGTTGTCACCCGAGGACAGGCGGCATCACGTCAAGTGCACGCCGACTGCGCCTGACTCGCCGTGAAACCCTGGGGGGGGGGGGGCCTTCTGTCTCTCTGTCGACGACATCCCAGCAGCGAGGCTACACATGGCTTAGTGTTGGCCAGCGGGAGGCGAGGAGAGGAGGAGGAGAGAGGGAGCTCAAACATGGGAGGAGAGGAGGATGGAGATGTCCCACAGGGGGGGAGGAAGGAGGGGAAAGTTGGGAAGATGAGCGAGCGACAGGAGGAGAAGAAGGAGAAGATGAAGATGGGAGGAGGAGGGAGAGGAAGGAGGTGGTAATTACTGTACAGTGTGTTTCTATCTTAAGCCCTCCTGCCTCAGATAAGAGAGAGTGTGTGTGTGTGTGTGTGTGTGTGTGTGTGTGTGTGTGTGTGTGTGTGTGTGTAGCAGCACCTGTTTCATTGCCTGTGGAAGCTTCTGGAGTGAGGGAAGCTGTCAGAGCCCTCCCCCCAATCCAGCTCAGAGCTGAGACTATTAAGTGTGTACACATGCTGGAGTGTCTTTGTTGAGTGTTTGTAGAATCACAGAGGGCAGCAGCAGGGCAGCAGCAGCAGCAGCAGCAGCAGCAGCAGCAGCAGCAGCAGCAGCAGCAATACTCCATCAACCATCTACTTTCAGCCTTGAACATTAATACCTGTTGTATTTCACAATCAATAAACCCAATAAACCAATCAATCAAATATTAGTTATCAATTGTTTTTTTGTCCTTTTATTCCTGTGGTTTGACCAAGGTTGACAATATTGGAACAAGGAATCAGAAACAATAAGTTGGCTACTATATTTTCCAGAATTAGGTGTAATTTTATCATATATCACATTCAAAGGGAATTAATCACCTCAGATGTAATAAAAAAATAAAAAAAATAAAAAAGAACAGATAGATTCAACAAGATGAAATAACCAGCCAAATGCACTTAGCCGACCTTTATCTTATTTAAATACACAAATAAAGTATATTCAAATCCCTTTGACTTTGTTTTTTTTAACTTTTAGTGACACATTGAAGTTCCTTGAATTAAAGATGTTTTTTGTTGCACCATGCTGCAGTAGTCAGTGGTATTTCACCTACATTTTTAATCTGTGGATTCACTCATACAAACACACACAAGCCAACAACGTCACATTTCCTGGCCGCTGATTGGCTATGGGGCGGGACAAAAAATAATGGCGCGTAATCAAAAGGTGCGCGAGAGCGGGTAGTCCGGTTTCCTCGTTGAGTTTTTTTCACCCCGTTTCTCCGGTAACCAAAGCTCCAGGACTCACTCACCGAACCTGAACCCCGACCAGAGGAGAACCGGACCGGTTGACCAGGTGGAGCTCAGGTAGATCTCAGGTGAAGCTGTGGCGACGACGGAGGAGGACTTCACTTCGCCTCATTTATTTATTTATTTACCGTGGGACTGATGTAGTGGAGCCGCTTTAAGGAGGGAGAACCGCCGCTGTGAACGGGCCTCCTGGGAGACTCTCCCCGCTGCATGGACGCGTTCAGCGGACGTCCTCTGACCTGTGTCCCGGTTCACCGACCGTCCAGTCCAGGTAGGCTAAGTGCTGTTTTTCTGTTTCTTTGCGGATCTTTGAGTTTGTCCGTGAGTGATTCACGTGCTGTTGATTGGCTTTGTGTGAGGTTTGATTGAACAGCTACAGAGGCTGTTTTTGATATTATTAGCTACTGTTTCAACAGTTTGGACAGAAACTGTAACTCTGATGGAGCATTGATTTATTACATGGCTGTTGGATATAGATAATGGACTAGAAACTGAGAGTAGGCTATAGGCTGCAGTCACTTACCCTGTTGCTGTTTGGTGGTTGGTTATTGGTTATTGGTTGTTAGTTGTTGGTTGTTGTTTATGGGTTGTTGGTTGTTGGTTATTGGTTGCTGGTTGTTGCTGTTTGGTTATTGGTTTTTAATTAGGCTATTGGTTGTTGGTTGTTGGTTATTGGTTGTTAGTTGTTGCTTATTGGTTGTTAGTTATTGGTTGTTAGTTGTTGGTTGTTGCTGTTTGGTTATTGGTTGTTAGTTGTTGCTTATTGGTTGTTAGTTATTGGTTGTTAGTTGTTGGTTGTTGCTGTTTGGTTATTGGTTGTTAGTTGTTGATTATTGGTTGTTAGTTATTGGTCGTTAGTTGTTGGTTATTGGTTGTTGGTTATTGGCTGTTGGTTGTTGGTTGTTAGTTGTTGGTTGTTGCTGTTTGGTTATTGGTTGTTAGTTGTTGGTTGTTGCTGTTTGGTTATTGGTTGTTAGTTGTTGATTATTGGTTGTTAGTTATTGGTCGTTAGTTGTTGGTTATTGGTTGTTGGTTATTGGCTGTTGGTTGTTGGTTGTTAGTTGTTGGTTATTGGTTGTTAGTTATTGGTCGTTAGTTGTTGGTTATTGGTTGTTGGTTATTGGTTGTTAGTTGTTGGTTATTTGCTGTTTGCTTATTGGTTATTGGCTGTTGGTTGTTGGTTGTTAGTTGTTGGTTATTGGCTGTTGGTTGTTGGTTGTTGCTGTTTGGTTAGCCTATTGGTTGTTAGTTGTTGGTTATTGGTTGTTAGTTGTTGGTTGTTGCTGTTTGGTTATTGGTTGTTAGTTGTTGCTTATTGGTTGTTAGTTATTGGTTGTTAGTTGTTGGTTGTTGCTGTTTGGTTATTGGTTGTTAGTTGTTGATTATTGGTTGTTAGTTATTGGTCGTTAGTTGTTGGTTATTGGTTGTTGGTTATTGGCTGTTGGTTGTTGGTTGTTAGTTGTTGGTTGTTGCTGTTTGGTTATTGGTTGTTAGTTGTTGATTATTGGTTGTTAGTTATTGGTCGTTAGTTGTTGGTTATTGGATGTTGGTTATTGGCTGTTGGTTGTTGGTTGTTAGTTGTTGGTTATTGGTTGTTAGTTATTGGTCATTAGTTGTTGGTTATTGGTTGTTGGTTATTGGTTGTTAGTTGTTGGTTGTTGCTGTTTGCTTATTGGTTATTGGCTGTTGGTTGTTGGTTGTTAGTTGTTGGTTATTGGCTGTTGGTTGTTGGTTGTTGCTGTTTGGTTAGCCTATTGGTTGTTAGTTGTTGGTTATTGGTTGTTAGTTGTTGGTTGTTGCTGTTTGGTTGTTGATTGTTGGTTATTGGTTGTTGCTGTTTGGTTATTGGTTATTGGTTGTTGTATTGTTGCTTGTTGGTTGTTGCTGTTTGGTTGTTGATTGTTGGTTATTGGTTGTTGCTGTTTGGTGGTGGGTTGTTCCTGGCCACAGTTTTACAATCACTTCTGAGGTCAAAGTGTGTGGAACCATGTGTGTGTGTCTATGTCTATGGAACTTGTTAATGTGGTTGTGACTGTGTCTTGTTGAGTTGGTCAAGGTGATGATGGGATTGGGTTGTTGATGTGATGAACTGATGCTGCATTGTAAAATAATAGTGATGTTGATCTTAACTTGTACATTTCTATGAAACATTACATGTGATGGTGTTTATTCTCTGAGTCTGAGAGAGAATGAGCTTCCAGATGTTGTGCATCTCATTTTGGAGCCAGTTCAGTATGTAGGCTGTATGTGTGTTGTTGATGCAGTCACTCGGTTGTTTGGCTCTGATTGCCGAGCTGCAGAAGTCGCTGTACGTTATCTTCCATTGCCACATTTGAGGCAATGCCTTTTTTTTCTTCTTTTTTTTCAAAAATAATTTTAAATTTTTTTCTTCACCCACCATAGTTGGTCTAAGCTGTTGTTGTTAATTCATTTCCAATCAGCGATGACAAAGTAGCAGCAAACTGTGTGTTGAGAAAAGTTCAGATAAGGCTGTTCATATCGGCTCATATCAAATCGATCACATCACACTCCTAATGTGGAGCTAATGGCACAAAACACTCCTCACCTTATCTGGATCCATATCCACTGTTATCTACGCTCTTAACACTCTTATCCATCATCATGCGGTTTTTTTTTATTTAAACGTACAGGAGCTGTTGTTGAGGGAGGGGCGACTCAGTCACTTCCTGTTATAGCTTGTAAAGAGAAATGTCCTAATATTCAGAAATATAAAGTGACAAATATCAAATTAGAAAAAAACTTGGAGTTTTTACATCTTAGAACACTTAGTCTATTTGGATACAACAAGCAATCGATATAAAATGTCCCAAAATCGATTTTAAAAAGTAAAAAAAATAAAACAAATCTGCTGGCTGTCGGCCTCCATCTCCTTAGAATTTAAAAGGCAGCATGTTTAACTGCACTCATTTTTTTAAATAAAGAGGCACTTTTAATTTTGTTACTTAAGCAGTATGTGATATTGCTTTTATGCAACAGTTTCAACAATTCCATCTAAGCATGGATAAATGTCTAAAACTCAATAAATGTGAAAAAGACACCTTAGTCATTCTGTCTTGCAAAGCAGACTGGAGTAGATCATGAGGATTCTTTGCACCGATAGACTGAAGCAGAAATCATTAGGAATCAAATCGTTTTAAATCGAAAATCCATTTTGGATCGAATCGTAGCCCCAAAAATCTGAATCGAATCGTGAGATAGTAAAAGATTCCCACCCCTACCGCTCAGCTGTGTAACAACGTCCCGCCCACTGAACCAAGATCTGTGTTGGAGGTCAAGTGTTATTCTACAGAAACTTAAAGCCCCAGTATGTAACTTATTTGGCTTTTTATTATCTAAAATCAAATATTGCTTTCATAAATACGTATTTCACTGAAGTCGCTTTCTCGTACCTTAGAATGAGTTGTTACAAATACATGATGGGCGACGCACCGAACCGAGGCGGCCATGTTGCATCACCATTTTTTACGTTCAGTGCCGGTAGGTAACCACCGTAGGTAACCACGGAAACTCAGCGGAGCTGTCGGCTCGGGGAGAAAGTTTTCCAGGTAGCGCCTGTTAGAACTGTCACCACTGTGTAGTGTGAGGAAGGACGGAGGCACTGGTGTTGCATTCAGGTGCAGTCAGGCAGACGGCCGTCGGCAAACCAACCGGATGTCATTTTACTCCACCAGAGAAAGACGGTAAAACAATACCACATCACCATGACAACATATTGTCACACCTGTATTGTTTTGCCTTGTGCTGGTGGACCACTTGTTTACATAGACGCTTGTTTATCCTGTTACATGCAGCCTCTGTTGTCTGTCTGACGTCTGCCCCATTTCACCTGAATGCAACATCAAGAATACGTTCAGATATGCAACCGCACCGCTAGATGGGGGGAATTCCTACACATTATACCTTTAAGGTCTTTTTTATCATAGATTTCCACAGTGTAAAAAACGAAACAGTTTACTGTGTTCAGTCTGATCCCAGGTGTGTTATTCTAAGTTCTGACACCACAATTTTCATGCAAATGAATATTGGTTCTAAATATTGGTTATCGGTTTCCTTGGTTCCTGATAAATCGGCTCTGAGGGGGTGGGGGGGGGGGGGGTCTGTAGCTATAGGTTACATGAGTCATGGGCCGCGCTTCGCCCACACATCTTCATCCGCCCCCTGCTGCACCGCCCGTACACACAATGACATGATTTATGACATCATATGTGACAGCATCAGCGACTCGCCATGCAAATAAAGAAACCCTGGGGGGTGGGAGGGGGTGGGAGCCGGGGAGGCGAGGGTTTGGGCGGGGGGTTAAGGAAAGGGGTTGTGTGAGGACGGTGCCCTGTGAAGGACAAAAAGGCGAAGGACCTGCCCTTGCTTGGTGTCGCCATCCAGAGCCATCCCTCATGTTGGCCCCCCAACGGCGGCCGGGCCGTCCTCCACACGCAGAGGAAGTGTGTGTCCCTGTAGGTCTCTGGTCCTCAGCCAGGCTGCTACACTGTGTGTGTGTGTGTGTGTGTGTGTGTGTTGGGCTGAGGGATCTGGGGTGTCCCACAGTGGTGTGTGTGTTAATACCCTTGAGCAAGGTGGTCTTACACTTGGGCTCTCTCCACGGCCTGGCAGCTCCTTAGCATTAATATCATGCAGCAGTGTAAAAAAGATGCAAATAAAATAATAAACATGGTACGACGTGTGTTTTACTAATCCTTAACAATGTCTAATTCATGTTAATTCACTATATTTACTGTCTTTAATCAGAGTTGCAAGACATTTTCTGTGGTTTTAATTTGAGGTTGTAGTTTAAACTCATTAATCTAATACAGGGATTCCCAGACTGCAGTGCGCAAACTGCCGCTAGTGGGTGCATGACATGAAATGGGTAAAGGCGGTATGGTGTTATATTTATGCATTTTACTAATAGAAGGGTTTTCCCTGCCTATCTGAGGCAAAGGCCGATGGTTTTGGCCTTGGTTAAAGAACAAATAGAAAGAAACTGTGGAGCATTAAAGAGGAACTAAGTAGGATTTCTCCCGTGGCTATGCTACATTTTTACCTTAATTAAAAAGCTCCGGAGTAATAGTGATAGTTAACTACATGACTTGTGACTTGTTCCAGTGAGAACGGAGGCTCTCTGTCTTCACCTGGCGTCTCACGGCTGAAAACCAACCTTGCAGTGTAGTTACTCCCAGCTCTCGTCTCTGCACCGCAACACAAACTCGCTCCGTGACCCGTAATATTTTGTTTATGACGGTTAAAACTACACAAACACACACGTCGTAACATCGTATATACGTTATCCACCGCTCCATTTATTGATTTTTCGCCGGCTTTGTTGTAAACAAATGCACATGGACGAGAGGAACGTAACCAAAACAGCGGAATATCGAGCGGACTTGCATAGTTCCCTTTTAAGTCATGTATGTGTGTGTAGCGGTTTTGGTACTCATCCTTGCATTGTGTAGTTTTAACATACGAGTCAGACTTTCACCGTTGGCAACCTCGCCGTTTATTGTGCACACATGAACTGACCTGGCAGAGAAATCCACATTTACAGGCAGTCCAGCTCTTCTTTTCTCACACACACACACATACACGGCAGGGAAATAGCATCGTCCGACTGCCTAAACATTCTCAAAACTAACATAAAATAACACAAAGCGTACCTGGCAGAGAAATCCACATTTACAGTCAGTCCAGCTCTTCTTCTCTCACACACACACACATACACGGCTGAAAAATGTAAAACGAAAGGAAAGTGCAGGTTAGCTACCACATGTAACCCTAGCCATGTTGTAAACAGAAATAAAAGAAAAACACCGTCAACTTTATATGGAAAAGGACATGCTTGACCGTTTGGGAGCTATATGCTTAAGAAATACAACTTAAACCAACCCTTAGCATTGAAATTAAAGTAATTAATATGAAACAATAGCGGAGCTCGTAGCTTGTGCACCTACCAGGGAAACAGCATCTCCGACTGCGGCTACCCCCCGGGGTGCACGACCCTAATCCGCAGGGGCGATGCATTTAATTACCATAGGAAAAACAAGTTTTTGTGTTGTGTGGTGAGTTTTTATGGCAAGTGGAATCAAATTATCTTTTAACTCCGTTACATTCCCCCCTACTGATCTCCACTTGCCCATATAACCAAATCAAAAGAAAAAAAAAATATATGAGACTGGACCGCATATTCCCATAAGTACAAACATACCAGGTACAAATAACATCATATCAAGAGGAGGTAATGGATAAAAAAAAATGTTCAAAGTGTACAGTGCTGCTAATATCACAGATACCAAATACTCCAGTCAAGAGACTATTCTTGAAGAATTAGAATGAGGAAGGGTAGCAAAGCCTTCCGACACCCATAGGAATAACAGGCCCATATACATGTTAAATTACTTAGAAATCCTGTCAGTAAAGCAGCACACAAATTTACCACCCGGACACACCCATCTAGTAGTCACACACAGGTGTCAAACCATCACAAAAAAAATATAAGAACCAAACCCTCCTCAAAATTGAAGGACGACCCTAATCCGCAGGGGCGATGCATTTAATTACCATAGGAAAAACAAGTTTTTGTGTTGTGTGGTGAGTTTTTATGGCAAGTGGAATCAAATTATCTTTTAACTCCGTTACATGTGCATGGGGGGGCCGTTCAGATGTAGTGTCTTTTCTGCGCACAAACCCTTCACATTCAATAGACGTGCGTCATACGATCTCACAACCCAACACGACGCTGCTGTGGCGTGCACTCAGTGTAACATGCTTGTTTTTCCCGTGCACGCCGTCCGCGGTGCACAGCTCCCTGCTCCTCCCGTCGGTGCTGTGTCTCCCCTACTGTTTCGAGGTGTAGAATGTGTTTTATAAAAGAGAAACACACATTTTAGGACTGATTTGTATCATCAGAACAGACATGTCCTGTGAATTTTATCCTCCTTTCATGTTTTATTGACGGGCCTTAGCCTTTTTTTTCATGTGTCGCTCATTGGGGGGTGCGTCAGCTAGCTAAGGAATTTGAAGGGGGTGCACAGCCAAAAAAGTTTGGGAACTGCTATTATACGATGGTGTGATGGTCTGTTAGCCTGACGAGCCAGACTATATCACTAAAATGTATAGTCTGGAAACGACCGGTAGACCTCGGCTCAATCCAGGGGGCGGGATGAAGGCTGTCTTTCAAACTGCCTCTGCACGCAATAGGGTAGCGCTAGCTAGCGCTACGACCAATCAGAGCAAAGAGCAGGATGACGTTAGCCTGACAAGCCAATTAAAATGTATGTCGTCATCACGTTAAGCCCGCCCAACGACTCTCTAAACAGATAGAGCGCTGTGATTGGTGAACACAATCGGTGTTCGAGACTCAAAAAGTTCCTATGGCTCGTTTCTAGACCCACCTACGGAGCAAATATTTTTGCTGCCGCTAGGGTGCGTCTAGATTTCTAGGCTAATGGTCTGTCACATTTTATAGGAAATACAAATACAGGCCCAACCCCAGGGTGGAAACAAAGCCACATAAATCAACCCTGTTGTTGTAGCACTGGAGAAGCAGAAGCAGAAGTTCATGTCATTCAGCCATGTGTAGAGAAAGTGCTACCTCTCATTCATTTTAACCCTAGGATGTATGAGCAACCAATACCTACACTCTTCCATGAGTGGGGTCAGAAATGACCCCAATTAGAATCAATGCGTTTTTGCAATAAATGTCTTTAATTTTGGTTAAAGATGATGATTTTCATTATATTTTGGTCAACAAAAGAGTGATTTCATTTTTGACATGTTCATGTATCACTTTTATAGAGTGTTTGGTCTGAAACACGGGTCTGTCAGTCACTCTGCTCTGCTGTAAGCCGAGGAGAAAACTTTCCTTGTATCCTACAACCTTTATCCAATGAGGAGAGAGAACGGCATAAAGGGGCGGTCCTCTCTGTGTGTGCAGCCAAGGGATGCGCGTGAATGTGGTGACGTAGGGACGAGGGCGGGGACTGTTTTTTTCTCTGATCGCAGAATCATAGGCGGACCAGCCAGACCCTTCTTCTCTGGAGGAGGGTCTGGCAAGCGAGACTAGTAGTGGGACAGTAACAGTATACTGACAGTCAATGTTGATAAGAATCAAAAGTTCCTTGGAGATTCCATAGGAAATGCTTGGGGTCATTTTTGACCCCTCTTATGGAAGAGTGGGGTAGTGATACAAAAAATGCAATTTTTTTAAATTAATGAAATCTTTTTTTAAAATACAAATGGCCTCATGTCACATACATCTTCTATGAGGAATATCTGGAATATGAAAATATAAATACTTTTAATTTCAAAGATTTTGAAGAATAACAACCCCTGGGGTCTTTTTTGACCCCACTGATGCATCTAAGGGTTAAATGCAAAAACACACAAAAAAAATCAGTGTTTGAATTGTGATTATTTGCAGAGATAAAACCGACTTTTTTATTTCCTCGGCCTGTTTTCCATCGTCTCACAACATCAACACTGGGATTTCTGACTTCTGCGCTCACATCTTCATCATCATCATCATCATCATCATCATCATCATCATCATCATCATCATCAGCTGTGGAGCGACGAGCCTCCGTGACGTCTTCTTCTGCACATGAACTTGTACGATAGCTGCTGCTACACAACGGAGGCATCGCAAGGAACAGCTGAATACTGTTTAAAGTCAGCAGCTCCATGCACCTACTGCACACATACACATACACACAAACACAGACACACACAGAGGGACCAACACTATTTAATAGATGAACTTACCTGCAGATGCGTTCCCTGTTCTTGGAATGAATCCCAATCAGGGGTTCCCATCGCTGCGGCTACATCCATCGAGGAACAAATTACAGTTGGGGATTAGGATTGGGGAGGAGTGAGTTAGTGGGGGTGGGGGGTGGGGGGCAACCCAGTGTTTTATCAGTGGGGCCGTGTTCCGTCTGCCGAGCCGCTTATATTTCAGGTAAACATAATCCAGATTCGGTCTGGCGGGGGTAGATTCAATTAAGATACAGAGACAACTTTGTTAATGCGGCCGTATCTTAATACCCCGGCCACAGCTTGTAATGAATCTGGGCTCAGGGGTGGGAGCTGGGGGCTGGGAGTCAGGGACGAAGCAGGAGGACTGAGTGTGACAGGATCCTCCTGGGGTGGGGGGTGGGGGGGCTGCTGGAGGTACAGTCATCATCGGCTTCTACTGTACGAGTGGGAGAAAGTTAGAAACGCTGACTGTTCCCTTCCTCACGTATTGATTTGATTACAGGAGAGCGCTGCTGCTTCTGATAACTTCTGTGTCTCTATCAGGGAATCAGAGCTTTTTATTTTTCTTATTAAACATGCTGGACTGATTGATAACTCCATTTTCAAAGTGTGTGCGTAGAGTCCCTGGCCCACGATGCAGATGGTGACGAATTAAAGGAGAAACACCTCAATAAAGAACATAAGGAATGAAGGTGTTTCCCCCCCCTGACTGATAATCCCACAGCAGAGTTTATTTATCAACCAGGTAACGTTTAACTTTTTTTTAATAATTCACAGTCCAGACTGGATCCACAGCTGGCAGGGAAATGTGTCTCCACATGCTCCTTATCTGACCCCAGCTGCCTGATCTGTATGGAAATAAGCCCCCAGATCCGTTCTGCTGCGTGTTGTTGTCTAGAACAGATCAATGAGCTGCACACGGCTCCACAACACAATGAAACGGTCAGAAAAACATATATATATATTAGTCCAGTAATTTTAGGCCAAAAAAGGGGTCAACGTTAAACAAATTGCAACAGAAGCAAACTCAACTGATTTTGTATCCTCAACATGTCCTGAGTGAGGGAAAAAAAGCCCTGAAGAATCCCATTAGGGGAAAGTTTCGAAAAGCACCCAAACATATCCCATTTATACGCATATAAAAAAAAAAAATTCACGTGTATAGGGTAACATTTTTAACCTTTAGATATCTCCATGAAAATTACTGAGTTGATTACTTACATTAAGACAAACAAAAAATGTATTACAAGTTTTTTGAAATTCTTTGTTAACATGAGCAAATTTGCATAAATGTGTATAAATTTGCATAAATTCAACCGTTTTGACAGCACATGTATATATGAAGTGGCTGTAGTGGTACCGGCATGAAAATTGGAATGAGTTGACTCCATCGGTCAACCAACAAGTTGACCACTTTAAATTTCAAGATGACTGCAATTTTTCAAGACAGCCACATCCTTAGTAGAGCAGGTATGACATGAGCCAACAGTGCATAATCCAATTACGTATGGCTAATTTGCATACATACAACACCTGATCTAAACATTGGGTAGAGCAGGTGAAAATGTCTTGTTCAATCTTGTTAACATTTAATATGTTAACAAGATTGAACAAGACATTTTTAACTGTAATATGATATTACAGTTAAAAAAGGAATGGAACTAATTTAGGCTACCCATGAGCATTAATAGAGACGGAGCATGTCATACCTGCTCTACTAAGGATGTGGCTGTCTTGAAAAATTGCAGTCATCTTGAAATTTAAAGTGGTCAACTTGTTGGTTGACCGATGGAGTCAACTCATTCCAATTTTCATGCCGGTACCACTACAGCACCTTTATATATACATGTGCTGTCAAAACGGTTGAATTTATGCAAATTTATACACATTTATGCAAATTTGCTCATGTTAACAAAGAATTTCAAAAAACTTGTAATACATTTTTTGTTTGTCTTAATGTAAGTAATCAACTCAGTAATTTTCATGGAGATATCTAAAGGTTAAAAATTTTACCCTATACACGTGAATTTTTTTTTTTATATGCGTATAAATGGGATATGTTTGGGTGTTTTTCGAAACTTTCCCCTAATGGGATTCTTCAGGGCTTTTTTTCCCTCACTCAGGACATGTTGAGGATACAAAATCAGTTGAGTTTGCTTCTGTTGCAATTTGTTCAACCTTTTCTCATAAAATGACTGGACTATATCTAAAGAAAGTCAATATGTGACGTCTGTCAGTGTTCATATGGTGCAATGGCTCCATGAATAAATAAATCAATGTGTGGGAAACAGATGAGACGGAGGCCAATGACAATAAAGTATTCTGTTCTGTTGTTTCCCCTCTCTCTGTCTCCTGACCTCCCGTCTCTACAGCCGTCCTGTCAGTTAAACGCAAAAAAAGACCCACAAATACTACAAAAAATGAAAGGAAAGAAAACAGTGGAAGAAGTAAAACTGCACAATGAACTGAATCAGGATAGAGTGGAGTTAGAAAATGACTTCAATCTGAACTGGTCTCAGAATCAGGTGACTACGTCACTGTTGGGAAGAGACGGGAACAAATAAAGTTGACTTATTGAAAATTGATTTGATCTCACGCAGCTTCCTCTGAAACGCGTCCACGCAGCATCGGCCGATCGTCATGTTCGTTCAAACGCGACTTTGTGTCGGTGTTACAGCGCCACCACAGGCCTGTTGTGTGTACTACAGCGTGTTGAGTCATTTTCAGAAAGACACAGAAACTGTATGGTTAAAGGGACATTGTGTAACTTCTCCTGTTATCTATTCAGGAAAATCGATTATTTGGTTCAAAAGTCTGTTTTTCATTAATCAGTAATCCCCCCCATCAACAAAGTGAAGTGTTCCTTTCAGCTCTGAATGAGCCGTTCATATCATTCATATCTCCATGGAGCGGGTAAGCTCGGTGCTGCTGCCATGTGGTGTCTCCATGTTTTTACCTTCAGTGGCAGCGTGACGGTAGGAAACCACGGAAACTCAGCGGAGACACCGGAGCTGTCGGCTCAGGTGGAGGTGGCGTCTGTGAACAGTCACCGTGGTAACGCAGTGAGGAGGAATGGAGCGTTACACTGATGCTGCATTCACCTGCAGTCGGGCAGACGGCTGTCGCTAACAAACCAGATGTCATTTTAGTCACAGAAGTCCAGAGAAAGACGGTAAAATAATACCACATCGCCATGACAACATATTGTCACGTGTGTTGTAGGGCTGCACGATTATGGCCAAAATGATAATCACGATTATTTTTGTCGATATTGAAATCACGATTATTAATCACGATTATACATTATGTTAGATAAAACATGTTTTTATTGCACTTTCTATTTGAAACAAACAATAGGCTATGTGAACAAGGCTTTCAGTTCAAAATAAAACGTAAAATAAAAATAAATAATAGCCTAAAATAAAATTTACCCAAGACAAAGGGCTAGCGAAAAATAAATGCCATTGCAGAGTGCAGAGGTGTCATTCTGTACAGTAGCGTACAGATACTTGTGTAAAAAACAAAAAATAAAAAATAAATCTGGTAGAAGTAGCTGCTGATTCAACTCCTTTACTCAAATAAAAGTAAGAAAGTACAGGCTCTGAAATGTAATTTCAAAGTAGGCTATAGGTAAAAATTAATTTTTGCCATCAATGATACACAGATGTGTGGGCAAGAGTCTGTCCAGCATGGACCAAAGCACAGCAAGGACGGTTCAGCAGCAATTTGGAACGAATTAAAAACATTTAATGAACAGACCAAGTGTTTTCACACAGGCAGCGTCCAGCAGGTCGGCCTGGCTCAACTGTGCTGCCACCAAAACGGCCATAGATCGCCGTTACCGGCCGTTATGATCACGGTCGGAACGTTTTATTTACACAACGTATGTAATTAACACCAAAACGGCCGCGTGGGGTGACGGGGTCTCGGTCCAGCTTCGAGACCACCCCGCAGCCCAACCTCGATCCCATCCAGAGCGAGACGGCGACAGTAGACAGCCTGAGGTGCTGACTGACCAAACACAGACACACGTCATGTCTGTACTGTCACCGTCTGCTGCCGACATCGTCTCACTCTCACTTCAGAGTGAGATCCATACAGTCTAGTGAGACGTAACACCGGGCGCAGAAGGTGACACAGTACAGCAGCATTTGAAGGTGCCGACTGACCGGCCGGGACACACACTCTGGACTGTAAACAACATGTAAAGGGAGGATGCGCTCGCTTGTTAGTTAGGCAGCTTCATGGGGCCCTGACCTCTCGTTCGCCCCCTGGTGGTTGGCGGACTATTGGTTGAGAAAGTGCTTGATTTGATATGCAGCACAGCCCGTTTTTTTTACATGTTAATAATCGTGACGATCATCTTAATTTAATCATGGCAGCCAAAATCGTGATCGTGATTAAAATTCGATTAATTGTGTATTGTTTTGCCTGGTGCTGACGGACCACTTGTTTACATAGAGACTTGTTTATGCCGTTACGTGCATACGTGGGCTGTCGTCCGTCTGCCGTCTGCCCAATTTCACGTGAATGCAGCATGAAAAATACGACTGAGTTGCTTGTGATATACAACCACAATGCTAGATGAGAGAAATTCCTACACAATGTAGCTTTAATCTGATTGGTCAGATTTTGCCTTTAGTCGACTAATGGTCCAATCATGACATTTTCTTTCTTCCCTCGTTGATTCATGATCTCATTTGCATCTTTTCCACTCCGGAGAAAAGAGTTAAAACACCTGAATAAACGTGTTTAGTTGTTCACTTTGCAGAAGTCACAAATAACAGGTCGTTCTCCATCCATCCTTCTCCTGATCTCACTCCTCAGGCCGCGTGCACGACATCACGAGGCAGGTTTGTGCTGCGATTTAACAAGTGTGTATGGAAAATGACAACAAAGTCCCATCGTTGTGTTGTCATGTGTATCAGTGCTTGAATAGCAAGTTCAGGGGTCCAGTGTCACAGCACCATGGACAGCGCTGTTCTTTAATGTGTAGTGTGTGTGTGTGTGTGTGTGTGTGTGTGTGTGCTGAGGGATGGATAGACAGTTTCAATCATTGAAGGGAAATTACATCGAGAGGTAGAGATGCTATATTATTAGAAGCAAAGAAATTCTACGTAAAATCAGAAGTTCAGCTTCATACTGTCAGAATGATAGGATCTTTTTTTCAGCACATTTTGCGTCGGTTCAAGGTCGATAGTCGAATGAGACCTTTCTGAATTGAGTCAACGAATCATCAGCTATCTGGGTTCATCCCCTAATATTTAGTATTTTAATCATGATAAATCACAGAGTATATTGTGATTAAATGAGTTTGTTTTTTAAATGGTTTGACAGTCCTACATTTACATAAACATCAAACTACTACTGGCGTTGTTTCCTGATTCTAGAGCCGTGAACCTCGGTTTCTGTTGTGACAGTTGTGCACTTTGTACATCCACCATCTTCCTCCTCCTCCTCCCTCCTCCTCCTCTTCGTTGTGACTCCATTTCTATGTTGAAGCGTCTCAGCGGTTGTGACTGGATGGATGGTAACATGTAGTCCAGACCTGCCAGCAGCACTGACACCGGGACAAGTCTCCTATCTGCAGCGTTAATGTGAACAACAACTTTGCTCAGAGTTAATCAGCTCTGGCTGAAACAACAGTTTGATATCCGCCGCTTTACTGGCCCCAATTGATGATTAGATTCTTCTTTTTTTTCTCTCTTTCTGTTCAGCCCGGGTCAGTAGCTCAACAATCCTTCCCCCGGTATCAGCAGAGAGAGAGAGAGAGACAGCCACCCGGAGACCCATGTGGTGAACAGACGGCCTAACCAGAGCATATCTCATCCCTCAGGATGTTAATATTTATTGACGGCACAAGGCTGGTGTTAAAACATTAAAAAGGGGATCGGGAAGAAGGGCTCTGCGGACTTAAGCCCTGGGAGGCCACGCCGACTCAAAGTCTTATTCAGATGATGTGCCGTGAGATGCTTGTCCTTGAAGAAAGGGAATTAGTGTCTGTGGAAGTCAAAGAGAAAATGGAGAGAGAGAGAGGAAAGTAGGGAGGGGGGAGGGCTGAAGAAGACAGAATGTGAATGTGTTTGACAGAAAAATGTGTGTATGTGGATTTTTGCAAATGCCTGCGTGAGATAGGAGCAAAACATAGAGAGGACGGCTGCTTCTTCTTCTTCTTCCTCTTCCTTCACGCAGGGAGAGATGATGCAAAGAGCCAAAGTGTTACCACAGGACCAGCAGACAATCCCCTCTCCAGGAAACGCAGATCAAAGCGGATTTAAGTAGTCAAGACTTGTTCGGTGCGGCTGGGAGCAGCAGCCTCGACCCTGTAGCGCTGCGTCTCCCTCTCTGTGTTAAGATCAGTTAGGAGGGGTGACGGAGCGCTGGGATTGAGTCACAGGCAGCAAAGCAGAAACGGGGATGGGATGGACACGCAGGGCCCATCCCGGTGTTCCCGAGGAGCAGCCGGCCTCGCTCCGGCTTTGTGCAGCCGCTGTACGGCTGCTCGTCACGACTCCCAGGAGGAGGCACATACACTTTAATCACGTTAACACATGTAACATGTGATCATTTAGTAATGTTTGGGAGGAAAAGCAAACTGCCTTTCAACCTCCCAGGTCTTTAAGTAGTTCTGGTTATAAATACCATTCCTCACCATCTACACTTCATTTTATTCTGTCTTAAAGGATAATTTCCGTTTTTTACAACCTGGACCTTATTTCTAGCATAAAATAAGATCATTTTACTCACCCAGAAACTTTGGTGTCATTTGGAGTTGTTTTGACAAAATTAGCCCCAGTGGAGCGGCGCGTATAATGCGAGAGCACGGGGCACCCAATGCAGCCTCTAAATAACACATTATCCGCTGCAAAACTCGTTCATTTCGCCAATATTTTGTTATGATACACTAGTGATATTCCCCTCCGAGCCCGTGGTGGCATGTTATCAACATGCTGCGCCTGTAGGTTGACTACTAACCTCCGACCTGGATGATGTCATCTCCGACCGCTGCCCGGTGCGGCTTGTTGCTACCGCTAATGCTATGGTTCGTTTCTGCGTGTTTCTGACTTGTCAGAACAAAATGAGCAGCTGGATGAAGTTCAGCTTCCACAGGCTTCCTCTCCTCAACCTGGACTCACTAAAGCTCCGGCTAGTTGAGATAAAAATGGACCCGAATGGCGAAGCAGAATGATTATTATCAGAATGAGCCGGGCAGCGGTTCTAAATCCCTCCTCATTGTTCAGTAGCTCATCTTCATCTTCCTCACGTGTTGTTCTCCTTGCTGGGTTGTCGGACCTGCCCTGACGCACTGCCCGCAGGAGCGCAGCGCGCGTCCTCGTGCTTGGCTGGAGGCACAGGGAGCTGCTTCGCCTCTCTGCGTGCCGGTCAAATACGACTCCACACACACAGGTCTGTCTCTAGCTCTGTGTATGGATGTGTGTGTGTGTCTCGTGTGCAGACGCAACTGACAAATAGGCTATTTATAGACGGACAGCAACAACTTAATTAATCAGCATTTAATTATTTTTATTTTGAAAATTGACCGGATTCTCTCGCCTTTTCTGTGCCCGACTTCCTGTCTGAGCTTGACAACGGCGCTCACGGCTCGCGTGAAAAATAGAACAGGCACCGAACTGAAGCGCTGCAGCGGCGGCCCGCAACCCGAGATGTGCGGCCGGTCAGAGAGGTTAACATGGGCGCTGATCAGAAACTGCCTCCGCTCCAGGGCGCTGCGCTTCTGTTCCGCGGGCAGTGCGTCCAGGCCGTGTTGCGCTGTAGCACGTCACTCCCATTCAAGTCAAGCATATTCACAGCATGTGCTGCAGTCCATTTCCCGTCCCGACCGGGATCCGGACACGGAGCAGAGACCTGCAGCTGTCCGACAGTGCAAGGCTGTCCCTCTCAAGCAGAGGATGAGGTCAGATTCACTCCCGTCAGTCTTCACAGACAGGCCACACAAGTTGAAAGAGTTTCTGATCATATCCTCGTCAGTGTGTTCCAGGCGACGGAGATTTTTTTTTGCCCACCCCCCCCCCCCCCCCCCCCCACCATTTTTTTTTTTTTTTTTTTGGACTAGTTTTTTGACCCCCGATTGGTCGATTTTTAGTCGTAATTTCAGGGTTTCAGTCGACCAACAATTTCTCTGGTTGATTACAGCCCTAGTCACCACTGTGTAGTGTGAGGAAGGACGGAGGCACTGGTGTTGCATTCAGGTGCAGTCAGGCAGACGGCCGTCGGCAAACCAACCGGATGTAATTTTACTCAACGAGAGAAAGACGGTAAAACGTGGGTCAGGTAAACAATACCACATCACCATGACAACATATTGTCAGGCCTGTATTGTTTTGCCTCGTGCTGGTGGACCACTTGTTTACATAGACACTTGTTTATCCTGTTACATGCAGCGTCTGTTGTCTGTCTGACGTCTGCCCCATTTCACCTGAATGCAACATCAAGAATACGTTCAGATATGCAACCGCACCGCTAGATGGGGGGAATTCCTACATACTATACCTTTAACACAGTGATTAGTCTGGTAATTAGCTTGAATTGCTGTTGTGTTTCTCCTCATTCATTTAGCCTGAGGTTGTGTTCATGGCGTTCTTGGTGATTTCTTCGACAGACCAACCAATCAGTGACGAGTATCTGTCCTGCCAAGGTCATTGTGATTGCAGCGATGGATGTAACATTTTACACAAGATCTAAGAGTTGTTATTCAACCTCTACATGTCCACTGACCCCATTTATTATTCTACCAGTCATCTGAACAAGAGATGTTCCCGTACCATTTTTACCTCCCAATACCCATTACCATGGATATCAGATTAAAAATATAATTATTGTATTTACTGTGTGTGCATATAAAATATATGCTACTGTGCTTGCATGGTTGTGACATGGTTATTATTGTTGTCAGGCCTGGTTCCCTTTGTAAAACATGAATGAAAACAGCAAAACAAAGACATTAACTTTCTCTTATTGTTTAGTTTGACATTCAGAAACAACTGAAAAAGAATAACTATAAATCTAGGAATTAATAACAATTAATTCACAACCTGCTGAAATGCAGCCATGGTGTGTGATACACAGTTACTCATACTCATATTTATTCCACTTTTTTTTAACTTAACTTATATTCCTGTTGCACTTATATATAATTATATACGCCAATGCACTTTACCCCTGTGTGCCGCGCAAAGAGCTCTGCAGAATATGTCCTGAGTAACTGTGTGAATGTGATGTAGTGTGAAAACTGAATTGTCCTCCAGGGGTAAATTAAGGAATCTGAATTTGAATCTGTTTTCACTCTGGACGAAACGCAGCAGATTGGACGGGAAACAGACACGGCGGCGCGGTGCGTCATACTTAGTCCTGATTGTAAAAATAAAACTCTGAGAAGCAATGCTTCAACAGAGACGCACATACGCAGTACACAAGTAGCGTTGGTCAATTCATTTTATAAAGGGGCCGCTCCAGAGTTGGACTGTAGCCACGCTAACGGAGCTAACGGAGCTAACTGGTAAACAGATTGCTGATGGATCGCTGCCTGGACTCCAGTACTCGTCGATACCAATGCCGGCATTTCCGGCGGTCTATCGGAGGCTTATCTGATTCTGGTGTTAGAATTGGAACAACTCTAATCTGAACATTTGAGTTTTAACCTTAAAGCAATTCTTACCGATCTGGCATTTCACTCAGCACAGCACAAACATTTGAAAATCAACAGCTCCAACTCCCTCACAAGACCCACCCACCTCTCCCTCCTGCCGCATCTCCATGAGCCCCCTCCCTCCCTGCTGCATGCGTTGGCATGGCAACGGTAAACAGAACAGGAACGCGAGTGAAACGGGAACAACACAAACAAACACAACACCGGAGTTTTAAACCGTATAAACGGACTCAGTGATGATGACTGATGAGTTTTATAATAAACTGTTGTTAGCCTACTGCTACTGGAGACGCAGGGGAAGTGATTGTTACAGATTACAGTTCTCAACGAGCCGGGCTGGCGGCCGGACCAGCGCCACCTGATGCGCTGGTTCATGGCCAAAATAAATCCAGACCGAGCCGAGTCGAGCCGCGCCGGTCCGGAGTTCAACCGGGTCCGGACCGCCAAAACTCACAGAGCTAACAGTAGCCTAGCCGTTAGCACAGAGCTAACAGTAGCCTAGCCCCCTAGCCGTTAGCACAGAGCTATCAGTAGCCTAGCCGTTAGCACAGAGCTAACAGTAGCCTAGCCGTTAGCACTGGATGCTTTATAGACACATGTGACTTCCTGTGTTTACGTATCACTCGGGGCTGCTCACTATCAACGTTACAATATCAGACATGAAACTCCGCGACCAGCTGCGGCTGCAGTTATTGGTCTTTTAAAAAACTATTTATTTCCAAAAACCTTCTTTCTAGTGTGTGTCTAGTCTCCTCTGCTCTCTGTGTCCTGCTACTGCTCTGTTCTGGTGTCAATAAAGTTAGTTTTTTTTTTTAAGCATTCTTCTGGTCGGGGGGGAGAGGAGGAGAGGAGAGCACAAAGTGATTACATATTAAGTAGGTTTGGTCGCTCGTCAAATCTTATTAAAGCAATACTTACCGATCTGGCATTTCACTCAGCACAGCACAAACATTTGAAAATCAACAGCTCCACCTCCCTCACAAGTCCCACCCACCTCTCCCTCCTGCCGCATCTGAACGAGCCCCCTCCCTCCCTGTTACATGCGTTGGCATGGCAACGGTAAACAGAACAGGAACGCGAGTGAAACAGGAACAACACAAACAAACACAACACCGGAGTTTTAAACCGTATAAACGGACTCAGTGATGATGACTGATGAGTTTTATAATAAACTGTTGTTAGCCTACTGCTACTGGAGATGCAGGGGAAGTGATTGTTACACATTACAGTTCTCAACGAGCCGGGCTGGCGGCCGGACCAGCGCCACCTGATGCGCTGGTTCAGGGCCAAAATAAATCCAGACCGAGCCGAGTCGAGCCGCGCCGGTCCGGAGTTCAACCGGGTCCGGACCGCTGAGAACTCACAGAGCTAACAGTAGCCTAGCCGTTAGCACAGAGCTAACAGTAGCCTAGCCGTTAGCACAGAGCTAACAGTAGCCTAGCCGTTAGCACTGGATGCTTTATAGACACATGTGACTTCCTGTGTCACTCGGGGCTGCTCACTATCAACGTTACAATATCAGACATGAAACTCCGCGACCAGCTGCGGCTGCAGTTATTGGTCTTTTAAAAAACTATTTATTTCCAAAAACCTTCTTTCTTGTGTGTTGTGACTCTAGTCTCTTCTGCTCTCTGTGTCCTGCTACTGCTCTGTCAATAAGCGTTCTTCCTGGTCGGGAGGGGGGAGAGGAGGAGAGGGGTGCACAAAGTGATTACATATTAAGTAGGTTCGGTCGCTCGTCAAATCTTATTAATCGGACCGAATAATATTATTGGTCAGACTTTTCTCAGAATTATATGAGAATGGAAAAATGATGAGTTTTTAACCCTGTTGGGTTTATCTTACATTTTAATGTATCATCAGATTATTAATAGCATTTTAACTTAGACAAAGAAATGTGCAAAAGTTCCAGAAAGGTAAGAATAGCTTTGAATGCTAAATAAAGGGTTCCAGTGCGCCATTCCGAACCTGAAAAAAGGTGTGCAATTTCGAATGGTTGGTTAAATGTGCTGTTGTAAAACTCATGAATCATCTGCTGCGGTAGTACAGTGGGTAGAACAGTTGCCTGTCACATAGGTGACTGGGGATTGAATCCCGGAACATCGTACTTATTTGTCTTGTATATTAGCCCACTGTACATTATTAGCCGGCCGGGGACACACTGGCCCATGTTAACAGATTGTGTCCTTCACACACACCAGACGCGCCACCGGATCGCGCCCTGCAGCGATCGCGTCAAGCCGGGCAGGAAGTCAAACAAAGACACACGAGAGAATCCGGTCCCTGACCCTACCCTTCAAAATAAAAGACAGTGACTGACACCTTCGGAATGGCAGCCCCACGGAAATTTTTGGAATAGCGGACCGTCGGAATGGGGGTCGCCCCCCAAATAAAGTTAGCTGAAGAGGAACACTGTTGTCTGTCTCAGCAGGTTGTAAACAGACTGATCGCCTCCTCTTCAACAGCTTTCTCTCTCTGTGACTGTTGAGTGCCAGAGTTGGATCAGGTGCAGACTGATGCTTGTTATTTTATTTTAATTTATTGCAGATATGGAAGAAAATCTAAAAAGCATCTCTTCTGTTTGTCTGTGGATCGATAGCAATGAGAAAACACTATTCACCACAGTTAAGTCCAGTAGTTTAAAACTTGTCAGGACTTGGAATCAGCTGTTTCTCTTTGCTGCTGTTTCTGTTTTAACTACATTTTAGAGAGATATTGAAAGTACAAATGATGCAGACAACAGGACACAGTGTGTGTGTGTGTGCACAGTGCAGGCTGCAGATGTGTGTAGGTGTAAGACAGATGTGTAAAAAGTCTGCATTAGTAACAAGAGGAGGCTGCGCTGTCTGTGTACAGTAGGAGCTGGCAGATAGAGGCGACGCTGCAGCAGGAACACAGATAGAGAACAAAGGAGACAGGTGAGGAGGCTGATAGAGATGCTATAATGTTAGTAGAGAGGAGGCGGGGGGGCAGGATGCATATCCACAGGACAGGGAGGAGGAGAGGGAAGTGGGCGATTTATTATTTGTCTTGATCTATGGTGAGATCACAGACATTCAATTTATTCCCCAGAGAGGAGAGCAGTGACAGTGGTGGAGTGTGTGTGTGTGTGTGTGGGGGGGGGGGGTTGAGTGGCCTCTGCTAGAAGAAGAAGAAGAAACTCTTCGAGGTGAGGCCTGGTGTCTTCTAAACCAGTGGTTCTCAACGTGGGCCCCCAGGGGTCCTTGAGAGGGTTCTAGGGGGTCCCCGACTTTTTCTTGAAATTTTAGCACTTTTTTCTAGAATTTATAAAAAGCTTTTTGATAAATTTTTACCTCTCTTTATTATTACTATTTATTTTTCCCTTTAATTTTTTTTTTTTTACCACTTTTTCTTGAATTTTTTAAATGTTTTTAGAGAAATTGTACCACTTTTTTCCAAGAATTTCTCTATAATATTTCCAAAAATCTGCGCAATTGGCCCTAATTTGAACATCGTACATTGACTAAAAATGTAACATTCTTCAGTCTCAGAACAAATATTTGTGTATTTCTGGCATTTGCTTCAACATTTTTTCCAATGGGTCTGTGTTCTAATTTGTGCCAATTTAGGGTCCTTGATGTAAAAACCTTTGAGAACCACTGTTCTAAACCATCATCCTGTTCATTATACCAACATGATTTATATCAAATAACCACACCACAGCTCAGCTTTGTGCAGGGAAGGGTTTATTGCAGCAGGGGTCCATGGGTCGACTCCACTCTTCTCTCAAACACCTCCACCAGTCTGGATTGATCTCAGAGGTTCATGCTCCCCTCAGGATGAACTGTTGTCATGTTTCTAACCAATTTGTGCTGAAAATCCTAAGTCAACTTTTATGAATGCAGTGAAAGCAAATGTTCATTTGTACGCACTTCCATCCACTAGAAGTTATGCGCTAATTCTTGAGTCAGCTGTCAGTCTGCAGGAGAAAAAAGATGACGTCATAAGCACGACGACAGAAACACAGTTTTTATTTGGACCTAACCAACTCACGTATCCCTCCGCCCAGGGTTAGTGCCCGCCGATCAGCAGTTGGTTAGCTCCAAATAATCTGCGTTTTTCCTGCACTTTGAAGGGCTGGAAAAAATTATATTATAGCGAACAATGGAACTGTGTATTTTATTTTCTTCAGGTAAAACCTCTTTTAGGCCGTGAAAATAGGCCGTTTCTTTGGGTCTGTTCACAACACTGTATGTTGTAAATCTCTGGGCAGGGCTATGGGTTGGCGTTGCTAACGGGAGGAGTGCAGAGAGTCTTCTACTGCAATTAAAGTACTTGGGGGCTATTTGTAGTTCCTAACGGAAAAATAAAGTTCTTTGAATTGAATTGAATTGAATTGAATAGTTAAAAATATGCTACTATCCCTTTAAGCCCTGTTTCCACTACGCGGTACGGTACAGGTCGGTACGGAACGGTACGCTTATTTCAGCGTTTCCACTACCATGGAACCGTACTGGTCCCATGGTACCCGTTACTATTTTTGTAACCCTTCTGGTTGGGGTACCCAGCACACAGGACCGGTTCCCTTGGGGAGGGGCTGAAGCACTGCGAGCTGGTGATTGGTCGAGCATATGGCGTCATCGCGCAACGCTACGGATATCTGAAGCACAACAACAACACAACCGCGCCATTAAAAAAAAATGTCTGCTAGCAACGGAATGTGGAGTGCTGAGGAGCTGCAGGCTCTGCTCTCTACTGTTGGTGAGGAGACTGTGCAGCGGGAGCTCCATGGCGCTGCGCCGAATGTGAAGGTTTTCCAGCTGGTTGCCGTAAAAATGGCAGAGAATGGGTTCAACCGAACCGCGAGCCAGTGTCGCTACGTAAGTCGACGTAGTGACGCTTCGACACGCTCTCCGCCTACCCCTGAAGGTCCCTTTATACAATGGAAACACAAAGCTGACCATATCCGACCCGAACCGATCCGTACTGGGTCGTACCGTACTGACAGTGGAAACGAGGCTTTAGAGTTATAAGATGACCATTGTTGCCTATGGGAACATATACACACCATCATTTGCACGCATAACTTGTTCGCTTATCTGTTTCCATCATTAAAGTGCATTGATCTATCAAAACAGCACATTTTCCACCTCCTCCTTCTGCAAAAAAAAGGTGTTGCACATTTTTGGCGTTTCACTCAGGTTTTTGGAAGCGCAAATTCAGAATGTGCATTAAAGGTCGATGGATAACTTTGATGACCTCCTGACTTATCTGATTGGTTGAGCTCATAGGACTTGATATTACAATCCCAGGATTCATCTGAACTTGATATCTTGATATCCAGGCGATGGGGTAAAGACTTAGTTCCTACTTCATTGGCGTTTCGTTGATAGGCCCTCGACACCTCCACAGGGTTCAACCTCCTCTCCACTGTTACCCCTCTTCTTCTTCTTCTTCTTCTTCTTCTTCTTCTTCTTCTTCTTCTTCTTCTTCTTCTTCTTCTTCTTCTTCTTCTTCTTTCTTCAGCCCAGTTACATGATATTTAACCTTTAAGACCAAATACTTGTTAAACGTATGATGCCAAGGAAGCAAACATGGTAAACACTGCAAATGTGCTACATTTAGGGATGGGCAATGATTTGCAAATATTTAAATAGTCGATTAGTTCCAGGCGATTATCGAATAGTGCTTTTGCTTGAAATTTCCATCGCTTGTTACATTAGCATTGTCATACTGAGCATGATAGCTGTGGTTCCAGTTTAAATGTATCCAGTCAGCTCCAGTCTGTCCCTGCTGAACCACTTCACAATCAATCAATCAATCAATCAATCAAACTTTATTTATAAAGCACTTTTAATACATTAAAAACGTAGCACAAAGTGCTTTACATGTTTAAAAGGAACCATCCCCATGAAATAAAAAAAGGCTAAAATATAAACTGACGAAGAAAACAAGACATTAGTTAAAAGCCAAATTAAACAGGTGGGTCTTGAGGCTGTTTTTAAAAACATTAACATTGTCTGCGGCCCTCGGGTCCTCCGGCTTCCACAGACGGGGGCCATGGTGCAGGATAGATGCCTCACCGTAAGCTCCTGTTCTAGCTTGGGGAAAGATTAAAAGGTCGGTGTCAGAGGATCACAGGGTCCACGAGGGTTCACATGGTTGAAACAATTCTGAAAGATTAGAAGGTCCAAGAACCTTATTTTAAGACATTAAAAAAACGTTAAAAAGACCTTAAAATCAATGGTGGAGCACACAGGGAGCCAATGCAGTCATCTTGTTGATTCTCATTAGGATTTAAACCAGATTAAAGGATGAAAACACGCTAAATAATTCTGTGCATTTTGTAAATCTGAAGTGAAACCTTGGTAAATTCAGCAAAATTAAAAACTTTAGTATAGTATCATAATTTACTCCTCTGTGTGTTAAGATGTGGCCAATAAAAATTAATAAGATAGAATATGTCCAGGCTAATATATTAGATGGTGAGTGACTAATCTTGTGTAGTCAAACCCAGCTGGTCGGCTCTCGCCCCCCCCCAGGAGGAGAGCTGCTGCAGTGGGATCTTCAAACCCTGCATGTGTCGACTTTATTCCCAGAGCTCTCTCCTCCCGTCTTACAGGGAAACCATGCCTGGATCCTCCTTGACTTAACCCCCCCACTGTGAGGTCCTCCACACCCGGGAGGGTTCTCCTCTGAAAGCAGTGCACACCCCAGGAACATCTCTTCACCTTCCTCGCTGAAGAGTTCCTGCAGAAGATCACACGGCTCTACCTCCTTCTTGTTGTTCTTGTTGTTCTTGTTCTTCTCCTTCTACCAAGAATATTTGTCTTATTTCTACTCAAAACAAATCTCATTATACCTAAAATATGTATATTTACATAGCTATACATAAAAAGTAGCTTGTTTTTAGACACTTGACTTATTTCATGTCTATTTTCATTTGAAATAAAGTAAAGTAGAAAGTAGAAAAATCTGATAGTGGAGCAAGATTTTTCTTTCTTATTACAAGCACAAAAAACTTGCTTTCACTGGCAGATTTTTCTATTTCAAGTGAAAATTTGTTTGAAACAAGTGAAAATGACCTAAAAACAAGTTAAATTTTAGGTGACGAGTCTTATTTTAAGTGGAAAGATATTAGTTTTGACTAGAAATTAGACATTTTGCCAAGAAATAAGACAAATATTCTCGGAAAGATTTTGGGTTTTTGCAGTGTTGTTCTTCTTGTTCTACTCCTTCTCCTTCTTGTTCTTCCTGTTCTTCTTCTTCCTGCTACCTCCACCACCCAACGTTAAACCCAGATCGAGCCAATTCATTACAAATCAGCCCCCCCCACCCACCACCACCACCACCCAATCCCGGCTCAAACTGCTTGCAACCTGTAATCTGACAGATTAATGGCGGAGCATGAAATGTGGCGTTTACGTCGACAAAAGTTAAATGTTGTAGGGAGGGAGGGGCGGGTTCGGCTTTGGCGTGTGGATTACGCCCTGCGAAACCCCCTTAATGCCAGTATAATTTGATGGAGCTGCCAATTTGCTGTATGCGCACTCTCTCTTCTCTGCCCCACTTCTTACCCCCCCCACCCCCACTCTGCCCCTACGCTGCTGCGCCGCCCCAACCCCAAGCAAAGCAAAGCAAAGCAGAGCAAAGCCGACTGGTGCAACACTTCTGAGGAGGATCTGAAGTTTGGAGAGGCGGAGATACATGCTGGGAGGAGGGACGAGCAGCCAGACGCTGCCTGGGATCCCTGCCCCCCCCTCGACTCCTCCACCCTGACACCCCCACCTCCAAAAGCTTAAGATCACAGCTCTAATGTCAGAGCAGAGCAGAATTTATGTCACGTCTGGATTTGCATAATATACTCTGTGAGTCAAAGGTACTACAGGTGCATGTGGAGGAAACTCTTGTTATTATGGGATGGGGGGATAAGGGGGGATGTGGGGGGTGGGGGTGGGGGGGTCACCTTAAAGCTGCTGCTCCTTGTACCGTTTAAAATTTGACACATCGCTGGAATTTATTGTGTAATATATCATCTGGGGAAAAGTTTAACACCTAATCAACACACATCCCTTTGAACGCTGAGACCCCCCCCGCCCGTACTCCCCCCCTCCTCCACCTTCTTATAATAAATGTCCATAAACCCATTGAAAAATCAATATCTGCCCATTAAATAATCAATTTAGGAAAGATTAAGAATCAGCGTCCATGCTACCGTCTCTGTGAGGTCGTTGATGTTTACCATGCTCACCATGTCATTTATGTTTATACGTATTTTATCAAAAACTAAAGGATAGGAACTTTAAAGGAATAGTTCACCAAAAAATGAAATTCAGTCATTAGTGCCTCACCCTCATGCTGATGAATACTCCGGAGTCGTCGTTTTTTATTCCTCAAAGTGCATCTGGAGACCCGGGAGGCCGGTTTGTAGTCCAACCAAAACTTTATATGAGAGTAATAGGGCCCGACACAAAAACGTCCATAAAACTATAATATTCCTCCACACTGCTCGTCCACTGCAATCCAAGTGTCCAGTCCAGAGTTTACTGGAAACTACCTCATTTAGGCAAGTCCGGTCACGTCCGCATGCAGAGCGTGCACCAGGCAAATTCAATCCAGGACTGTTGAGGCTGTAAAAATGTCCTAAATGAGGTAGTTTCCAGTAAACTCTGGACTATCTCCCTTCAGGACACTTGGATTGCAGTGGACGAGCAGTGTGGAGGAATATTAAATGGTTTTTGTGTAGTTTTATGGACGTTTTTGTGTCGGGCCCTATTACATATAAAGTTTTGGTTGGACTACGAACCAGCCTCCCGGGTCTCCAGATGCACTTTGAGGAATAAAAAAATACTCCGGAGTATTCATCAGCATGAGGGTGAATTTCATTTTTTGATGAACTATTCCTTTAAGTGTTGGATGAAAAGTCAGAGGATCCTCAGAGATAAAACAGTTCATCAGAGATGTTCTACAGCTTAATAAGAGACATTCACTTCCACCTGCTCAACAGTAAACCTACACGTCTTTGCTTTTAAACACTTTATATTCATGTATTTACACCTGCTTTGTTCCACTTTAGCAACTAAACCGATACAACTGTTTGTGTGTAGCTACTCACACGGTAACAGCTCCAAACGGTCCAAAGTTATAAACAAATGCCATGCGCTTACAATCTCTTCTCTTATTGGTCAGAAATGTAAGAAAATAAATAAAATCCATGGAGGAGAGGTCTTGACGGAGCTGAAAATTAAAATCCGACACGGTCCGAACCGATTGCTGTGGTCACATGAGACCAAACGAACCGATCTCTGATGTAAAATGCTCCCCGTTTCAGAACAACTGGTCCCATCGATCCAGGTGTGAAAGCTCCCTCAAACTTCTAATAATAATAATAAGCTGTGTTTCCACTGAGGAAGGAACTCTACAGGAACTGTATGTATCTGCATATAATAATTTCATGTAAATGTTCACATCTATTGGATTCACTGACTTTAAACAACTGGTTTTGTTTGTGTTTATTTCACATTACCTGTGGAGACAATAATGAATGTGTTGAACCGTGCTCTCCAGGCCAGTTAGTGGACTCACTAATGGGACAGTGGCTTCACTCAAACCTGGTTTTACCTCGACTCCAGTCACGTCACCGTCTGTAAACCCTGCTCAGTGGAACATTTTATTCTCTAACACGGGATGTTAAATAAAACTTGATGGTGCAACACAGCTAATAAGAGAAACACAACACACAACACATCCTCCCTGTGGACCCCAGACTCCTCGCTCTCTGTGATTGGAGGATAACGTTTCTACTACCAGAGAACACCATGTGGGTATAAACCCAGCTACCTGGCCCGATGTGGACCGGTGACACTGCAGTTCATGGTCGGCGCCTTAAACCCGAGGGCGCTCCACCAAAACATCTGTGGAGATTTACTTTGTCTACGGAGGCGAATCCACACAAATCCTGTCAGTTCCATTGGAACCAGTTGATTTCATTCAGACCAGCTCTTCAATCTGATTTTATTTATATACTTTTTTTTCTTAAAGGTGACTTCACTCACATAAGATGATCGAGAACAGACCAGGAAAATCTGCAGAGTGCAATGTAACTGTCTTGTTCGTTATACTGAGGTTAAACAATATCCTTTTGCTTTTGCAGAGATTTACAGGCTCAGCAATGGTATCATCGGTAGCACTTTCTATGAAGGTCTAGTTTATAATGCATTAGGAGCACATGCATAAGACGTTATAATGCATTTATAATGCTTTATACATGTCATTATAATGGTGTATAATCATGTATAAGAACTTATACCAAGGTTTATAAAGTATTACAAGTGTGGACATAATGTATTATAAATTAAGCACTTATAATGTTTTATACCTGCATATAAAGTGACAACAGTGTTTGAATGAAGAATCTGAAGTCCTGGGTCACATAACATATTATAACCATCTATACTCTAGCCAGTGGTAAAGACAAACATAGAACTGCTCAACATAGAACATATACTAAATACTCAGTTATGGAAAGGGCGTAATGCCTTATAAATATCAATAATATGTTATAGGGTGACTTTAAGAGCTTTTAGTAAAGTGACAACACTGTATGAAGTTATTAGTAATTGTATGACATTATAACACAATTATAATCACTTAGGAGCAGTGTTTTGGTGGCTGTAAGTAAAGTGTAAGTTAAGAATTATACACCATAATGATCTTTAAAACAACTTTATTTTGCAAAAACAAAATATAAAGAAAAGGTGCGTGTTATTCTGTACATATCATATCAATACAATTGAAATATGTAAAAGAGAGACTAAAGAATGCAATTTATAACATAACAAATTATATCTTGGAACAGACTGGCTTTTTTGCACATTTAATGTGCAATGGGTAGCAAAGTACCATTCTCTTTCATTTCACTTATGCGCTCCTTAATCTCAGCTGTAATAGCTGCGTGTCATCTATCCACAAAGGTGGAGAGCTTTTCAAACTTCTCATTCCACTGTCCTAGAGCTCTGAAAGCTTCAGGGGCTGCGAGGCTGGGCTCTGCCATTCTGGCGATTGTGTTGCGTGGTCAACACCAACTTCTTCAAAGGCAGGTTTCATGGACCCCATGGCTCCACCGATCTGTTCCCAGATTTGACTAGCTCCCTCATTAATTCAGCCTTGCTAGTCAGTTCACGCTGAAGATAGTCTTTATCGGACTTCAGCATAGTGTTGTCACGATACCAACATTTTGGTACCGGTATCGGTACCAACATGTTTTTCGATACTTTTCGATACTTTTCGGTACTTTTCCACATAAAAAGAGAACACAAAAAATGTCATTATTGGCTTTATTTTAATAGAAAAATTTTGGACCATAAAACAGGAAATCAGTAAACAGTTACTGCTGCTGCAGGATTAACATTCCATCTATATTAATCTGAACTCTTCCTAAATTAAAAAATGTCTGTTTAAAAATGAACATCAACTTGTTTTCTTTGCATTATTTGAGGTCTGAAAACACTGCATCTTTTTTTGTTATTTTGACCAGTTGTAATTTTTGGGAGAAATTGTTATCAGTAGTTTATAGTATGAAACACAAACGTTCATGTTACTCAAACATACACCTATTGTTTCCCATATGTAGACCAAATTGATTCTGTTCCCCCCACCCCCATCAACGCAATATCGTTCCGTTAATTCATCTCTGCGTAGCGCTGCTTCGCCGTGCTCACTCACTCACAGAGAGAGAGAGAGAGACAGAGAGAGAGAGAGAGAGACACAGAGAGAGCATGCAGCCAGTGGTGATCCGCGGTAAAAACAAAACTTATTAACGAGGCTGTGGCGGCCGTCTCTCTCTCGCGCGCGGCGCACAAACACAGACACACACACACACAAACACAGGCACATGGACAGGTGGCGCTGTAACGGTAATGATAAAAAGCACCTTGCTTCGTTTGTGACTCGCTCTCTCGCTCCTCGCGGCTCAAATTACAATGCGGCGACTTCACGCGGCGACGTCACCGCTGCTGGCGGCGCAGAATGAAAGTACCGGTCCCATCTAAGCGCAGTATGGTACCGTTTTAAATGCGTTAGTACCCCGGTACCAATCTAGTACCGGTATACCGTGCAACCCTACTTCAGCATTTCGATGGTTTCTTCTCGGAGTCTCCTGCGCTCTCTCTCTGCCTCCAGCTGAAGTTTGATCATGGCCAGCTCATGCTTGATTGTAGGAGCTGCACACAACACATTAGCAAGGATGACAACCTTGACAGGGATGCTATGCCAAGTTTGAAACACAATCTATAACCTTTTTAGGCCTATGCTGGATATGACTCAACCAGGCATCATCTAACTTTAAATTTTCTAATGTTAAATGGTTTGAATATGACTAACGTTACAAAGTTTCAGCTCTAACTTACATGCTTCAATATTATACATTTAATGATGCATTTTGGACAATCTACAGAAAAGAAACAAGTTCAACCTAAAATGGCAATACATAGCCTACCCATTTTCTCTTCCTCCACAGCAGGAGTGGAAGCCCTGTTGTCTTCCGGTGGCGGAGGATTCACAGCTCCCCTTCTCCTGTACATGGCTATCCATAAAACATAATCAACTGGGGTTAGCGTTTGAAGCATTATGCTTTGGCTATTGTTAGTTTGAATTTGATTCAAACTTTACAGCAAAACCCTCCCACATTAGCACTATGCACAAACGTTTGCTTTGTCAACATGTTGGCTGGATTAGCTTAATGTTACCCATGTGGCCTGGATGCTAACGTTTAAGCTTGGCCGACAAAACTTAGGCCAAAACCCCCCAAAATAATTATAGCCTATGCATTTTGTTCATAGTTACAGTCTGTGTTGAAAAATATTACCTTAGAGTTTGGTTTCGTTGCCTTTTGCAGACCGCCTTTCTTTTCAAACCTGAAGTCAAGTGCCTCCCTCTATCGTGGTGGTCCCCTGTGCTACGTTCAGGAGTAATCAGAACTCAGAAATTCTGGCTTCTGACACTCAATAAATTTTGTTCATGCTAAAAATGGATTTCAGTTCACTTGCATAACCTCTCAGCTAATGTTACCTGCCAACACAGGCTAACTAATTTAGTCAATACAATAGCAATTAACCTATATTGCTGTAATCATAGTGTAAGATAAACTAAGCAACCATTATAGTATAATGTACTAATGTATAATATAATGTATAAAATGTATAATTACAAATTAAATGTACGTTGAAATGTCAACAAAAAGCAGCTCTGAAAAGACAGCAGAATTTAAGTCTTTAAACTAAAGAATTACAAGTTGGAGAACCATTCAATTTATTTTTAACAACTTAGAGTTCCCTTTTCCCAGCGTTCCGACTTGCGTGAACGCACCAGTCCCAGAAGGCAATTTTGGACGCAAGCGGGAGATCGCATGGATCCCTGGGAGATCGTCGCTGCCCGCTGTTCCGGTGAAGGATGTCAACATGGCAAATTTATTGAGTGAAGAGGACACGATACGCAACCGGAGAAAAATAGTTGTATGGATGCAAAGAAGAGGAATCCTAAAGCGTGCATGACCTGCTCCACCTGCAAGAGGCCCATGCATGCACCTAAACGTTGTCTCCGAAGCTGATGGATATGTATGGTAAGAAACGCCATTGCTACGTTTATTTTATGCTCAGACATGTCCACTTTTCACATCCGGCTTCGGAGGAGGGAGGAGGGGGAGATATGAATTCGTAATATGTCCGGTTTTCATTGTTTTTTACGGGACCGTTCAGCAACTGATGATGGTGTTTTGCACAACTTACTGTAACGCTACATTGTTGTGCGCGCGCAAATGTCAGGGCAGCATTGCTTCATTAAAAACTGTCCAAGAGTGGGGCCACCCCCATAGCGTGCACCATGTAGTTTGAGTTTTGACTGCAGGCCAGTGTGCAATTTTAGAGACATGTCCGACCGGGATGGGGGGCTAGTGAAAAAAAGAAAATAATGAAAGGAGGCACTGTCGAGCCGGCTCACCTGCAGCCCACACAGGTGACAACTGCATGAGGAGCGCTCTGTTGTTTCTTCCTAGGATATTATTCATTCATCAATTCATGTAGCACTTATCCATAACGCATATGTAATAATAAATGACATCTGGTATGGGTATATCCCCACCCTGCTGCAGGCACAGATGTACAGTAACTTAATATTTTGTAATTATCAGTTACAGTGTTGGTTAAATCTATGGCCAATTGATTGATTTAACATTATTTTTCTTACTCACCCATTAGGTCATGTGGCAGAAAAGGCCATGCCAGAAGAGGAGATCTGTCAGAAGTGGATCGATCTTCTTCAACTCTCGTAGGCCTCTCCGAAGCCATTTGGAGTTCACCTATCGGTTGGTGTTTTTTGTTAACATTACCCATTTTAATACCCATATGCAAATGCTGAGGTCCAAATTATTCATATACTTCTGATTGCCTGTACATGATTTATGTTTTAATTTTTAATTTTACTAAGATCAACTATTTCTGTCAAAGGTATTCTAAGGGATTGAGGCTGAGACAGATGGATATGATGGAGGATGGTATTGCCAGCAGCAGTCGCACTTTGACGAAGATGGCTTCCACTTTGAGAAAGGTGGCGAGCTTACCAGCGGGCACTTGGAGATATGGGATTTGACCATCACACAGTATGCCATAAAAGGCATTTTGTTGACCCAGACACTGGAGCCCACACTCAGCATTTGGAACGTGCATGGCAGACGTTCAAGGTTGAAGTGTGGAGGCACCATGGAAACCGTACCACAAAACTTTTGCAAGAACATTTAAAAGTGATTGGGCAGGAATCATAGATTTCTTATCATTGGCCGACTCCTGCATGTTCATTCATAAATATGCAATTTGTAACTGTTGAAAACTGAGGTACATCAGCTGATAAGAGTATCAAAATATTGTGTCTCTACCTGTTTTATTTCGTATTTAAAACTTGTAGAGCTTGGTTAAGAGAAGTGCTTTTTTATTGACCTATATTCTCTCCATAGGTCAATAAACCATTTTGTTTCTGCAAAATAAAGAGTTGCTTTAAACATCATTATGGTTGACTTACACTTTACTTACAGCCACCAAAATACTGCTCCTAAGTGATTATAATTGTGTTATAATGTCATACAATTGGTAATAACTTTATACAGTGTTGTCACTTTACTAAAAGCTCTTAAAGTCACCCTATAACATATTATTGATATTTATAAGGCATTACGCCCTTTCCATAACTGAGTATTTAGTATATGTTCTATGTTGAGCAGTTCTATGTTTGTCTTTACCACTGGCTAGAGTATAGATGGTTATAATATGTTATGTGACCCAGGACTTCAGATTCTTCATTCAAACACTGTTGTCACTTTATATGCAGGTATAAAACATTATAAGTGCTTAATTTATAATACATTATGTCCACACTTGTAATACTTTATAAACCTTGGTATAAGTTCTTATACATGATTATACACCATTATAATGACATGTATAAAGCATTATAAATGCATTATAACGTCTTATGCATGTGCTCCTAATGCATTATAAACTAGACCTTCATAGAAAGTGTTACCGTATCATCATTATTATTATTATGTGAAATTGATTCATTAAGATTCCAACAAACTTGAATAACCACATGCATATTCCAATTTGGTAACATTGGTACATGATCATAATGCTTTATAACAATCATCATAACACACTATAAAGCATTTTATCATGACCTATAAGGTCAGGTATTATAATATATTATAATTGTTAGTAACTCGCTGACAATGCCTACATAATAATAATAAGCATTATAATAATAATGCATTATAAATATAGTTATAATGTGTTAAAATTGGCTTATAAATGTGTATAACTATCATTATAAACACTCATACATTTTTTTTCTTAAAGCCCCTGTGTGTAACTTATTTGGCTTTTTATTATCAAAAATCAAATATTTCTTTATACGTATTTCACTGAAGTGGAATCACAGCCGTATACAAATGAAAGCTTTCTGGTACCTTAGAATGAGTTGTTACAAGTCGTTACAAATACATAAGTGGGCGACGCACCGAACCGAGGCGGCCATGTTGCATCGCCATTTTTTTACGTTGAGTGGCAGCGTGACCGTAGGTAACCACGGAAACTCAGCGGAGCTGTGGGCTCGGCCTGTTAAAACTGTCACCACTGTGTAGTGTGAGGAAGGACGGAGGCACTGGTGTTGCATTCAATTCATATTGTTTGCGACCATGACAACATATTGTCAGGCCTGTATTGTTTTGTCTCGTGCTGGTGGACCACTTGTTTACATAGACGCTTGTTTATCCTGTTACATGCAGCGTCTGTTGTCTGTCTGACGTCTGCCCCATTTCACCTGAATGCAACATCAAGAATACGTTACGATATGCAACTGCACCGCTAGATGGGGGAATTCCTACATACTGGGGCTTTAAGTTTCCTGTTAAGGGCCACCCTTCAATTTAGTAAATTTCTGTTTTATTTCCGTTTATTCCCATATATTCCCGTTAATTCCCATATTCCCATGGAAAATTTCCAACTTTGAAAATTCCCGGAATTTTGCAACCCTAATAACTATCATTATAAACACTCATACATTTTTTCTTCTTTAAGGTGACTTTTGTTTTCAATCTACTTTGTTTTTATTTTCTTTTTTTGTGCAAATGATGTCAAGTCACATTAAAAAAAAACAGAAATGGCTTCAACACCAATAATGTCTGGAGGTGAATGTGTGTGTGTGTGTGTGTGTGTGTGTGTGTGTGTGTGTGTGTGTGTGTGTGTGTGTGTGTGTGTGTGTGTGTGTGTGTGTGTGTGTGTGTGTGTGTGTGTGTGTGTGTGTGTGTGTGTGTGTGAGGTGATGGGAGACGCGAGGTTCAGCGTCAGGTCAACAACAGCAGCACTTTAACACTTTTACGTCTTGAGCTGCTGTGTCACCGTCAGGACATGGTTGTCTACGCTAATCACACACACACAGACACACACACAGGTCAGATCCAATCAGAGCGGTGTATCGTCCTGTTCTCTGGCTCACCACATCCCACCTCCCTGAAATAATACTCATAATTCACAGGGAGGAGGAGGAGATGGAGGAGGAGGAGGAGTGGGGGTGGGGGGGCGGAGGAGTTTTGCTCTTTAGCATCATTCAAAGGACATTTCCAAACTATCGCTCAAAATGACAGAGGGAAGCACGGAGGTGTGTGTGTGGAAGAGGAGGAGGGGGTGGGGAGGGGGGGGAGTCTGAACAATCACACTCATTCACACCTCCGTCACCAATTCCTTCAGCCCCCCCCCCCCCCCCCCCCCCCCCCCCCCACACCCCCCCTCCCTCCGTCCTCCTCTCTGAGCTCGCCAATTAATGGCAGTGAAAACATGTCTGATTGAATCTTTTCAAGCAAATCCTCAGGCTGGGGGCTTTTGTTGGTCCACTCCTTGTCAACATCCATTATAACAGGCCTTTAATGCCCCCCCCCCCTCCCCCTCTCTGCCCCCCCATCCTCCATCCTCCTCCTCTATCCTCCCTGCAAAATATGGAGTGAGAGGACGGATGGAGGGATGATGGAGGAAGAAGAAGAAGAAGAAGAAGAGGAGGCAGACTGATCCCACTGTCTTCAACTTTAATCAGCTGTATGCTAGACTGCCCCCCCCCCTCCTCCTCCCCCCCCCCCCCCCCCCCTCTCTCTCTGTCTGCCCAATAATGGGCTGTTTGTAATGCAGGAGGCGAACTCCACATCAATCATTCGCCCCAATTTTCACCCTCCTCCTCCTCCTCCTCCTCCCCTCTTCTCTTGCCGCCATCGCCACGGCTACCACCACCACCACCACCACCACCACCTCCTCCTCCTCCTCCTCGTCCTCCACTGCAATAAATATGCAAATGAGCAGCAGCCAGTCATTGGTAATTTCAAGCTCAACTCACTAGTGTTAAAAAAAAAGGACACAAATGTATTAATTGCCGGCGGCCGGAGGAATCCCATTTTCTCTGGGCATTGATTACAAAATTGGTGTGAGCCGCCGCCGCCACCGCCGCTTTTCTTTCTTTTCTTTTCTTTTTTTTTCTTTTCCTTAAGTTACAGCTGCTTATGTGTGTGTGTGTGTGTGTGTGTGTGTGTGTGTGTGTGTGTGTGTGTGTTGGAGTGGAAGATGGGAAATGACAGAGATAAGGTTTGTGATGTCATATGTGCAGAACCCCCAGTGTTTATCATCAGCAGAGACAGAGACACCTCAGGTTGTTGCTGCAGGTCGCTTTCTGCTGTTTTTATTTTTTATTTTTGGATTATATTCAGAGTATTTGACACACACACATACACATTCACACACACGCAACCCCCCCCCCCCCCCCCCTACAGCAGCAGCAGCAGCAGCAGCAGCAGCAGCAGCAGCAGCAGCACCCCTACCCTCAGTAAACAGGGAGTGAGCATGTTTGCTGCACAGCTGGCTGTACTAATGTGAGATTATGTTGCGTGGAGACCCAATTATCCACAATTGATCCCAAACACCTCCTACTACAGCTCCAAGAGCAGCGTGTGTGTGTGTGTGTGGACTCACCTCCACCAGGGAGAACCCACATGGACGTTGTTGTAAATGCTGCAGCAGCGTGAAGGGAGGGAGACACCGGGAGAACATTTCCCTCAAGGTTAAAGGATCATTTGCATTATTTCTTCAAGCCTGGACTCATTTCTGTTCCTGCTCATATCACAGCCAGTCACATTTCAGTTTTTTTTTTTTCTTTTTTTTTTTTTAAGTTAGAAATCAACCTGTGTAAACCCATAAAACAAATCTGCATGAGGAATTTAGATTTGTGTTTGACCTTTCAGAGCCGTCGCTCATGTCGACCGTCTAGATCAGGACGCCGGTGATTGGATTTATCACGTTATCCAATCAGATTCAGCTCTGGAGACGGGTCAACATTCAAACTTAAAGGGTCACACGTCAACTTTTGTAACACATTAAATCACACAGTCTGATTTTATATTTATCTTTACAACACACATATCTTCATTTACAGGTTGACAAACGTTGATTTACAACGACACACTTCAGAGTTGTTCATGAACGTCACTTCAGCAGCTCAGACTCTTATTTAAACTCACATGTTTCCATAGTTTTCACCATCATGACGACTGATTGGAGTGAGAGGCTTCACGGAGCTGCTCTGACATGAAACATGAACTTTATATGAGAGTAATAGGGCCCGACACAAAAACTTCCATGAAACTACACAAAAACCATTTAATATTCCTCCACACTGCTCGTCCACTGCAATCCAAGTGTCCTGAAGGGACCCAGGTAAAAATGTCCTAAATGAAACTCTGGACTATCTCCCTTCAGGACACTTGGATTGCAGTGGACGAGCAGTGTGGAGGAATATTAAATGGTTTTTGTGTAGTTTCATGGACGTTTTTGTGTTGGGCGCTATGAAAGTTTTGGTTGGACTAGGAACCGGCCTCCCGGGTCTCCAGATGCACTTTGAGGAATAAAAAACTACTCCCGAGTATTCATTAGCATGAGGGGGAGTCACTGATGACTGAATTTCATTTTTTGGTGAACTATTCCTTTAAGCTTTTGTTTAACCACAGACCTAATTTGATGTAACCCAAAATCCCATTCAAAAAACATACTGACTTTTAGACGAGGGAACAGGAAGTGATGAAAGCTCAGACAGAGTTCAGGGTTTACTGGAAGACTGTATTGTCCAGTTTCAGTCATGTAGCCTAGAAGAAAACCAGTTTCCCATCTGGACGTTTCAGTCGGATCTGAATAAATCCAGGGTGAGTCGGACTAACGCGTTTACATGAACTGTAGTCGTCCAGTTAGAGACGGATTAAACATACTAGTAACACAAAGAGACAAAACAGACAAAACAGCAGTTTTAAGGAGTAAATCCACTGACTTCCATAGAGTTGAGTCACATGAGGCCGATCAGACGTGAGCAGCACCTGGTTCAGGGTTCAGAGCCACTGTGATGCTGCTTCAGTCTGTCAGCGTCTGTCTGCAGGGTCAGAGGTCAGGACTCCTCCTCCTCCTCTCTACCAGGATTTGGATGCAGGTCAGATGCAGCCTGCCTCTGGTGAACCTGTGTTTGTGTGTTTGTGTGTGTGTGTCGTATGAATAAGCCCAGAGTGCTACTTGGAAATAATGGGAAATGATCCTGGAGTATGGCGGTAATTTGAGTTTAAATTTGACCACATGCATGATAACATTTCCAGAACGATCATCCTGCATAGCTACTAACAAACATGATCAGTGTGGTTCTCCCACAATGCAACACACAGACACAACACAAACTGGATTTTAGTTTTCTTGGGGTGAAACATTTTCCTCATGTTCATTTTTGATGCAGTTTAATTAACATTGGGTGGAGCTGGTATAATTCCCTCTATGTTGGTTGATTTCTTTCTTTCTTGTAATATTTGGATTAGGGATGCAAACAATTAATCGACTATCGATTAATTGTCGATAAGAATTTAATCGATTAAATTAAATTACTTGCAATTAATCGTTCCTTTTCAATGGGAGTTTTACTGTGAAATGTAAACAAGCAAAGCCTACATAATGTAGCGGATCTCTGTGTAAACGTGTGCAGCGCACTGCAGCACACAAGGCAGAGAGGGAGAGGAGGTGAAAAGAGACAACAACACCTGTTGTAGCTATACGGGACTCAGGCTGTACCATCGCTAACACACAGACGACCAGTGAGTAACGAGTCAAAAAGCCGCCGACACGGAGCTGCCTGAGGAGTTGTAATGCAGCCTGACCGCAGCTCAAACCCACGGTGCCTCAGCACGGCGACCAAGCTTTGATAAACACACCGGATCCGCGCTGGTTTACAGTATCCTTCCGTAGTTTAGCCGGTCGCTACCGGAGCTTAATTAAAAAAGAAAAAAAAAGCGCTCGTTGCGGAGCCGCGGAGAACAGCGCGTGTGTCCACGCTGTGTTGGTTTATGTAACTTGAGGGGACAAATGAACCACATGTTTATTGTCATGCATTGCTGACCTGGGCATTGTTTCTCATTAAATTAGAAAAACCTTTCCTATCATTCCCCTTTTCCGTGCATGGTTGAAGGAGACTGGCTCGCATCCACACCCCCACTCCCTCCTGCGCCGAAATGTCACCTTAAGTCACATAAACCAGTATGGGTGTGTGGACACAACCACCTATATTGTTGTCAGCGCCTCATCACCGCTGGTGTTTAAAAGGCTCCGTTCTTTCTGCAGTCAGGTTAAAGCGCACATCCGCCGTGTTGGTAAACAAATAGTCCCTCTGTATCAACGGAGGAAACCGTGCTTGCAGGCTTGGGTTGGAGGTGGTGAGAGTGCGGGCCAGCGAGGGACAGAGGAGGGGGCATTAGAGCTTCAGCGCGGTACAGAACAACTGGCCCTAGTGTCAGTGCGCCCTTATCTGTGGCCGCTGCAGCGCCACACGGGCTTTGCCTTTCAGCAATCAAGCGCTGTTTTTGTCAATGTTAAAAACAATAACAGCAACAGCTGTCGGCAGCTGAGATCGCTGTGCCGTCACCATAGAAACGCAAGACGCATTACGGCTCATTAGCAAAATACCTTTCAATGGAAACACCCGCAAATGGCAATTGCGCTTTTTCGAAGTTTCAGAAATATCGCTTTTATTTTGCAAAAATCTGTAATGGAAACGCAGCGGTGTCTCTCATCTCATCTCATTATGATAGGACTTCAACCTCAGAGCTCTCTGTCCCAATAACGTGCTACTTAAACATTTTCATTGTGCTGTGCTCTTAAAATAAACTAACAAATACTAGTGTAAGTCCATAAGGAATGTTGATCTTAAATTTTCCCCTAATATTTAGGTTCTCAGGAAAATCGCCGCTTATCAATTAATCGATCATCGATCGATAAGGTCTATCAACTATCGATTAATGAATTACTCGATAATTTGCATCCCTAATTTGGATGTGGTCACAAGATTTCACCTCAACTCAGTCACCTGTTGATGCAACGATTAATCGACGTAATCAACAAAATCAGATGAGTCGCCAACCAATTCAATAGTCGATAAATAGTTGGTAACGTCATCGCTGTGTTTTTCAGACTGAAGCTGAACTGAATGGGGGAGCGCCGGGTCGATTGATACACGGGACGATTGATACACAGCGATTTCCTCGAAAACCACACAAGCTTGAGCCGTCAGATTTCGTCACTACCTTCAGCACTCAACACCGACCAATCCTGGGAAAGCTTGTGAAATTACGTCATGCCATTCAAAAGTTATTAGCGCGAACCGGTTTTTGACTACGGAAAGTAAAATGTTACGTGCGGTAGTTTTTTTGTGATCAAAAGTTGTATTGTGTGTTTCATGCAATAATAATATGACCTAACAACAGATGAATTCGTACATAAACAGGTCCTAATGTATGCAATGTCATAGTTTTGAAGTTTAGAGGCAAAACAGGTTGAAGTGTCAGTAGTCGCTGCAGGGACGATTGATACAGCTGTTTCAAATGTCCCTCACGCCACCGTGCGTAGTGATTGTGGTCACACTGCGCGATCAATATCTGTATAAATCACCTAATTAATAGCCTAACTGTTTTGCAATGAACAACAATTGATTTGAATGAACAACATGTATTTTTAATAAACACCACATATTTTTAATGTTCGTGTTTATGACATGAAGCAATAGATATTCAGCAAAGTGAGGGGAAAATGCTGAGGGTAAAATGACAATATGTTCAACTCCATAAACATGACTTAGGACAGGGAAATAAGTCAATGAAATGAAAATGCAGTCGTCCAACAACTCGTACAAAAGAAGAAAGGTGAGTTTAATCGAAATGCGGATCTTGACAATTACGCACAGGACAAAAATATTTATTTGACCTATTTATATTGTGAGAAATTATGTGACATTTTGGCAATGACGAGTACACTAGTATGTTGTCCGATATGCTGCATAAAAACGAGAGTAATGTCAGTAGTTTCTGTTTAAAACGACTGTTTGCTGTTTCAACCGTCCCTCCTCTGTGTTTCAAACCACCCGCATAGGTGGGGCGTTTGTGACAAATGTCAACTTACGTTCAAAGTTATAAAACAGCGCGATCATCCAACATATGTGTTAAATTACACTTGTAACTAAGAGAATACACATGTGAGTTGTTGATCACATGATAAAAATGTTTGTGTACATAACGTCATCTTTGAAAAAGACGTTTAAATGAAAAGTATATCAATCGACCCGGCGCTCCCCTGCCATTGATGAACTGTTCGCTTCATAATCCAATTGACCCTTTGTCAAGTCCCGCCCTCCACGGTTACTCTTGCTCGGTTGGACAAACAATGGTCATGGAAGGGTTAACTCCCATTGGAAACCATTGAAAAATGGGCAGATTTAAATTGCATGTAAGGAAAATTTGAATGAACTTATCTATCAGAAAAATGGTGTCCGTGATAGAAGACAGACGTGGCTAAAGAGCAATTGAACGGGCTTTACATGACTTTTCCGAAAAGTGGGGAAAATCATTGTTTTGATCACTCTCTAGCTAGTAGCTAACGACGCTAGCTAACGTTAGCTACTAGCTAACGCTCAATCTCCCTTTTCTCCTCGTAAAACTTCACAAAGTTCAAGAGACATTAGCAACGGTAACGTAACGTTTGCTAGATTAGTAATATGTAGATTATGTACTGTACATAAGTATGTTTAATGATGTCTTGGGTTTGGGGAATGGGATAAAAAAAATTTCGGGAATACGTTCCGGATATCGGCAGTCGCTATTACAGGAACCCCAGGCACATTTTAACTATGTTGAAAAATTAAAAAAGTAGTTTTGCTGTCTACCTATCTCGTTTCATAGGGTTTCATCCCAGGGTTGTCCAACCTTAGAACGTTGCGCAACCCGTGACATGGGGAAAAGCGCTCTGATTGGTGGATCAGCAGACCAATCAGAAGGCCAACAAAGGGTCAATTAGTCAATTTATCAATTTAATAACTGATAGATTAATCGACGATCAAAATAGTCTTTAGTTGCAGCCTGTTGAGCTTCTTGATCTCTGGTTGTCCACTGGCTCCCGGTTCATAAAACCAGCAGGATTGTGGGTAAAACATGACAAATATGTCTGTGTCCCACTTACATACAAACAGAAGTGCAGCCAGTCTGGCCACAGTGTGTGTGTGTGTGTGTGTGTGTGTGGCTGCTAAACTGTTGTGTGCTGACAGTCTGCATGCTTATGTGTACATATATTTATGCGTAATGTGCTTTTGAATACATTAGGATGGAGTCTATTTTAGTTTATGCCTCCCTGTTAGCCTGTCTGCACTTCATGGTGAATGTGTTTGCCCTGCCACAACCCCAAGTACCGCAAATGAATCTTTGCTTTACCGCTATCAACACAGGGGAACCTCGTCCACACACACACACACACACACACACACACACACACACACCACAATATAATAAAAATAATAAATTGACACGGGTCCGAGATGGTGTCCAAGGAATCTCATCTGCCCATAAATTATGGCCGTAAACTTTTGCCGCCATGCAGCCTAATTAATTCTCGTGCCGTTACACAAAAGGAAACGCCGAGTGACAAATGGGCGCCGGACTTGAAAGCTGCCAGGTCTGCAAAACATTTTCCACTCCACTTTGTAAGCAATTTTACTGTAAATCATCAAGCAGAACTGGCTACTTTAGGAAACAGGACAACGTGGTAAGTGGAGTGATGAGAGAGAGAGAGAGAGAGAGAGAGAGAGGAGGATGGAGGGAAGAGAGATATAAAATCTCACTTAGTCACTGTTGAATAATAAATACAACTCCACAGTGTTCAAAAATAACACATTACACAAGATAATCCCTGTAATCTCTATGTATTTATTGCGACTTTCATAAAATACAGCATCATAATAAATATTAATATTTTATCTTTTATTTTTTTATGTAAAATTAGCACAAGATAGACAATGAACAATAAAACAAAATGTCAACTACTCAAACACAGTGGCCACTCCAGAAGAACAATGAGAAGAACAATGTTTTTAATTTAGCAGACTACCAGACACATCTACTAACTACTTACCAAACTTAAAGTTGACATTTTCCTGCTTTATTTTCATAATTGTCTATTTTCACTTCAGTGCAGCGCCCCCTAGAGGTTTAAAACGATCATTAAACCTGTCAATACTCAACAAACGGGTCCTAACACACACTGACATCAGCTGCATTGTGTTCGAACGTCTCCATGCGTTGATGTGAGTGTGGCATCAACGGTGTCATGGCGTCTGGTCAACGACTGGATCTCAGGGTCGTTGTTGGTGCGATTGAGAAGCTCCTAAAGGTCAGAGTTCACCAAGATCATTAGGACCGTTACAGAAGAGCGGCTGATGGACAGCGCTAATGAAAACAGAGGGGAATCAATAAATAAATAGGAAAGAGAAGGCGTCAGTTGTTGCTTCACCGTTTGATTCTGCTGGTTGTTTATAAGTTTTATTTACGTCTTGTAACCCATGGCCTCCTCCGACAAATAAAGATGAAAGGATGAAATCTGACCTATTGGCAGAGTTGGGCAAGCTACTTGGAAAATGTAGTGAGCAAAGCTACAAGTTACTCTACATGAAATGAAGCTTCACTACACTGAAGCTACCCACCAGAGAAATGTAGCAAGCTACGCTACAATAAAATGACAAAAGTAGCTTAGCTACATCAAAGCTATTTTTATATTTTTTTTTACATCAAACCAACTTCATTCCAAGTCATTGCTCTCTAGTGATCAAAAAGACAAACAGATCGGCAAAAAATGTTCATTTTAATAGTTTAGGCTATTTAAAAAATAAATAAAAAACTGTACTAATTGTTCTCTGAGGACTCGATTAGAAACATAAAGTTGTCCAACTACGGCCCTGATTCATTCTCTCCCTCCTCCTCTGTCACCTGCTGCGTGCTGCGCCCCCGCGCCCCGCTGCAGCAGACAGGCATCAGCAGGAGGATACGTACATGACGTCACATGGAAGCGGTGCGTTTAAGGTCTAGAAATGCCTGGGGAAATGTAGCTTCTGTGGACGCTACCGCGCTACTGATCAGTAAAACAGCAGTGTGTCGTTAATTTGTCTAAATACCAGCTGTTTACAATTTTGTTCAGACGAATTCGGCGCTACTCAAGCTAGCCGTTGTGACCAACGCACTTCCTGTTACTTTCACAAAATAAAACACCCGTTGCCCTTTACATACAGAAAACCATGACGATAGAATTTGTGCTTTTTTTTTAAAATAGGAAGCTAACCTACCCTCGATGTAGCTAGCTTGAACCAAAATAAAGCGTCTTTGCTTGAACCCTCCGTTTTGACCGATCTCGTCCCGTTACCGGCATTTGACCGCTCAAGATGCCTTACCAGAGAGTTTTGTCAGCTCTGAGACGAAGATCGGCCTGCCGGTTTCTGTTTAGAGTTGCTGAAGAGTTTCTCTGATGACTTTAGGTGGAGGCAGGTTAACACTACCTATACACTTCCAGTGTTTGAGCTAAGCTAATTACGGCGATACGGCTCTATCTCCCTTGTTACTGCACGGACAGTCGAAAGGATGGTGTCTATCTGCTGGTCATGGACTCGGGAGTGAGGCAAGACACGAAAAAAAAATGTTGGCGTATTTCTTAGGACACCTGGAAACTATTTTAATTTGTGGAAAAGGGGCAGAATATGTCTCCTTTAACACCTCTGTGAGGTGAACTCCAGTCTTTTGGATATTTGGACGTCGTCCAGCTGCCACCTCTCCACAGTGGTGCAGGCATTCCTCTCAACACTTGAGCAGTTAAACATCGGTGTGCTGCAGCCTAACTGTGATGGAGAGCAGCTCCTAATGCTGCTGGAAAGCTCACTTTGACTCGGCATTGATCACCACTCTGGGCTGATTGGGGCCAATGCAAATAACAGGGAAGTGATGGACAGCGACTGGACCGCCGCAGCCCCAGCCTTGAGGAATTAGCCTGCACGCTTCCCACCGCACGCAGACCCTTCATCAATGTCTGTGGACCTGGGGCCAATTTGAATGTGACTGAGGCACTCAGTGGACCTGACAGTGACGAAGGAGCTCCATTGGAAGCCATGGTTCAATGACTCATTATGGAGGAGGCTACAAGCTGCGTTTTCTGCATTTGATACAGCGCAGGCCCTTTAGAGGCACTAATTGGAGTGTAAATGTGTCCTTTCTCTTGCATCTGGTTTGTTTTGTTCTTATCTTGTTGTTAAAATGAGCCGGCGTCTGATCAGCCATTAATCTCAGTTTGTGCTTTTTTTTTTTTTTTTACAGTGCGTTTTGATAAAGAGGCAACAAGTTCAGACCAACAGAAACACCACTCAGTGTGTGTGGAGGTGTAGGAAGAAGCTGCTGCTCGTAGTCACAACAATAAAAACTCCAGCTATAAAATAGTCTTCTGTATTTTTTTAGCAAGATATATATATATAATTAGATAGATTAATGTCCCGTCCTGTTTGAAAGCGCGGCCTGCCTCTACAGTCGTCTCTGGACCATGCTACACTGAACTTTAATTAAAAAAGTTCATAAACCGTCCTGTTTCCTTAGAACCACACCATCTGACAATCACTCAAACTTCACAGTGCAACACTGAGATCACTGTGCACACTGATGTGTGGGGGGGGGCTGGTCCGACCCTGTGTGACTTGTCCGTTCCTCATGCAGATGCATTTGTAATGTGATCATACATTAACAATAAGGTTAAACGCTGCTTAATGTGTTAGAGGTGAAGTTTCAGCACCACGGACAGCACCGCTCCTCCAGTATGGAAACATGGAGACTGTTTGTTTTCTGCTTCCTCCGTCAAGAAACCACGACTAACAACATTTAATTCATTTAAAAACATTATCAAACAGTAACATCTTATGAACTGTTTAAAGGGATAGTTCAACATTTTGGCAAATTGGTCCATTGCCATAATCCCTATAGTCATAGCAGTAGGTTCGTTACCTTTATTTGTCGGTGCAAGCTATTTTTAGAACGGTGGAGCAGAGCCGTGAGCTGCTCAGAGCTACGCTACGGAGGCTCATGGGATTTCTTGGTTTCCCTCATCAAACTCATCAAATACACAATCCAACAACTCCACAACGCTCTGGTGGACAAGTTGTGACCTGCACATTCACCACGCTATGAGATAATAACACAACGTTACCAGACAGAGTTGTTTTAGAGGGAAATTCATACAAAACCGCTGATGCACGTTGCCTTCAGGGACAGTTTTTCATCAACAGTCTCCAAATTTCCCTCTAAAACAACTCTGTCTGGTAACGTTGTGTTATTATCTCATAGCGTGGTGAATGTGCAAGTCACAACTTGTCCACCAGAGCATTGTGGAGTTGTTGGATTGTGTATTTGATGAGTTTGATGAGGGAAACCAAGAAATCCCACGAGTCTCCGTAGCGTAGCTGCCAAAATGTCGAACTATTCCTTTAATATATTAATAATGATGGAGAAGCAGTTTAAATCCCCAGAGCCTGGTCCACCTGAACTGCTGTTACCAAACTGGTTCCAGTGCCGGTCCGGAGCCAGGGCCTGACTTACCCCACCGGTTCTTGGTTCTTAAAACTGCTTCCAAGCCAGCACCAACTTAGCCAAAAACAATCAACCGCCATTTTTAAAACGACAACGAGTGAGTCATATAACAGCCGAGCAGTTATAAACCTCTGATTAGTAATTTAATTATCAATACAATAGTCGAATAGAAGCTAAGTAGCCGAGGTACATGCTGCCTTTAACAACGGCTAACATGTTCATTTAAGAATCAAAGTGTCTTAGGTAATGACCTCTCTCCTCAAAGGTCGTGGCCGTTCACTGTGGTTACGAGTACGACAGGTATCCAGATGTGCTCTCTGCCTCTGGGAACGATGACGTTCTCCATCCGTGTTTGTAGTTTAATGCTGACGTAATGACGTGGCTCTAGCACCAGGTTGTGTTGTGTGTCACCCAGGCTTTAATCTAAAGGGATAGTTCGGGTCTTTTGACATGAAACTATATGGCATCCCCATCAGCAGTTACGTGCTGTGACGGTGACTTTCCCCGGACTGCGTCCCGTGAGCGGAGTTCTGGCCTGGTTTTGGTGCTGACTAATGTAGTCCGGCTAGTTGGCTGGGGTCACGAAAATAAAGCGTTTTTCTTCTCAAAACAATATGCGTTCAAAAGAGTGATACATTTACATCACAAAACCGTTGTCCACGAAAAAGTCTGACCTCGCAATCGCTTGGCGCTATTTTCTCTCCCTTCGTTTCTGCGCGCTGCCGCCTGTAGATGGCTGTGTGCGTTTCCATCAGCTGTTTCACGGAGTTTACTGCTCGGATAGTTCACGTTAACATATCTGGCTTTATTTTCGTGACCCCAGCCAACTAGCCGGACTACATTCGTCAGCACCAAAACCAGGCCGGAACTCCGCTCATGGGACGCAGTCCGGGGAAAGTCACCGTCACAGCACGTAACTGCTGATGGGGATGCCATATAGATTCATGTCAAAAGACCCGAACTATCCCTTTAAATAAACAATGACCAATCACAGTCCTGCAAAAAGTCCGACTGTCCTTCAGTCAGATACAATCTGAACTCACGTCTGCATTAGATAGTTCATGTTGGTGAATCCATCTGCACAGCTGTGGCTTTGACTTTAATGGTTGATTAACCAGCAGAGTTAAATACTAATCCATGGTGGTGGTGGTGGAGGTTGTGTGTGTTGTGTGTCTGCCATAATAACACACTGTTACTGTCATGAGGGAGCTGAACCAGTGACCACATCCACACCACAACGTTTCCAAGCACGAGGAGCGGGACGCTGGAGTGGAACAGTGACCGACTGCTTCCCCTCTCACTTTTAATTTTAATGAATTATTTTCTGTGAAATTCCTGCAGCCTATCTACTCCATTATAAACTTTGGCAAGGGTAAAAAAAAGAAGAAAAAAAAGGGAATTGCCATCTAATTAATTATTTCCAGCTTTTGTTTCTAATTAAATGCATGGTTAGTCTACTCTGTGAAGGTGGGTGTGTCGGGAGGACGATGCTGTTTTACCAGCGAGGCCGCTTCTGACTGTCACACCCACGCATCGTCGACAAGGAAACACAACAAAGGAAAGTTGGGAAAGGAAAAGTAGAAAAAACAGAAAGAGAAAGTTCCTCTGCAGTAAAAAACCAACACAAAGACACACAAGGTGGTTGTGTGTGTGTTTACAGCAGCACAGTGTTTGAGTGATATGACATTTGTTTTGTGCATCATGTTGCCGTGGCTCCTGCAGCAGCAGCGGCGGCGGCCTACACCTAACTTATAGAGAGAGGGGAAGCCCTATACCATATCCTATCTTCTAACCATGATTAATGACTGCCAACTGTCATGCATGCATCAAGAACAGAGCCATACATCATGCAATAACTACAGCTGGCAAACACTGACAAGTACACTGAAGCCATGCCACAGCAGCGTGGACCTAATAGCACGTTTCACTGTATGGGAGCTATTTGGATTTAATATTCAACTACATGTGTTGTAAAAATATTCAATATGGGCAATTTTGGCAAAATATAAATCCCACAAAAAAAACAAAAAAAAGTAGTACATGTGTGCATGGATGCATACACACACACACACACACACACACACACACACACTCAGAGACACACACACCTCTATTCTAGTGTAATCCGTCATCTTGCCTATGGTTTTAATTCCTGTTAACTGCATGGCTGCATGCCGCTGCATCGTTCATTCTAATGGAATTGAATAACAGAGCTGCTTGGCTGCACTTGCGCAGGCCTGCTTTAATTGGAATGAATGTTTTTTTTTTTCAATAGAGAAAATATTCAGGCCAGGTTTTCTGAGCTTAAAATGTGTGGCTCAAGCATTAAGTCGCTTTTAATCTCCCAGCAGCTACTGTATGTGAAATAAATATATATATAGTATATATATACACACATACATAGACGGGATGTACAGTACATGGACAAATGGTAGAAGACATTGTATTGAATGGAAAAATATACCAGCTTACTGCCATAGGAAGTGAAATGTATTAAATACCAAATCTAAAATGTATTCTTGTCTTTAGGTGTAAGAGAGGATGAGAAACAGTAGATTTCTGCACCCAGAGCACAGATAAATAAAAAAAACTGGAGAGAATCCGGACTGATCATCAAATGTTATAAGTCCTCCAACCACGACCACCACATGATTTAAACTGAGCCAGAAGAGCTCCAACTCCAACCAGTGCACCTCACATTACAACAACAACTTACGGATATTCACCCAAAGAGGTAGGTAGTAAAAACCAAACGCCGTTGTGTCTAGGTTAATAATATCATCTGGAAGTGCACACAGCTCGGTGGATTTCAGGACCTTCTCCAGGAGCTGCATCTGGATGAGGGAGGCCTCCAGGTCCCAGTTTGACCACCTGTCAGGTAGGATCGGTCTCTCAGCAGGACACCGACCACCAGCGCTCCATTTCAGCTACGAAGAGCCTGTTGGTCAGTTTTTGGTTTGTGAAAATCAATAAATATCTCAAGAATCCCAACTCTGATAGGCTGTCCTGAAACGAAGTTGAATATTTTAAAATTGCGCAAATAGTCGAATGACACGAAATTTGCCTAAAATTTTGTGCTGAACAAAATACTTGTGTCTTAGCATTGGTTACATGCTGTCATTCCGACATCCCACCATTTAGACATGCCGCTATTCCGACATGCGAACGTCCCACCATTCCGACAAGGCTTTCCATATAAGGAAATGTGCGTTACTCAACAGGTGCCTCCCTTCTTTAAGACATGCTGCAAGGCAAGGCAAGGCAAGGCAAGGCAAGGCAAGGCAAGGCAAGGCAAGGCAATTTCATTTGTATAGCCCGTTTTTACCACCAGTTTGTCTCAAAGGGCTTTACATGGCATCACAACAACATCCTCTGCCCTTACACCCTCACATCCACTGAGGAAAAACTCCATAGAAAACTCTTTAACAGGGAAAACCAGGAGAAAGCTCAGGGTGAGCAACAGAGGAGGGATCCCTCACCCAGGACGGACAGACGTGCAATAGATGTTGTTACAGACAAGAAAACAGTTTATAGTTTATGACACAGAATGTGGGAAACATGGAAATGTTAATAGAGGAACACCCACATGGTTGTGTGTAATTACGCAGCAGAGTGCAGACAGGGACTAGTCTGCCTGTCTAGCCTCTACCTGCTCTTTTTACTAAACTTAACCAACTCCTTTCTTCATTGCCTAAACCTAACCAGTGCAAAATCTTTTGGGGAAAAAAATATGCAATTAAAGGAATTGTCAGAAAGGCAGTGTCATGTTGCTTGAAAGTATATTGTTAGTTAGTCAGCAGCCCAGTCCCATTTGTTTATATCTGTAACCATAGCAACCTAGAGCTGGTGCATTCTGGGAAAGTGGAGGCTGCCATATGCAGTCATCAGCTACAGGTGTGACCTCTCAGTTGTCAGCTTCGCCTTCTCCGTCTTTCTTTCTCTCCGTTCTTGGCTAAAGCAACGTTTGTAAGTATTCTTCAGTATGTAACATTGAGTCGTTACTCATTTTGAACTTTGTTGTTGATTGTGACAGCTAAGATGTCGAATAGCATGAGCAAGGCCCAGTTAGCTTTGTTAGCTCTATTGTATTTATCATATGTTGTGCTGTTTATTAGCCAAGTGTGTCCATAGTCTATGACAGGCAGGATGTTTAAAAAAAGAAAAAATTACCGTCATTCTGACCGTAGGAGGCAAAAATTGTCGGAATGAAGGGACATTTGATAGAAAATGAAGTGTTTCCATTTAGACAATTAGAGGTCTATGTCGGACTGGTGGGATGTCGGAATGGCGGTTGCCCCCCCTTAGCATTGACTCTGTAGGTAATCTCATCACGCTAAAAATGTTCTTTGTGTCCATTGTGAACGCACTGAACAAATAAACAGTTAACATTTCCATAAATAAGGAAACAGTGGCTTAGATGGTGCAGTAGTAGTTCCTCTGCAGTCTCATGTATGTTCACCTTGAACTGCTTCATCCTTCACCATAATATTACTGTTGTCCGATCTCTGCTGAATCCGACACTAAAAGCATCTCAGAGGTCACCGACACTGGACGTCCACATCCGACACCATCCGAGTCCAAATTCACCATCTCATATACCCAACTTTTACAATTCAGTAATTAAGACTTAATTAACGCAACAGTGAATTCAGGGCAGAGAATAATATCCATGTTTACGAGTCTGGACAAAGTGAGCCTTCAGTCAGAGTTTCTCTTTATAATAAGTCTGATATAAATGAGCCAATCAGTGTAGAGCAGCCTGTTTGCCTCTTCAGTGTGTGACAGTAAACCGGGGCGTTGTGTTGTTAAGTTGTTGTGTTGGTGGTGTGATGTAATCCACCGATGCCTGATGACCCGATGCGTTGTTTATTCCCTCCGTCTGCACGCGCTGCTCATCGCCACTCTATATGTACACAGAGCACTCAATACTCATCAGTACACACAGTGACAACTTAGGGGCCAGATTAGTGAATGTGCAATATCCACCCTCCACCAAAGTGAATTAATTGTCTAATGGCTTTAAATTGATTAGGCATGTCTCAGGTTTGAGTTGCAAATCTCCCTCTAATCCAGGTATTTCCCTCTCAGGATAAGCACAGGATTGCTTTAATTAGCAACATGGCCACGTGGTCGTGTGTGTGTGTGTGTGTGTGTGTGCTGGGTACAGTAACATGGCAGCGAACACCTGGAGCGGAAGTTACAGTGTATTTGGGTGATAAGGGCTTTTTCTTCGCCGGTGCATTTAGCCACTTGCTCAGACACACTCAGATAATGCCACAGCAGAAAATGCTAAGCTGGCAGAAAATAACAAAAATCAATTTGCCCAGGAGGCGCAATAAGCAGCGAACAATTATAAAAATGAGAGTGCTGGAGCTTTGGTGTCTCGGCTCTGGGCTTTTCACTTGTTCTCGTATATATTTGTTGTGTCTTATAAAGTGAGAAATGTTGCTCCGTAGTAACTGTACATTTTAAAACACAGAGCTTCATGAAGTTTTGATTTCTGAAGTTGTTTTTATCCCGTAATATCCACTCCTGCAGTGACTTCCATTACAAGTTTCATCTTTTTGATTTGATTTGATTTCAAGTCAAAGTGTCTAAATATTGATGAGTTTTTGCCTCGGCCTTCGTTCTCCTGCAGGAAACTAAATAAAATGTAACATAAAGGGCAGACGTTTAGTTTCCTTGACCCAGTTTGGACTGCTTGGCGCTGCTTGGCTCCATTCGACTCCACTCTGCTGGTTGTTTCTTTTGCTTTTCCACTTAGGATAGTAGCTGTTCCTTGGTACTTTGTTTGGTATTTCCTCTAGTGAGGATCCAAGTGAGCTGAGCTGATACTAAAACATGATGAATGAATGAATGCCTTTACTGTCATTTATACCGGTGGTACAGGAAGAGTCATGAGTGCGACGTCCTGAGTGTGAAGAATCAAACCTGTTATTTTTAAAAACAGAGCGGCGACAGCGCCCACTGATCTGTTGTCTGTTCTTTCATGTGAAATAAAGGGAACGAGGTGCAGACGAGTGAGTCTGGAGCTGACGAGAGGATCGGAAACAGAGCTAGATGGAGCGATGATGGGATGACCCCGCCCACGTAACTGTGTGATGGAAAATATCCAGAATAAAACCTCCCAAACAGAGCTCTTTGTTCCCCTGTGAAGGTGAAGAACAACAATATTAACTAGTGCTGTCAAAGTTAACGCCTTCATTTTAAACATTTAACACGTAGCGTTAACGCTGCTATTCCTCACTTTATTAAAGGGACTACGAGGAGTGTTTTCACTACATTTCCCATGAGCCTCCACGCGCACGGTGGAATTCTTGGACTGGCGCAAGACGGACCAAAGCCAAAACATTTGCCAAGAATGTTTTCATTGATCAAGAATGAAAGTCGGAGGTTGGAAGACGATCAGATACCGTCGTAGTTCCGACCGTAAACGGCGATCTGGCGGCGTTATTCCCAGGAATCTGAAAGTAGGAAATGCTGGACGAGCCGCCCACTAAATAATATCAAAATAACTATAAAGACAAAATTATATATTTATAGAAAATGGACCCATTAACGAGTGGTATCGTAGATTCATCCACATTAATATGAGACTCTTTTGTATAACCAAAAGCAAACTCCTCAAAGTCTCTTTAAGTTTTAATATAATTAATCACGATTATTCGTGATTAATTACAGAAAATTGTGCGATTAATAATTTTTTTTTTTAATCGATTGACAGCCCTAATATTAACACAAACATTAAAGTCAGTGTAAAGTGAAACGATATTTGTTTTCTGAGTCTGTCACATCACAGACGGATGTCTTATAAACCATCCTGCCAAATTTGAATGATGCTCAAATGATGCTCTGGAAGCTGGGGGCGTGTCTGCTGCAGTGAAGCCCCGCCCCCTCGCTGAGCTTCGTCATGTTCAACTGTCAATCAAACCCCATCATGGATTTATCTGCATCACTCGGCTCATTATTTAGTCCCGCCTGAAAAAACAGAGAAATCCTTGTGAAAACAGTTTCACAGTCAAACTCCACAGTTCAGTTCTATATCATAGTACATCGGTTCTCAACGTGGGGTCCGGGAACCCCCAGGACTCCTTGAGAGGGTTCAAGGGGGTCCCCAACTTTTTCTTGAAATTTTACAATTTTTTTTCTAGAATTGTTAAACTTTTTTTGTTTGTTTTGAGAATTCTTTTTTTTATTTGTATTTTTTAGACATTTTATCACTTTTTCTAGATTTGGTTTTTTTAACTTCTTTTTTTTTTTTTTTGAAAATGTTACCACTTTTTCCCCAACTTTTTTATTTCCAACTTTAAAAAAAAAAAAACTTTTTTTGAGAATTTTACCACTTCTTTCTAGAAACGTTTTTGGAGAAATTTTACCACTTTTTTCCAAAAAATTCTCTATAATATTTCCAAAAATTCACCCCATCGGCCCTAATTTGAATGTACAAAACTTTACTCAGTCTCGGAACAAATATTTGTGTATTTCTGGTGTTTGCTTCAAAATTTTGTCCAATGGGGTCCATGGTTAGGATATAGTTCTCTTGTCACATGTTTTCAGCAACAATATTGTAACTTATTTAATATGTTTGCAATCAAATCTCGTATTTCACTACACAGACTTTAAATATCAGGGGTTAATGCAGTGTTGTCCATATGCAACATTCCTGTCATGTCGTCTGTCTGTGTCCCGTCTCCTCCCTCCGTGGGAATGTCCATCACCCAGCGTCCCTGCCGGACTCCACCGTCGCCTCACAGAGAGCGTGGACAACTGTGTCTCTCCCGGCGTATGAGCTGTCACACCAGCTGCTTCTGCCCACGTGCCAGCGACAGGCCGCACCCAGTGAGGTTCACACCCCCACCCTGACATCCCAGTCGGACACACGTGATCCCTCACTGGCCTCCCACCCGCTGGCAGCTGGGATGGATTCACCAACGTAGAGGCTGTCCACACGGATACGGGTTTTATTAGGAGAATTCAGAAAAGCTTTTTTTTAATCCTTTCGTCCACATGGAAACTGCATTTTGGGAGGCATAAACCGGTATTTTCCAGGAACACCCAAAATTGATCTCTTTTTTGTAATTTTTTTTTTTTGATTTATTTATTTTTAAATTTTTTAAATCGGATCTCTTGTGAGAGAATCATAGCTTCCACCTCTAACCTGTAACCTGAGCCACGTGGCTAGACGAGACGTAACAATAACAGACTCTGCACCTGAAACACACCTGTTAAATCGTCATATTGGTACCGGCAGGATTCTCACTCAACATTTAGGTGACTTTTAATGTGTGAAGTTTGAATACGGCGAGGAGGCTTCCTGCATCTTCTTCGTTTTTGAGGTCAGGGGTTAGGCAGCCTTACAGCGCCACACACAGGCCTGGAGGATGAACTACAGGGGTTTGAGTAGTTTTCAGTGTGTACGCAGGTATTTCTTGAAATGATGCCGTGTTTATTTGACACGAACAAGAAAAATATCGTTTTTTGGGGGAAGCTTCTGTTTGGGTCTGTGGACAATATTAGGTATGATTAAGAACCTTTTTGTATTTTCATGATCACCAACAATTTCTTTAAACACCTTAATGATTTGCTCATTTTTAATGCACTAGAGCACTGGTTCTCAAACTCAAACAAACACCAAGTACCATCAAGGTAAGGGTGCCACGTCTTCGCATGGTTTAGTACCATTGCGTTTATGTGTCATTTATGTATATAACACTTACTTTAAAAACTTAAGTGCAACAACGGTGTGTGTTTTCCCTGCATGTATGGTGTTTTCATAATAATAAGTACACAATTATGCAGGTTATTTGTAGCGCTGCTCATTTCATAAATGGGCTGTTCCAGTTCGACTGTAGCCGAGCTAACAGAGCTAACGCAGGTAACGGAGCTAACGGAGCTAACGGAGCTAACTGGTAAACGGACACACATGGTATCGGACCGGTGCCTCCAATACTTGCTGATAGCGATGTCGGCATTTTCCACAGGTTTTTGCTTGCATCATCACAACATCCTGCAAATGCATGTTTGGCCATTTTAGGCTGAAAATAGCCTATGTGGTGGCCTAATTTTAGGTGCATCTGAAATTTATTTGTCTTTATTCATGTTTAATTCAGTGAATCGTTTGCGTATCACTAGAGGGAGCCCGCGTACCACTAGCGCGTACTAGTAGCCTAGTGTGTTGGGTTGAGTTGGACTCCAGATCAAAACAGGATTGCACAGGGTTAAAATTGGATCTAAATTCAGATAAGTCAGCAGCAGGTCAACAGCCAAAGGACCGACACACTTCCAGTAAGGTGAGGGACTGGTGCCAGTAAACCAGTGTGTAAATGTTCATGTATACTGGGGAACTGATGGAGGCGTTGAGAGCTGATCATCTATGGGGATGTGGGGGTTAGTTAGTCACCTTCAGTTGGAGCATTTAAATTTAGATTTGTACACGTTTCTTTTGACAACAAGTGACAAATAGTTTTTTGCAGAAGAAGCTCAGCTAACGTTTCCCGCTGTTTCAAACAGTGTGAGTACTGTACAACAACAACAACGATGGAAAAAGGTGCTCATTAAAGCGCCGTTTCAGAAAAAGAATATAGAGCAACTCAACAACCAGCTTGTGTAAATTATAAACAGATTTTGCGGCTGAAGTGTGTTTTCCATGTAATATCACGATGGGAAATTGCCAGTGCAATCATACACAAACAACTCATTGAGAAAACCCTTGCCCTGAGCAAAAAACACAGCAGTTGGTCTCCAATATGTGAATGACAAATGAATATCACTCAGTGGGTCAGATGGTGTAGACACACTCCATGCTCTGTGCTAATCAGGCCAACCTACAGACCTCACATACCATCAGGACATCCTCCAGGGGGAAATTAGTACTTTTCACTTTGCTAAACGAGTATACTTTTCCTCCCTGGGTGAATGCATTGTTTGTTACGTGAGCAATTTCTTTATGTAAATTGTACTTTGGCGGGTTACATACCAATTATAAGTAAAACATTCAGGTTTATACTGATTATGAATAACAAATTAGAGGTACATTTGTGCACATTTTCTCAGGGGGCAAACTACTAAAGGCAGAAATAAGCCCAGTATATATACACCATGATTTATTCATTACTGCAAGTTAAAACTGAATGAGTCCAAGTTATCTACCTGGAAAATTTGTGATGAAGAAAGACCTCGGCTACATCACCCTGACTTATTTTGTATTATTTTCATCTTTTACGTTAGCTCCTAGCTAAATGAGCTATCTGCACCGGTGTCCTTGTTCCAGCTACAGTTTGTTTAGCACGGTGCTAGATTGCATTTCTGATGGGGTATGGTTCTTATTTAATACGGTTAGCGTTAGCAGGCCCATCACATTAACAGAAGGACTTTTAGCTCCGACATCCAGCAAAATTACTTGACGTTTTAAAAAAAACATCAAAAACAATGAGTTTTTAAGAGGCCGTAATGCAGCACTGGTAGAAATGTTGAAATTGTTGTCTATATGTAAATGGAAAAAAGACCTAAATGAATCAAAACCAACTCGATCCAGTTCTGCAGAAGTGATGTGTTGTAATTTAAAGAGAAACTATGTAATTCCGGTCGCTTTTCGTTTTGCTAACCCTCTTCCTGGCCATGTGCATTTGTTTCCAACAACGAAGCCGGTGAGAAATCAATCCATGGAGCGGTGGGTAAGGTTATTTATCATCTACCATGTTACCATGTGTATATCTGTGTAGTCTTATCTGTCATCAACAAGAGATTACGGGTTACGGGTTAACACGTTACGTTTGTGTGGCGGTGTCACAGAGACGAGAGCAAGAGACGCTAGGTGGAAGGCAGAGAGCCTCCATTCTCCCTGGAACTAGTTACTAGTCATTGGTTTAACCAGAACTAGGACTCTTAACTGAGTCCTGGAGTCGTCGTCTTGTCACTTTGTCTTCATCATACTGTGGGTGTGGTTGTTCATGTCATTACTCCGTCCACGTCTTTTCATTAAAATCTCAACTGTTTCACCATGATGCTGCAGCTGCACACATCGTGCACAGGCTTTCTCACCATTGACCTGCGGCACTGAGGAGGAATATGGGTGGGAGGTCGTGATTGACGTGACACGCTGCTGGACGACGACGACGAAGACTCTCCGGCTTTGAGGTCAAATCAGTTTTTCTAGGCTGCACCGGTTTATTCCCAACTGAGTGAGGGAAGTCTGAGCTGAATCATTAAATACCACAAATTTAAATCTGAGGGGGAGAAAAAGAAGAAAAGAAACCTTCTCTGTCGACTCATGACCTCCTGAGCTTTTCTGAAATAAAACACTGTACATGAAACGACGCGCCGCATGTTAGTGCATTTGTTTCATTTTGCTGCGTCAGGCGTTGACTTCCTCTTCTCTTTGTCTCTTCAGCTCATGTTTCCTCCTGGTTTAAACATAAAATACAAAATAAAATGACATAAAAGCACATGAAGCAGCTCATGAGCCTCTCATCAGGTCGTATCCCCCTCAGGCCGAGCATCCTGCACCGCTCCCATGATTAAGAGCACTTTTTCCTCATTTTGCAGCCAAGGCGAGCAGCTTCCTCCCTTCTTTCCTTCCTTCCTTTCCTCCCTCCTCACCATGTGGTTTGTTGGAGGAGGACGGCGGCCCGGTGCCATGTGTTTTGTGTTTGTGTGCTGCTTGCGCGACGTTTGCTCAGAGAGGAGGGTTCACTTCCAGCTGAGCCACTCTGCATCGACGACCAGCAGCCAAATGCAGCTCGTATGGAGAGGGGGCTCTGGAAGAACCCCCCCCCGCTAGTATCTCCATGTTCGCCCGCTGGGCCCGAGCTTCCTATTGGCTCAATATTTTGGCCCCATGTTGCACCCTAAAGTAAACCATTTTGTTCCTCTCATCAGACACATGCACATCCCCTACGGCCCCCTCCTCAGCGGGGGGTGGGGGGGTGACAACCATTCAGACATCCTGACTCAGAGATTTAAAACGCGTCATTTTAAAAAGCAGTTAAACGCTCTTAAAGGGACAATGAGGAGTTTCTCCATCGGCAGAACGAAAAATTCTGTGACAATAAAAAAGTCTCATTAATGTGGATGAATCTACGTTACCACTTGTTAATGGTCCATTTTAGATAAATATATCGTTTTGTCTCTATCGTTATTTTGTTATTATTAGTGGTGGCGTTTCTTTACTTTCGGTTTCGTGGCGAGTCATGAGAATAACGCCGCCGAATCTCCGTTTATGGTGGGAACTACGACGGTATGTGATCGTCTTCCAACCTCTGACTTTAATTCTTGATGAATGAAAACATGAGTCTGTCTTGCGCCAGTCAAAGAATTTCACGGTGCGGAGGCTCATAAATGTAGTGTGAAAACACTTCGCTTTTCCAAAACTCCTCGTTGTCCCTTTAAAAGACGTAATTTTAAAAACCCGTTAAACGCTCTTAAGGCTTGTTTTACCACTGTGTCGTCGTGACTACAAGGCATTTTGTTCACCACCCCCCACTTCTCTCATCAGACACATGCACATCCCCTACGGCCCCCTCCTCAGCAGGGGGGGGGGGGGGGGGGGGGGGACGACCATTCAGACATCCTGACTCAGAGATTTAAAACGCGTCATTTTAAAAAGCCGTTAAACGCTCTTAAGGCTGGTTTTTACTTCTCCCTGCGTCGTCGTGGTCGTGACTACAAGGTCAGCCTGCACCCAACAGCTGATGAGCGATCAATAGCAGATTTGAATTTAAAGAGCTGCCTGCGGCCCCCGGAGGGCGGTCAGTTTGCCGGTTGCACGGTGTTACCACAGGGGGGGGGGGGCTAAGCCTCGGGGCTCAACACAGACCCTCCACCCCCACCTCCCCGAGCTTGGTTAACACTCAAGACCATGATTAATTCATGGTGGATTACAGTCTGGAGGCAGGGGGGGGGGGGGGCTGGATGCCGTACAGTCCTGACTGCACGCAGAGGGTTAGAGAGATAACGCTTCCTCCAGATTCCAGCCTCCGTGCCCCCGCCCCGCTCATTTCCCTACAAGTATGAATAATTCCTCCATCCTTCTGCCTCGCTGTTTGGCCCCGCTTGATTATTATTAAGGCTGTGTTCACCGAAATAAGTTAGGAGAAGTCCTCCTCCTCCTCCTCCTCCTCCTCCTGCTGCAGCCGCCGGCCGCACTGCGAGGACAGTAAGCTGCAGGGGAATAATAATGTAGGAGCGGCTAATAATAAAAGCATAACAAGCAGGATAGCCGTCGTCACGGCGATTTCATCATTGTCCTTCACAGCTGCTCGGCTAACTGCTGCTGATGAGCTGTCGAGCTGCGGCCGGCCGGCGGAAGGAGGAGAAGACGACGACGACGTGGCATCAGCACAAGTGGTGAAGTCGCCACCACCACAGAGAGAGAAAAGTCAAATCAACATCAACATGTTTCTGTGAGGCGTTCAGGTGTCAGGATCCAAAAAAGCAAAAACAGCAGGAACAAAAAACAAAAAAACAAAAAAACCAGAAAGCAGACGTGAGATCAGCGTCACAAACCTCCACCGCTCTGATTCACAGCTTTTACATTCTCACTCGGACTGTTTCAGTTTCAACACTTTTTCCTTTAAATCCCATTAATCAGAATTAACAAATGTTTACCTGTCACCACGTCTGCACAGGCCCATTATTTCACACACACACACACACACACACACACACACACACACACACACACACACACACACACACACACACACACACACACACACACACACACACACACACACACCGGAAAACACCCAAGACATGTGGACAAAAAGCGTTCATTATGGGATGAGCGACACCGGCCTGATAAGTAAAAGAGCCCCCCCCCCCCACCCCCCCAATGATGTACGGCCACGCCGCCGCCGCCGCCTGATACATAACACACTGTACGTGTCATAAAGACAATCTGCTAAAAAGAATTCATCAGCATATTTTCTAGTTTTATTAGAAACACATTTTTGTCAACATGTTGTATTTATACAGTGAATGGTCTAATATGCACTGGAGGTCACATAAGCTTAGGTTTATTGGAACATTAAAAGACATATCATGAGGGCTCGATATTCAAAGAGATGTAGCAGCAGCTACTAGCTGCATATTTGACCATCAATTTTTAATAGCTTGGATTTTTCTCCTTTTTGAAGACACAAAAATAAAACCTGTCTAAGTATGTTTATATTAACAATTTTATGAATGTATTAGCAGACTAAAAAAATTAAGAAGTCAATTACTCCTTTTTAACACTTCAACACATTCTGCAGATAATGGTGCAAAGCACTTTAACAGTATTTGTGCTATTTTTTATTTTTTTTTTATAATTTGGCAAATGTCTACTTTATTTACTCGTGTTTTTATTCTTTTTTTCAACCTTTTTTTTTGTAAACAACATCTTGTACAAACTAGCACAGTGAACCACAACCCCAGCAAATGTGTGTGTTTTTTTTGTTTTTTGTTTGTTTTTCTTTTTTCTTTTTTATATCTCCATACAATATAAATGAAATCAATCAATACAAAAGTTTGGTTGGTTGCTTGGAACATTTTTATATGGATCAAGAGGTTCTAAAACAAGGTTTTCGAGACTTCTGGACTCCTGAATTAAATAGGTTACGTAAACAGTTGACTGTTCTAAGTCCCATATTTAGAACCCCGGTAGAAGAAGATTTTTAGAAGGTAGACTTCATTTCAACATTTCAAGTTCGCTTCCATTTTTAAATAAAGGGTTTGCAATCCATAGAGGGTTTTTTTTCTCTTTTCTTTTTCTTTTTCTTCTTAGTCTTAGTTTTGCCTTTTGAAGGCGACCGACCGACCTTCTTCTTCAGATTTGGTGGAAATTATGAAATTCATAATAATAATAATAACAAAAAAATAAAATAAAATAACAAATTGTCCAGACGGTGGCCAAAACAAATAAGAAAAAAAAAGAAAAAAAGAAAAGTAAATCAGCATCACGTCCTCCGGCCTTGGGAAACAACGCCGTGTCAGAAAAGGTTAAGTGTCAATATGGCAGAGCCTTGAGAGGCAAAGAGGTCTGAGGAGCTTCTGAATCAACACCAGGGCCGTGTCTAGTGCCTGGAACATCGTCTGAATGCTGCAGCGCCAGGTCAGCCCCCCCCCCCCCCCCCCCCCCCCCCCCCCCTCCTTTTTATTCTCTCTGTGTAAAGCTAGTGAAGTCTTTGACAGTAGCTATCGATGCTCCACGTTCCCCGACGACGTCACAACAGCAGATTTCATCTTTAGAAACGCTGCGGGGGGGGGGGGGGGGGGGGGGGTTGGTCGCTACGCTGGACTCAGGAGGGGCGGGGGTGGGGGGGTGGTGGGGCAGTTCAGCAGTCTCGCTCAGTTTTTGTCTTTTTTGTTTGTTTTTTTGTCGTTTTGTGTTTTTTTTCCCCAAGTGTTTTTGTCCAAGTCCACCACCACGGTTTGAATGCAGGGGGGGGGGGGGGGGGGGGGTCGGCCAACACCCGCACAACAACAACAACAATACTGAAGACAATGTTTGTGAGCATAATCTTTATGCCAGATACGCCGCCCCCCCCACCACCCTAACTGCCAACACACACACACACACACAGATCCAACAACAAAAAATAAATAAATAAATATGAAAACACCAAAAAAACAAACAGAAATTGAAAAATCGTGATGATTTAACGCTGTCGTGTTGCCCCCCCCCCCCACCCCCCCTAAACACTGCAAAAACTCAATTATCTTACCAGGAATATTTGTCTTATTTCTAGTCAAAACAAATCTCATTCTACTAAAAATAAGACTCATCACATTAAAAAGCAGCTTCTTTTTAGACACGTTTTACGTTTTTCAAGCAGATTTTCAATTGAAATAAGTAGAAAAATCTGATAGTGGAGCAAGTTTTTCTTTCTTATTACAAACACAAAAACAAAAACTTTTCACTGGCAGATTTTTCTACTTAATTGTTTGAAACAAGTGAAAATGATCTAAAAACAAGTTCATTTTTAGGTGATGAGTCTTATTTGAAGTGGAACGAGATTAGTTTTGACTAGAAATGAGACATTTTGACAAGACATAAGACAAATATTCTTGGAAAGATTTTGAGTTTTTGCAGTGAACCCTGTTATATATCCATGTCCCTGCTCTGGATCCCAACCCCCCCCCCCCCCCCCCCCCGTCTCCAGTAATAGAGTCTGCTGCTCGGTCTCAGAGCTACCACACGGTGCCCTCGTTCATTTCCGAGGGGGGGTGGGACAGGTGGTTGTTGTATCCGCTGCCGTTGAGTGACAGTGAGGTGAAGGGGGGGCTGGGGCCGAACACCACCTCGGAGGAGATGGCGTGCAGCGGCCCCGGCATGCCGGCGGGCTCGGGGCTGGGGGAGTCTCCCGGGTGGTGGGACATGATGTCGGAGAAGCGCTGCACGTCGCTGGAGGGGTGGTGTCCCGGCAGCGGGTGGTCCAGCCCCCCCAGGGGCGTTCCCGTGGGGCCCGAGGACGGCACGAAGGGGAGGTCGACCGGGGTCTGCGCCTGCGACGAGGGGGGGCCCTGGGGGAAGAAGTCGTAGTTCCCTCCCGGGCCGTAGTACTCGCTCTGGTAATCTGTTGTAGATCCAACAAGGAGAGAGAGAGGAGAGGAGAGGAGAGGAGAGGAGAGAGAGAGGAGAGGAGAGGAGAGGAGAGGAGAGGAGAGGAGAGGAGAGGAGAGGAGAGGAGAGAGAGAGGAGAGGAGAGGAGAGGAGAGGAGAGGAGAGAGAGAGGAGAGGAGAGGAGAGAGAGAAGAGAGGAGAGGAGAGGAGAGGAGAGGAGAGGGGAGGAGAGGAGTGAGGCGGGGGCAGAGATGGAGTAAGAGTACAAATACTACTGGTCAAAATTTACTCCGTTACAAGTAAAAGTAGCTCAGTCGACATGTTACTGCAGTAAGAGTAAATTAAATGTACTTGAAGTCAAAGTGAGAGTCAGAGTAAATGTCTTATTCTTCACATCAGTGAATGACTCTAATAGTTTGTAAATGAATGTAAGGAGCTTTTAACTCTTGTTAGTGAGAATGAACTCTTTGAAAGCAGCTGCACTGATGTGCTGCTTTTAGGGGTTAGGGTTTCCTTCTCTGACAAACACAGCTTGTGTCCAATAGGATTTTAGAAAAAGAGCTGAAAGTAACCAGTACTTTTCAGCCTTCCTAGAAATTAACCTCTGGATATGTACTTAAGTACAGTACTCAAGTAAATTTACTCTGTTACTGTCCACCACTGGGGGGGGGGGGGGGGGGGGAGTCTGGCGGAGAACAATGGCTGAGCAGAAATAATTCCACACACAGACGTTGAGTGAATATACATAGCTTGATTTGTATTAGTGAGGGAGAGAGAGAGAGAGAGACCCTCGCCGTGCTACATTAGTCACAGAGCGCGTTACACTTAAATCAAAACTGCAATTGGGTGGGGAGAACAACGTGGCCACAAAATTAATTAAAGTGGGGGCCATTTCATCAGCGATTCTACCTACAGAGACCCATTCTCTCTCTCTCTCTCTTTCTTTCTCTTTCTCTTTTTTAACTTCAGCAGAATATTATTAGACTTTTTCTTTTCGCTTCAGCAGAAAAGACAAAAGGCCGCAGCACAAATGAAATCCTCTGAAAATGATCAGATATTTCAAAGCCGGTGTGATATCAGATCAGTCACATGTGAACTCATTTCACTTGAAAACTTCCACCAAAGGCTGCAGAGGAGCCGACCCCCCCAACACCACACAACACCACACAACACAACACAACACAACACCACTGACACTGACACTGTTGGTTTAGTTTATGGACTAGAAAGAACACCGGCTTTAATTCCCTGACACAAAACCTAAATAAAATGCTCTTATTTCATATTTAATACTAGATTAGATGAGAACAAATATATATAGGTTTGTTAATTACAGTATAAAAATATGAAAATAGTGTAAATGACAAATAAATAACTGGCTTTAATAACAATCCTTAAATCCCTTAAACGTGCAGTTTCTTTTTACATTTTTGCGACTATTTTATTATAACATGTTGTTATTATGTAAATTTAGTTGGGTTCATGTTCAATAAAGTCTATCTATCTATCTATCTATCTATCTATCTATCTATCTATCTAGGAAATTAAGGAAATAATATGCAAATATGAATTTTAAATTATAAAAAAAATGAGGATTTTTCATATGACAAAAAATAAAATGAAGCATAAAATAGAGTCGGTGTGTAGTGTTTTTTTCTCGTACCTCCGTAGTAGGAGAAGGGCCCGTTGGGGATGAGCTCCCCGGGCTCGAGCCGGTCCACCAGCGTCCTCATCCGCCTCGGACTGCGGAAGAAGGCGTGTCTCCGGGCGCCGAGCGCGCTCAGCTGCTTCATGCGCCGCTCTTTGGACCGTCGGTTCTGGAACCACACCTGCACGGACACACACACACACACACACACACACATTAATATATATGTATATTTATATTTATTTATATGTGATATAATATGTGGGTCACTTCGTGGCAGAGGTGCAACGCGCGCTGCTGACGCCATTTTGATTGCACGTCAATATTCTTTGAGAGGAAGAGTCGATGATGGAGGGGGAGGGGGTAAATAAATAAATATGAAAACAAACAAACAAAGAAATTGGCGCCTTCTTTTTTTTGTGAATATGCAAATCCCCCTCTCACCGTGTAACCCCACTACACTACAACCCCCCCCCCTCCACCCACTCCATCCAGAAGAAAGACAGTGTAATTAGGTGTCATATTTACCTTGGCACCTGCACCGTGTTACTGGCTCCTTTTGCTCCGAGTAAATAACCGCGCTGCGGCGGCGGCAGAAAGAAACGAACTGCGGCCCAATTATGTCTGTAGGAGCGCCATCCCATCATCTCACCTCCCTAATGGTCTTTTAACCCTCCATTTACTCCGGCTGGAGGCGGCGGCAGCGGGAGGGGGGGGGCTTCAAATCTCCAATTAATACTTAATAGGAGGGTTGTTACCGATATATTACCGGGCGCGTAGAGGTTATCATTTCCTAATCTATAGGCCGGCTCGGCTTCCGTTAATTACGCTTTTCTCCCTCCTCTTAGTGCTCATACATATTAGACACTCTCACTTTATCGCTATTAATCTGTGATGCTAAACCTCTGATCTGATCTGAGCTGCCCCCGTCACTGTCACTGTCCCTGTCACCGCCCCTCCGGAAAAATAAAACACAAAAATCACCTGCTCTTAGAATAAAAACTATATTAATAAGAATAAAAACAGCAGATGCGCGTTGCGTTCGGTCACTATATTCCAACAATAGATAGATAGAAATGACTGAAAATAAATCTCCTTAAATATAAAAGTCTTGTATGAAATCATTCATTTAAAAACAATAATAGTCATATTTTTAAACTGTGGTGTCTCAGAGTGGGGAGGGGGGGGGGGGGTCTCTCTCTCTCTCTCTCCACTTGGCTGCAGATCAGATCGTCTCAGCGGATAAATGCGGTCGCTGGACGTGACGGTGCCAGCTCCTCTCTACCTCCACCCGGCGCCAAGAATTAAAAAAAAAAAAAAAAAAACCCATATAAATTACCCGTTTCCAAATCAACCCCCCCCCCCCCCCCCCCCCCCCCCCCCCCCACACTTCCTCCTCCTCCTCCTCCTCATCGTCAGTCCGCGCCAAAAAATCTTTGGCTTAATGAATTCAATGTGACTGCGCAGTTTGAGGGGAAGAGGCCTTTAAAGAGGGGTGAACGATGTGAGGGGGGGGGGGGGGGGGGGGGGGGGGTAGGTGGAGCCTCCTCCTCCTCCTCCCTGATGATGGGATGGATGGATGGATGGATGGCTGCATGCTCGGTCGTGGCTCTGTGAGTCTGGCAGCTTTTTGGCATGGGGGGGGGGGGGGGGGGGGGGGGGGGGGGGGGTTCTCCATAAAATATAAGCTGTGACATCACACCTTTTAATGGGCGCGTGACACCCTATAAAATAAAAAAGGTGCGATCCAGACCCTCAGTCCTCCTCCTCCTCCTTTTATTTATTTCCATATTTACTCTTAACCTGTAGGAAATTTTGCTCTTGGTGTTTTTAATTTTTCTTTTTTAAAACTATTTCAATGATGTGTTTTTAGTTTCATGTTTTTTTTTACTTTCTATTTATTTCATGAACTGCAGCACTTTCTGTCCAGTCCATCTGTCTCTTGATGTTTTATGTGTTCAGAGCACAGACAAAACAGAACAAAAACCACATGGAATTCACGTAAATAATTCACTTTTTCTTTTTGACCTAGCACTTTTTTTTTTATGAAAGCAGCTATAGTAAAGACTTCTTTTCTGAAGAACCATTACAACTTTACCTCATCATCATCATCAGCCCAAAACAACTCAGGTTTCACATTTTGCATTTTCTGAAACAAAAACTCCGTGTTCTGGCTTCGTCATAACGGACAATGAAACACAGAATGCAGTTCATCCTCCATTACAGTTAGATTACATAATGTGATAGTCTGAGTTAAACCTTCCTACTTCTACTGCCAGAGGGAGTGTGTGTGTGTGTGTGTGTGTGTGTGTCTCCATGGTTACCTGGATGACCCTCATGTTGAGGCCGGTCTCCTGGGCCAGCTGCTCCCTGATGTGTCTGGTGGGTTTTGGGGTGGCAGCGAAGGCCGCCTTGAGGGTCTCGAGCTGCTTGGCCTTGATGGTGGTCCTGGGCCCGCGCCGCTTCCCGCCCAGGTTCTGGTCGTCGTTCTCGTTGTTGACCGTCTCCTTGTCGGACAGCGCCGCGATCTCCGTGTCCTTCAGCACCACGTCGTCCTGCAGCGGGTCCTGAGAGTCCGGCGACAGGCTGGGGTCGCTGCACGCCGTTACTATGGCGACGGGACAGAGAGAGAGAGACAGGGATGGAGAGTCAGGACCAGATCCACTTTAAAACTGAGTGTTTAACACCTCAAGGTGCAATGCCGGACTGAGAAAAACAGCTTTTTGTGTTTTTCATCGTCAGGTTTAAGCATCAAATTATGAATAACCACCAAGTCTATACTGTCTATACTGTCTATGGATATTCTCATTCATCCAGGTCGTCGTTCTTTTCAACTGGACTTGCGCGTATACGAACTGATGATGAAGCCTCTTATTGGACAAGAGGCGAAACGTCTTCCCACACAAATACAGACAAGTCCAGTTGCCTACGATTCAATTTGCCCAGAAACAAAACTAAAAAACAAGAAACAAGTCTATAATTGATTAGATAAAGGTGGACTGAATTAAATGTATTTTGTAGTTTGTCTTTCTGACCAATTGTGACCATTTTATGGCATATATTGCCCCTTTGCCTTGGTTTTGGTGCAGATACTGCACTTTGGTTTGGTTTCACAGTGCTTTTTTTTGGATGGACAGCAAAATAAAAAGCCCAATAACACAACCCAATAACAAAAAATATATATATATATTGAAAAAATGCAGATACGGCCTTGGTTTTACTCCAATGGAATCATAGTAAATTACGTATAGGGAGTACAGTACAGTTACTCTTTGCAGATACGGCACTTTGCCTTGGACAGCAAAATAAAAGCCCCAATAACTCTGTGGAAATTTTAGCAGTACCAATATCAAATTCTACCAGATTGAAGAGAATAAGCCACACTTTCGATTGGTCAAAAAAAAAAAATGTTTGTAGGGCAGAGCTCGTTTCTCTGGGTTTATTCTCCTATAAAAAGTCCAACATCAGATGAAACGGACTCAGAAACATCATAAACACACTGAGCTTCATCTCCTCCTCCTCCTCCTCCTCTCCCCCTCATGATGAAGCCACCGCGGGGCTCAACGCTCCACATCCATCACACTTTAGTCCGCCTCGCGCCCGGCGCTGCGCTGCGCTGCGCTGCTCACCTGAGAGGAGGTTGGTGTCTTTTCCATTGCTGTTGCTGATATAATCGTCTTTGCAGACGAACTTGTTCTCGTCTATGATGTAGAGCTCCTCTCCGGTGGACAGCTGCTTGTTGCACATCATGCACGTGAAGCAGTTGAGGTGGAACACTTTGCTGCGCGCGCGTCGGACCAGGTCGTTGGGAGAGATGCCCTGCGAACAGCCGCCACACTTGGTGCCAAACCGCCTGCAGGAGGACGGAGGGAGGGGGTTAGGACCATTGTAGTATAATAATAATAATAATAATAATAATAATAATAATAATAATAATAATAATAATAATAATAATAATAATTTACATTTATTATAAAAACCAAAAACATCTCAACCAATCACCAGACTACTAGGCAGCAGCTTTACAGACCGAGGTCGCTTCAGATTTTAAAACATGTAGATTTGACTGAGTGAAATAATAATAAGACAATATTACTGTAATGATAATATTAATATAATATAGACTGGACACTTTACAGGTGCGTTTAAAGTCTACTACTCATATATATATAGGAAACAATTTCTGTTACGTTTAATATTCAAATAATGAAAATATAATTTTGAGCAAAAGAAGGCGTCTCTGTATTTAAAACCAAAAAGGTTATGTTATGTTTTATTTTATTTTTTTTCAATTATTTTAAGGATATTTCAAAGACAATTTCATCAAACTTTTAAAAACGTATTTTAGGAGCGTTTTTTTTCACATTTCCAAACTCAAGATCCAGGCTCCCTCTTCAGTATTTTGGTGTATTCTGGTATTTTAACAACAATAACAGTACTAACGGTACTCCTTATAATACTGTAATTATAATAAAAAATAATACAAGACAATAACATTAGTATTAACAATAGAAATATCAGCCAAATAGTTTCTATATTATCAGCTATAATTTTAAAAGCATTTTCAGTGTAGTTATATTATTAGTGACAGAATAAATATTTTGACTGTAAAGGAAAATATGAAGTCTGACTTTATACATATTATTAGCCTACTATTTAGTTTGAATATATGTTATTTGTAAAATAAAACTTAAAGCAGGTTCTCCGCTGTACAAGCTGACTTCATTTAGTCGCATCGTTTTAATCCAGATTTCAGTTTCTCTTCCTGTTCAACCTTTTTAGACGGTGGAGTTCAGGAAATAGACGGATCCTGGTTCTGGTTCTGGTTTTTCTTTTATTTCCTTTTCTTTTCTTTTTCTTTTTTAAAGCCCTTACACACACATATACACACAAACACACACAGACACACACACACACTCACACTCACAGCAGGTTGGTTTTAGAATAATAAACCGCAGCCGTTGTGCCATTGACCGCAGCGTTAAACAATGTGTATTGAGTGGTGTGTGTGTGTGTGTGTGTGTCTCTATGTGTGAGTGTGTGTGTCTCTATGTGTGTGTGCTGTGCTTGTTGGCTGCAGTGTGTGATTGCTTTGTCTGGACTTGATCTTTTCAACTAGTTTACTATTCAAATCCACTTATCACGTCCTCCTCAGTCGGACTGAGCAAACACACCGGGCAGCGGCAGCAGCGGCAGCAGCAGCGGCTCCTCTGGCCGCGGGTTTGATCCCCAACCCCCCCTCTACCCTCCACCTCTATACACGCTGTTTAAAAAAAAAAAAAAACACCCCAAAGTGTGATTTCCTCGATTTCCTAACACCCCCCCCCCTCCTCTCTCTCTCTCCTCCCCCCGCTGAGAGAGAGAGTGAACACGCGTTTAATGTTGCTGCTTCTCTTTTGTTGTTGTTTTGCATAAGAATTCAAATTAACAAGCTTTTAATTACCCGCTCTTAATCAAAGCTTATCGCCTCCAAGTCCTCGCGCCCGCCTACAGGCACGGACCGGCCGCCCCCCCTCTACACCTACACCTACATCTACATCTACCCCTATAACCCCCCAGTTTATTTACAGGACATACAATAAAATAAAATGAAAAGAAATAATAAAACAGAAAAGAAAAGAATAGAAAATATCTAAATAAATTCAGAGTGTAGATATCTGTCGCTGCTACTACACATGAGCTCAACTCATCACCATTATTATTATTATTATTAGCTATTATTATTAAAAATATTATTATTATAGGCTTTTTATTTTTATTTTTAGTATTCTGGAGGTGTTATTTTAAACCTGTCTGATATTATGAACATTAGTTTAGTTTTTCTGGTTATTTATAAGGAGTTTAAGTTATTTAAAGTTAGAAATAAGACTGAAGATGAAGCACAAATGAAATGATGAACAGTCTAAATGATTATTAGTAGTATTAGTATTAGTATTAATAATAATAATATTATTGCAGTTAAATCTAGTTGAAGCTCCTGTGTCTCCATGTGTTTTGAAGAAGCGAAGCGCCGTCCTGTTGAAATGTCTTTGTATCCAACACCACACACACACACACACACACACACACAGCTCAACACACACTCCGCTGCAGAGTTTCCCGGGCTTACCTAAAGAAATCGTTTTTGCAGTACAGTCTTCCCTCTCGTGAGAAACACTTCTCAGTCAAATTGCACTTGCACTCGCAGCACTGCACGCACTTGACGTGCCAGGCTCTGTCCAGCACGTTGAGCAGAAAGCGGTCCAGGATCGGCCTCTCGCAGCCGGCGCAGTGGACCATGGCTTCACCACGAACACACGCACTCACACTCATACACACACTCACTCACACACACACACACAGATACACAAACCAACAAATCAACAGCAGCACAGGCCGAGCATTGACCGAGTTCTCTGCGCTCTCTCTCCGCCTGCAGCTCCCGGGTCAATGTGCGCGGAGCAGCAGCAGCCAGTCGATCAGGTGTCACCACGGATTTCTCCCTGCATGCGTAAAAGGCTCAGCGTCCAGAAGAAAAATAGAAAAAAAAGGAAATAAAGAAAGAGGCAGGAACGGATGGCGACAGCGTCCTCTCTCCTCCTCTTCTCTGGAGGAAGAAAAAAAGCCAAAAAAAAAAAGAAAAAGAAAAAAAAAGAAGCAACCAGCAGGAATAAACCAGTCCGTCAGTATCCGGAGAGAAAACCACCGAGATGGAGATTCAGGATTCAGCGCAGGAGGAGGAGGAGGAGGAGGAGGAGGAGGAGAGGAGCAGCGGAGCCGGTCTGCCTGTCCCGGCGCTGACGCATCGGCCGGAGGAGAAGAAGCAGAAGAAGATGAAGAATAAGAAGAAGCGTCTAGTAACACGCTTTCAGGGCAGAGTTGTCACACAACAACACAACGCAGCGCGCTGTGACATGGCAGCGGATCCACCGGTATCCACTCGGTCCTGGTCCTGGTCCTGGTCCTGCTCCTGGTCCTGGAGCTGCAGGTGCTGGTCTATGTGTGTGAAAGTGTGTGTATATGTGTATGTGTGTGTGTGTGTGTGTGTGTGTATACTGGGATGCCCTCAGTCTCCAGTAGGCTACACACACCACCGTGCTGTTCCTGTTCCGTGTTCTGCTGGGATGCGCCGGCTCCTCCACTAACACTAACACTGTCTGGTCTGTGCTCCTAAAGCTCCAGCCCAGCCTTATTCCCAGCCTCCTGACGTCACGCCGCGGCTCGGCCAATCGGCGCCGCCGCCGTGCCAGCGACCGTCAGGGCCACGAGCCCCATCACAACCTCAGCCCGCGCGCGCGGCTCTGCCCCGGCTATTTATGCTGCACACTCCACAAGACTCCACACACAGCCCGATGATTGTCAAAGAATTTCCCTGCAAACTGTCATATGTAAGTGAATGTGTTGGAGGAAGCAGCGCAGCGGAGGAGGAGGAGGAGGAGGAGGAGGAGGAGGAGGAGGAGGAGGAGGAGGAAGACTGTCTCCAGAGCAGGAAGGGACACGGAGGGACATGGAGGAGGAATCTGAGCAGGTAGTAGACACCGAGCGCTTCCAGATAGAGAACTAGTGCATGACGCTATAACTTATTATAGAGAGGAGGAAAAAACTAAACAAAGAGTTTGTTTTATTATGCGAGGACGTCCGGAGGCTTAATGATGATAATACTAATAATAACACTACTACTACTACTACTAATAATAATAATAATTATTATTATTATAATACTAATACTAATAGTAATAGGCCTAATACTACTAATAAAATTCACTCCACTTCACTTCAGGTCCAGCTTGAGTAGCAGCGGTGAGCAGAGCTGCTGGTGTTTCTCCATCACAGGGATCAGAGGAGGAGGAGCTGCACTTCTTCAGGCCTCAAGTTGTTGTTTTTTTTCCTTTTAAACAATTCTCTCATTAGTTTTATATTTTTATTATTTTTCTTTTCCTCATTGACAGTAGATATAAATGAATAGTCTGTTTCGTGCCTCTCTCTGTCACCAGGAAACTCTCTAGTGGCTTGTCGTGATTCTTCTTGTTGAGTGTTTCCTCTGGTGAACTGTGGTGTCGTGGCCTCTGCGGACACAACAACAGCTGCCTTCATAATAATAAGAATAATAACAATTAGAATAATAATACGAATAATAAGAGAATAATAACCAGTACAGTCAGAACATCTGGTATTTGTCCGTTTTAAACTGGACCAGCTCGGCTCAGCTCTTTTTACGCACTTTGAAAACGCAGGAGATGCGAACCGGGAGGGAGTTGATGTGATGGTGGAGGTGGAGGTGGTGTTGGGGGTGGGGAGGGCGGTTCCGGTCCAGCTGCCCCCCTCCCGGTGTCTGGGGAGCGGCTCCACCGGGACACGTGTTCTGGCACAGAAAAGACCCAACAACTCTTTTTTATTATCACGACTATTTGAGTGGTTTTCTTTTTTTCTTTATTCTATTCTGAACGTCTGAACTGAACTCACATTTTCCGCTTTTTCTTCCCTTTTAGAGACGTGCACACGCAGCGCGCCGCCGCTCCACCACCACCACCACCACAAACCAACTTGTAAATGCAGCGTGTAAAACGAGCCAAGTTGTTGTTATGTGGCTGTGTAGAAGATGCCTTGATAGTCTGTCAGCGGGATAATCTGGTTTAGAATAAGACTCACGCGCACACACACACACACACACACACACACACACACACACACACACACACACACACACACACACACACACACACACACACACAGGCAGATTAATCCACCAATAGAAGCAAATCAAAATATAAATATAGGCTGTGGGCTTAAGAATATCTCAGCTCCGCTCCAGGCAGACAGAGAGAAACACTATTAATGCAAACAGCGAATAAAAAGAAGTGGTTTTAACCTCGCTGCTGTAATCCGGACCAGACGGGTCCTTATCCCGCTAGGAGAGGTTCAACTGGAAAACAAAACTTCCTTTTTACTGTTTTATTTAGCTTTTTTTTTTAAATCTCTTTAATCTGAGGGCTGTGATGGCGCGAGGCCTCTCTCTGTCTCTCTCTGCAGGCCCGCGCGCTCCAGCAGCTGGAAACTACACACATCTGGATTTAAGACGTTAAAGGTCTATAGTTGTGTCCACCGCAGGCCTCCGTACGTAGCAGCGGGGAGAAGTAGGTGTGTAAATGTGTGTGCGCGTGTGTGCGTGTGTGCGCGCGCGGAGCAGCCCGGGAGATTTGGGGTTTTATGAAGTGCAGACAAGTTGAACTGGTGGCGCGCGAGATAATTAATCTGAGATAATGAACGAGGCTGTGAAGATGCGCGCGATCATTAATTCTAATCATGACACGTTTATTTGTCTCAGGTTTTTATACTGACACTGTCACCACCACTGTGTGTGTGTGTGTGTGTGTGTGTGTGTGTGTGTGTGTGTGTGTGTGTGTGTGTGTGTGTGTGTGTGTGTGTGTGTGTGTGTGAGCGTGTGAGCCGGGACAGGACGGACTGGATGAATCTGAGGAGGAGGAGGAGGAGGAAGGTGTATAGCGGTGAGGAAGAGGCTGTGACCTTATAGGCAGGGGAGGGGGGGGGGGGGGGATCACCGGTCCAATGCTTTATTAGCATTTATTTATTATTTTTTATTATTTTATTATTTATTTATGTATTATTATGATAAACCGGTGACAGCTGATCTGACGTCTGCCTGCGTCACTTTATTGTAGAAATAATAACAAATAATAATAATAAACTTAATATTCACTTTATATCAAATGTAATTTTATTTAGTTTTAGTTTTTATTTTAACTCAGTTCCTGCTGGAAAAATAACAAAAAGACAGGAAAAATGTAATTTAGTTGAAATGTAAAAAGGAAAACTACATGACAGTAGTGTGTTTAACTTTGAAGATAAAGTGAAAATAAAACAGTTTAAATATATTTCTACTCGACTTCCGGACAGTTTTTTTTACAGCAGTTTTTTTTTTTACTAAATATTTTTATCCTCTCTCTTGCACGACACAACTTTTTGTCCGCGGCTGCAACAATGCGTAAAGAAGTGAAGAAGTGCGCACAACTCGACGCAAAGTTAACGTCACATCCATAAACAGAGTGAAGAGGAGGAGAAGCTGCAGCTCTGACCCGCAGGAGGAGGAAGAGGAGGAGGAGGAGGAGGAGGAGGAGCAGCAGCAGCTCAACGCAGAGCAGCACAGTCCCACGACGATCGACTGACTGACTGGCTATGGCTGTGACTATAAGCTGTGCCCCCCCCCCCACACCCTCAAACAGCCGATGTGACCTGGACGTGGATTATTATTGAACTCCGCAGCAACTCCACAAACATTTTCCAGACTTTTCAACTCTGGTGCTGAGAGAAATCCGATGGGATTTATAGATCATCTCCCTACAGCTGTCCCTTCTCCCTCACCCCCCCACTCTGCCCCCCACCCCCCTTACACACACACACACACACACACACACACATACTGGCTCTGTGACCATCCAGCTTCCTCCTCCTCCTCCCCCCCCCACAGCCAGAACCTCCGAGGTCAGCCGGAAACAAGGCTCCATCCTCGGCCTCAGCTCCACCAGGCTCCCGCTGCTGCTGCTCCTCTAGGGGGCGGGAGGCTCCACACACACACACACACACACACACACACACACACACACACACACACACACACACACACACACACACACACACACACACACACACACACACACACACACACACACAGTCCTGCTTCATTTACGGCACCAAACACAATTACACACACTTTATTTTATACATTATTTATTATTATTCTCTATTGACAATAGACAGTTCCTACACAGTAATATTATTATCAGGTCTGGATGTGAGTTACAGACACACTGTAACTTCAAAATAAAAGCCTCGTTTGTCCGTGTGTGCATAGAGATGCAGCAGAGGGGGGAGTCAGGGGGTGGGGGTGTTGGGGTGCAGCTTCTCCCTCTAGTTTAGATTAATGGCACTCTGCGCTCATTGTGCAGTCCGGGGTGAAAGGGCCGAGATCACTGATGATTAGAATATAACCGCTGCCTCTGAGGGATAGATAGATAGATCTTAGATAGATAGATAGATAGATAGATAGATAGATAGATAGATAGATAGATAGATAGATAGATAGATAGATAGATAGATCTAAGATAGATAGATAGATAGATAGATAGATAGATAGATAGATAGATAGATAGATAGATAGATAGATAGATAGATAGATAGATAGATAGATAGATAGACTACTGCGGATTTCTGCGCTCTGAAAGAAAAGAAGAAAAAAACGAGGAACATCCAGCGGCCACGTCTACTGTTACTGACGAGGAGAAAACCTGCGCATCTTTCATTCATAGATATAAATCAGACAGAAGAGGGAAAAAATATTTTCTATGATTTTTTTTCTTCATTTCAGAAATATTCGCTTTTTTTTTTTTTTTCCATCTTCAGCCCATCAGGGCCTGTAGACAGAGAGAGGAGGGACCAGAACTGGAGGGTGAAATAGAAACGCTGAGTTCAAAATAAAATAAGTGCGTTAAAAAAAATAATAAACTGATGCATTAAACCCAACACAACACAACGCTCAGGATTATTATTATGAAAAATGTGGTTTTAAACCTCCAGAATTTCAAAATAATAGTCTTCCTCCTCCTGTGGAGCTGTAGGAGGTGATTTATGAGTGTGGATGGTTTTTCTTTTTTTCTTTTTTTTACTGAAACTCGGTGGAATCAAAGAATCAACGCGAAACTTTTCCTTATTTTAAAGATGATTTGTGACGTTTTCCTCCTGGCTTTAGTCTCAGAGTTCAGAGTATTATAGGAGAATAATCTGGTTTGTCTATAGAGGAAGAACTGGTGTAAACGCATCTTCTGAATTTTATTTAAAGGCTCGAATAAAAATACTAAAACCGTGTTGCGTTCAGGTTCTCACGTCCCCTTAAAAACAATAGAAAGACAAAAAAAAAATCAGCGCCATAAAACAAGGAGAAGAATCCTCTCATTATTCTTCAACTTTTCCAAAGCCGATTAGTCTGGAGTCCTGCATAATTATCGACATGGACTGATCAATAACAAACATCTGAGTGAAAGAGAGAGAGGAGGAGGAGGAGGAGGAGGAGGAGGAGGAGGAGGAAGCTGCCGACTGCTGGGCCGGACGCGTCGCGGTGGAGCGCGCGAAGAGGAGAGAAGAGAGAGGCGCGCGCAGAAGGTAAAGCCCGCATCAAAGCCGCGGCTTTATTTTTCCATCCCATAGATCAGCAGCAGACAAAGCTTTATTTTCGCCAGGAGAGACATATTTTACCTCCGCCTCCCGCTTTTATGTTGGAGAGGTGTCAGCCGCGGGAAATGGATGGCTGATGCATAGGCAGCGCGCGGCATGCTGCACGTCAGAGGGGAGGGGGGGGGGGCAGCGGGGATTTAGGGCCCCTGGGGGTCCAACACGGGGGACTGAGTAGTGGCAGTGGGGAGGAGGGGAGAGGAGGGAGGAGGGGAGAGGAGGGGGGGTAAGAAGCATCCAGTATCTACTGTACTGAAGCTCAGAGCAGCTCGGCCTTTTAGATCCAGTTCGTATTCTTGATGTTGCATTCACGTGAAATCGGGCAGACAAACAGACAACAGGATAAACAAGCGCCTATGGGTTTTTGTTTTGAATGCATTGGTTATTTTATAGTTTTGCACTGCTTTATCTGTCTAATTTATTTTGTATACAATTTTAAAGTGAAAACAAACCTGTTTTTTCTTTTCCTTTTTTTAATGTATCGGCTATAAAATCTTGTTTAATTATAGCCTAATGGATAAAGTCAATCCAAAGTTAAGGCTTATTTACATTCATCAAAACAGATTTATGTCATTTAAACAACTCAGACTTGGAAGTTTAAAGGTATAGTATGTAGGAATTCCCCCCATCTAGAGGTGCGGTTGCATATCTGAACGTATTCTTGATGTTGCATTCACGTGAAATTGGGCAGACGTAGACAGGCAACAGATGCTGCATGTAACAGGATAAACAAGCGTCTATGGGTTTTTGTTTTGAATGCAGTGATTATTTTATGAGTGAAAACAAACCTGTTTTTTCTTTTCCTTTTTTTAATGTATCGGCTATAAAATCTTGTTTAATTATAATGGATTAAGTCAATCCAAAGTTAAGGCTTATTTACATTCATCAAAACAGATTTCTGTCATTTAAACAACTCAGACTTGATCCAGTTCAGATCCAGATCCAGTCCTGGTCCAAAGGTCGAAGGTCAAAGGTTTTTTATTTGTCATTTCTTGTACGGTGTACAAGGAGATGAAATGGTGTTCTCCTAGATTAAAAGCAGTGCAAAAGTCAGAACATTCAAATAGAATAAAAACATATAAAATAAAGATCCTAGATTATTGAAAAGGTGATAAATAAATAATATTAGGAATAAAAAGAAAAGCAGCAGCAGCAGTCCTATCCAATTCAGATCCAGTTCTGCAGAAAAACACCAACCCTCTCTTTCTGGTTCCTTCTCCAGAGCGTTCCTCCTCCTCGGTGTCCCAGTTCCCCCTCCCTGTGTTCATGAAGCAGAACCCTCCATCCATCCAGCCCCCCCTCATCACCACCACCCCCCACCTCTCAAACCCCCTCTGTATTATCATTACAGCTCATTCAGTGAGGTTAAATTGAGCCAAGAGGGAGCTGATGTGAACACCCTCCACCACCCAGCTCTGCAGGAAATAACACAACTACAACTAAACTAAGAATGATGAGGCTGATGGAGATGAGTTTTACACAACAACAATAATATACAATAAATACACTTTCTGAATAAATGAATAAAATTATTTATTATTTTATTTCTGGAGCTTCTGACCGGTCAAAACACAGAATGGAACATGTGAACACACAGCTCCTTATATATATTTATATTCTAGGTCCTGGAGGAGAGTGAACGTCTCAACGTGATTCTGCTGCTGTGAACAATCAACCAGCAACAACCTTTAAATGAAACAATCCATATTAAATGTTAACTTACTGTATTTTCCAGAGCTTTTAACCATGGCTGACTGACACTAGTTCCACAAAAAAACAACAAAAACATGATCCAGTAGATTCTTAGTCTCAGTTTTCCATTTGAATAAAATAAATATATGATGTGAAAAATACACTTTTACTAAAATGAACCGAGCAGTTTCTAAATTCATCCTCAGACCAAGCGTCGTCATTACACTCATTTACTGAGTTTCTTAGAAAAGACAGTATTTACATATCTAATGTGGTGTTCCAGGGTGGACGCTGTGGAGGTTTCTCCTGAGAGGGGCATGGGGGCAAAGCAAGGCAATTTTATCTGTATAGCCCATATTTACCAACAGTTTGTCTCAAAGGTCTTTACACGGCATCACAACAACATTCTCTGACCTCTGACCCCCACACCCACTGAGGAGGAACTCCTGAGAAAAACCCTTTTAACAGGGAAAACCAGGAGAAACCGGCAAATTGAAGTTGTTACAGACAAGAAAACTACTGTGGCCCTGAGGTGCAAAACACAACGGCAAATCAGAAAACACAACACAAAAAGAGAAAACACAATGGCAAGTAATTAGTAATTTGTTGTTGTGCGACGTATTAGGGCCACATTGAGAAAAAAAAAAAAAACGTTGAGAATAAAGTCCTAAATTTACTACGAGAAAAAAGTCATAACATTACGAGAATAAAGTCGTACATTCACGAGAATAAAGTTGTACATTTCCTACGAAAAAAAAAGTCATAACATTACGAGAATAAAGTCATAAATTTACAAGAATAAAGTCGTACATTTCCTACGAGAATAAAGTCGTAAATGTACGACTTTATTCTCGAAGTTTGTGATTTTTTCATTTGTCAATGTGGCCCTGATACTCCGTCGTAGTTGTTGTGTTTAGTAATTTGCCGTTGTGTTTTCTGATTTGCCGTTGTGTTTTGCACCTCAGGGCCACCGTAGAAACGGTTTATAACACAGAAAATGGAAAACATATAAATGTTAACAGGAGTTGACTGGTCGTCTCTCCGTTCAGCTCGTTAGTCAATGCAGACAGATTCTGAGCATCATCACACAAACAGATCTGGAATCAGCCTGAAATCTCCACATTAGTTCAATCTACTGCAGATTGGACCCCCCCCCCCCCAACCCCTCCCTCTCTAACCGGTCCCTGTACAGGACTATTAGCTGACATGAATGCAGATTTCTCTCTCTGTGCTGCAAAGAGTTAACCAGATTTACAATGCTGCTCCACACACACACACACACACACACACACACGGCCTCCTCATGCTAAATAGAAATCTTAAGAAGTAATTGGAATTTACTGCATACCTGAATAACTGCATATAAATAAGCACACATTTCATTGGGGGGGTTCACTGACACTGTTTGGTGGCATAAAAACTGCTGCATACATTATAACACATGCACAGCCCATAATAATAACCAGCTACAGTAGATGCTGCTGCTGGTGCTGGTCGGGGTTCAAACAAGCGTTTTTCAATTTATTAAACCTATGGGCAACATTTCATTTTAATGGGACAATTTATTTCTTGGGGGGGGGGGGGTGAAACCATCTTTCTCTCTGTGCCGAGTAGAGATGCACTGATCCGATACCTGGATCGGATATCGGCTCCGATATTGACTAATTAGCTGGATTGGATGAATGAGGCCGATCCAGTCATTTCTTTTTTATTAATATCTTAATACAGTTACAGCAATCTAGTGTTATTTATTTCTTTTTGCTGCTAATGTACACTTTGTTATTTGTTAATAAATTATATTAAGTACATTTATATCTGTGTTAATTTGTCACCTTTTTTTAAAGGGATACACCAAAAAAAAATTTCCGTGTCTTGCCTCACTCCCGAGTCCATGACCAGCAGATAGACACCATCCTTTCAACTGTGCGTGCAGTAACAAGGGAGATAGAGCCGTATCACCCGTTATTAGCTTAGCTCAAACGCTGGAAGTGTATAGGTAGTGTTAGCCTGCCTCCACCTAAAGTCGCTAATTAGCTTAGCTCAAACACTGGAAGTGTATAGGTAGTGTTAGCCTGCCTCCACCTAAAGTCGCTAATTAGCTTAGCTCAAACATTGGAAGTGTATAGGTAGTGTTAGCCTGCCCCCTGAGCCAAAATCAGCAGTCAGAAGCTGATTTCATTTTAGCTCTAAACTCTGTAAATATATCACTTTATTCACATTTCAAACATGTTTAGGCGAGAAAGTAGCCGTTTAGATCAGCAGTGTGTCGTTAATTTGTCTAAATACCAGCTGTTTACAATTTTGTTCGGACGAATTTGGCGCTACTCAAGCTAGCTGTTGTGACCAACGCACTTCCGGTTACTTTCACAAAATAAAACACCCGTTGCCCTTTACATACAGAAAACCATGACGATAGAATTTGTGCTTTAGGTTAGAAGCTAACCTACCCTCCATGTAGCTAGCTTGAACCAAATTATCGGCCGATACGCTCAGCCCAGGTATCGGTATCGGATTGGTTCGGAAAAAACTGGGTCGGTGCATCTCTAGTGCTGAGGCCTCCAGGTGGACGGAGAACCAGGATCCATGCCGGTCTCTGACTACAAGGCCTCACCTCCACTCCACTTCCCCCCCCCCCCCCCCTCCAGCCCCCCCCTCCTTTAGCTTGTTGACTTTGGCCATGTCTCCCAGACAAATTCCTCAATTCTCAACACCTCTCTGATCCTGCATGCGCTCTCTGAATTTGGTGGAGGAGGACACAAATCCTCCGGATGGGATTGGCAGTCATGCCCCCGGTCTCCTCTCGCCCCCCCCCCCACCCCAGACCGACACGCTCGGGATGTAAAGTGGCCGTCGTCGACCCCCCCACCCCCCCACCTCCCCTGCCGCCGGTCGAGAGGGATTTGGAGATAATGACATCGCCGCCTCTATTAAGATTCACATTAACCATTTCACCACACGACCTCGTTCTCCCTTTTGTCCCCGAGTCAGGAGCCGCCTCGCACACTCTCCATGCTGCTGATGTATACAAAGCTGACCACACAACCTGCACACACACACACACACACACACACACACACACACACACACACACACACACAGGACAAAGGACAGGTTGTCTATATGCAAAGAACACAGAGGAACATCCCACTTGTTGAGAGCAGAGCGTTAACATTCATGGAGGAGATGATGATTCCTCTGCAGCTCAGATATGACGACTACACTCTGTCTGTCTGTCACGCACTCGTACACAACACAACAGCATCCCCTGCCCCCCCCTCTCTACCTCCTGGCCCCCCCGCTGGCTCCCAGAGCGGTGACTGTGGGAGGGAGGCCAAATAGTTTGTCTCTCTCTCTCTCTCTCGGCGTGTGGAGGCTGTGCAGCCGGGATGAGAGCGAGCGTGAGGACGACGGCGGCGGCTCGCTGTCTGGCTGATGGCTCCATCAGGTCGCAGCCACGGGGGGGCCGGCGGCGCTGGAGAAGGCTGAACGCACGGGTGTGTGTGTGTGTACGTGTGTGTGTGTGTGTAGGGGTGGGGGGCGCAGGGTGATCTTTTTCCAGGAGTAAAGAGAGTGATGCTTTGTAGAACCAAGTGCAGCAGTTAAAGCTTGGAAAGCGATTGTTTGGAAGCAGAAATACCGTTTCCCTCAGTCGTTGGCAGCAAAACGTGAAAACACAAACTACAAAACAAAGAACTCCCGTGTTTCTCCTTGAGGAAACCTGAGCATCATCAGGTCTGCTGTCATCTTGGAACAGTTGAGTTGAGATTACTTTATTTATCCCATAGGGCAATTCTGTTTCTACAGTTGACCATTGCACCACATTCATATGCAAGCATACATACATAGTGAGGAGGAAAGTGCAAATTAAGATCAGGTAAGATAAAAAAAAGTACAATAAGTATAATGTTGTAATAATAAATACATAAATAGGGCAATATACATAAAAGAAACACATACTCAACAACAGTACTTGTACTAACTACAGCCAGCTCAGCATTCAACAAATTAATGGCAGAAGGCACAAAAGACAAAACAGGAAGTCTAATCTTCTCCTGATGATGATGTCTGATTGGCTGTCGTCCACCTGCAGCGACCAGCGACAGTTTCTACATTTATTTTATTTTGATGTTAACCCTAACATAAAAAAGGAAAATGTGATGCCTACAAGTTGTCAAAAAGAGTCTTTCTTTAGACGTCTTACAAATACGTTAGATGTGTTTCCTGATGGATGTGTGAAGTATTCTGATGTTTGTACAGGACGTTATGAACAAACTCCGGGTAAAACAGGATGAATCACAATCAGACGACACCGGCTGATTCGTCCCATGACGGGATCTGGGTTTGGTTTCTGTGCAGGTTGGTTGTTACCCTGGCAACAAAGCCTCTTGACTGACATCTGAAACATGTCCCCATACTAGAGGTCTTCGGAAAAACCCAAGGTTCTGACCCGACCCGGCTCGGGTCTTGGGTCCATTCACAAGAAGTGACTCCGGGGCCGGGTCGGTATTGGGAGAGTTTGTCTCAGGGCTCAGGGCTCTTATTGTGAAAGGCCGGGTTATATAGTATCCGTTGTTTTGCTTGATGAAAAACTGTCCCTGAAGGCAACGTGCAACGTGAATGTGCAGGTCACAACTTGTCCACCAGAGCGTTGTGGAGTTGTTGGATTGTGTATTTGATGAGTTTGATGAGGGAAACCAAGAAATCCCATGAGCCTCCGTAGCATAGCTCTGAGCAGCTCACGGCTCTGCTCCGCCGTTCTAAAAATAGCTTGCACCGACAATTAAAGGTAACGAAGCTACTGCTATGACTATAGGGATTATGGCAATGGGCCAATTTGCCAAAATGTTGAACTATCCCTTTAAGGTAACGTCTTGGTTAATGGTTCAGAATGGTCAAACAAGCGAGTTGCCGTAGCATGTTGTTACCGGTCTACACTCCGCAAAGCACAATGGAAACTCCAAAATTATAACGTTAATTAAAGTTTAAGAGGAAATGTGTTCTACTCACCGGTAGATTAGCGTTAGCAATGGCTAAGAAGAAGGATTACAGTAACTTGTTGACCATCTAAACATGGAAATGACAACGTGGAACCAGGTAGAAGAAGACTATGTTTAGGTAAGAAACAGAAAGTAATAATAAAAACAAGTGTTATTTAACGCTAGACAACTTGTATTAAATCATAAAGCAACTCGGGCATTTCGGGTCCACGGGTTTTTTAGGGTTCGGAACTCTATTTATAATAATAGCTCGGGGCCAGTCGGCTCTGGGTACAATATTCACAGTGTACTCCATACATCTCAATGCTAAGCTAGGCTAACGACAGACTCACACATCCCTAAAAAGTCAGGACTGCTCCTTTATCCTCCAACAGTGAATGAATGTCAGGGCTCTTTGCACAGCTCCACTACTTCCTGAATTTAAGGCAGCTCCTTTGTTTCCTGTCTTACATTATTGGACAAACTGATTAATCCAGGTGTGTCTGAGGAGTCACAATGGTCAGACACACCTGGATTAATCAGTTTGTCCAATAACGTAAGACAGGAAACAAAGGAGCAGCCTTAAGTTCAGGAAGTAGTGGAGCTGTGCAAAGAGCCCAATGTGTTTCTGCAAAAACATCTAACAACCTCAGATGCTTCTCCCTCTCTCTCCTCACATCAGGTAACGTTGTGGAGTCGTGCTGCAGAATGGGGAACCGTCTTCCTCCTCCTCCTCTTCCTCCTCTTCCTTCTCCTCCTCCTCTTCCTCCTCCTCCTCTCTGTGCCTACAGATGAGTTGAAAGGGTGAGGGGGTCACAACCTTCCTGGGGGATGTTTTACGATGACATGGCCGGCGAGGTCTGATTTGTCTCTACTGGAGCGTGCCGCCGGTGTCTTCACACCCGGCCGGAGAGAGGGAGGGGGGGGGGGGGGGGGATAGAGATAAATAGAGAGAGGGCGGAGAGAAAGAGAGAGTGTGTGCACAGAGGGAAAGTGTTGTTTGGAGGAGGAGGAGGAGGAGGGAGGAAGGGGGGGTAAGGCTGTAAATTAGCCGGCTTGGCAAACTGATGGTCAGCAGTAGTTTGAGAGGAGAGCAGCTCCCACCTTGACCCCCGCTCAGGACGCCCAGCTGAGGCCCTGAGGGGGAGGGGGGGGGCTGCAGCCTAGTGGACATGATTTATTCCCATTCACTCATTCAACAGAGCAGCTCAAAACCTCCTGATGATGATGAATTTTATTCATATAGAACTTTTCAGATACATTACACACACACACACACACACACACACACACACACACACACACACACACACACACACACACACACACACACACACACACACACACATAACTACACTAATCAATAAGCAGCTCTGTGCCCAACAGAGTACAAATAAAGTAAACTCAAAGTACAAATGAGTTCATAAAAGCTACAATACACATGAACCAATGGAGACAAAGATAGAAGTTCCTGTTGCCGGGCAGATAAAAGGTTAAAATAATGAAATATAAACATGTAAAACATAGTTAATAGTAAAGAGTATAGGTCATCCTATCCACAAGTTTCCAAACGTCATCTATGGTAAAACCCGGAAGCCGGTTTTGCCGGTTTGGTGGAATTGTACGTTTACGTTTCCATGGTTTTCAGTCGTTGTCATAGTTGCGGTAAACGCATGGATCTATTAACGCTGGCTTTTAACACGGATGTCAATTTGTGTGATATCCACTGTTAAAAGCTGGTGTGATGATCCATGCGTTTTGCAGATTTTCATTGAAAAAAAAAAAATCCATGCATTTACCGCGACTACCGAAACCATGGAAACGTAAACATAAAATTCCACCGGAAGAGCAAAACCAGCAAAACAGGATTATGTTTTTGACGTTCGGAAAAAGGTGGATTAGAAAGTGAGTTTTAAGGCGTTGATTAAAAACTGCAATGGAGTCGTCAGCTGATCTCACACTGAGGTGATGGTGATGATGATGATGATGATGATGATGATGCAATAAATATCTTTAACTTTAACATGTCAGTGTCTTTGAAACTTTGAAACTGTGTTTGTTCAAACTTCAAACTTTATTTATTTGTATAGCACCTTTACAGTGTTAAAAAGTGAGGTTCAGAGGGACGAGCTGCTGTTTGTTGTTTCCTTCTCACACATACAAAAAAAAAAAAAAAACAGAAGTAGTTGAGAAGTTAACCAGCAGGTAAACAAGAGTTTCTTTTCTTTCTGACACATGAATCTGTTTACTGGGCTCAATGTGGAGACGATACAAAACTAAAAGTTATTTAATCCACATATGTACGATGGAGAATTAGGGCCACATTGAGAAAAAACTAAACAAAACACAGACTTTGAGAATAAAGTCGTAAATTTACAAGAATAAAGTTGTACATTTCATATGAGAAAAAAGTCATAACATAATGTAAATTTACGATCTACAATTTTTTTGTCAATGTGGCCCTAGTACTCCGTCGTACATATGAACCTTTTTAGATGGTAATTCTTGGTGAAATGTTGTTGTATAATAATATAAGTGAGTATTGAAGTTTTAATGTACACATTAAATACACACATATCACTTCATAAAGCACATAAGAGGTGTTATTGTCCTTTAAAACCACTTTAACTTTTCCTTTCATGTACATACAACCGTATTACAGTGTGTGATTAACCATGAACTAAATGTCTATGTGCTGCTTCGACCTGTAAACAAAGAGTAAAAAGTATAAAAGGTCTATAAACTGTGATGATAAAGTGAGAAATTTTACTTATATACTTAAATAATCTGTGTTTATGTCTCTATAGGACATAATTCCACTTCTTCTAGTTTCTCATCTGTCCGCTCACATGTTCAACCTCAGGATCTGAACATTAAAGATTGTAGAAAACTCAAAATCCTCGTTTCCATTTCCCACAAGCAAAAACTGTCCTTATATACTGTATATAAACAGATCAGACTGATTGATCACTGATCAGACTGAGTGATGGCAGCTTCATTTACATGGACTTTACTGGAATGTTTTCCCGGTCGGGGGGAGTGGGGGGGTCGGGGTGTGGAGGTGGGGGTGGGAGAGTTCACACCCTGCAACACACAAATCATGTAATCCCTGATACTGGAAGACAAACACGGGAAGAGATGTAATCAGGACGGAGCTGGATCCTCTTATCTGGATCCATCTGAGGAGACTGATGGATATATGACACTGAGGGAGGTGTGAGAGGGTGTAGTGGCCTTTCTCCTCCTCTAACCCATAAAAACAAAGTCACTATACTGTGGCTGATACACGATATTGACGCGTGCATGGGTGCAATTGAACCAGTCCAAACGAAAGTTTCAATGTTACTCAAAATGGATTTATTTGTTCTTACCAAAAAATAACGTAAACTCCAGCACTGCACGTCACGGTAAAGGAAACGTGTGCTTCATCAGCCACACCTGTGGCTTGCTCACCCCAATCAAATAACCCCCCGTGACCCATGGTGCCTGACGTCACTTCCTGCGTGAGTGGAAGTTAAAGGGATAGTTCAACATTTAGTCAAATTGGCCCATTGCCATAATCCCTATAGTCATAGCAGTAGGTTTGTTACCTTTAATTGTCGGTGCAAGCTATTTTTAGAACGGCGGAGCAGAGCCGTGAGCTGCTCAGAGCTACGCTACGGAGGCTAATGGGATTTTCTTGGTTTCCCTCATCACACTCATCAAATACACAATCCAACAACTCCACAACGCTCTGGTGGACAAGTTGTGACCTGCACATTCACCACGCTGTGAGATAATAACACAACGTTACCACAGAGTTGTTTTAGAGGGAAATTCATGCAAAACCGCTGATGCACGATGCCTTCAGGGACAGTTTTTCAGCAAGCAGTCTCTGTATTTACCCTGTATTTACCTCGGGAACGGCTCCGTTTCGTAACGTTCCGTTATTATCTCATAGCGTAGTGAATGAGTTTGATGAGGGAAACCAAGAAATCCCATGAGCCTCCGTAGCGTAGCTCTGAGCAGCTCACGGCTCTGCTCTGCCGTTCTAAAAATAGCTTGCACCGACAATTAAAGGTAACAAACCTACTGCTATGACTATAGGGATTATGGCAATGGGACAATTTGCCAAAATGTTGAACTATCCCTTTAACCAAACCAACCAAAAATAAAACACAAAAAATAAACACCAAAATAAAAAGTATCATCATAATCTTTTCTTTTTCTTTTTACATTTTGACATAACATTTTCTTTTTCTTATGACAATATGACATAACATGTTACAACAGTAGGTAGTATACAACATATATTAATATCATATCAAGGTCAGTATCAAGTATTGATCTTTTATGATGTAAACTGTAAATACAAATGGTTTCGTCCCTAGGATATTGAAGTGGTTTTTAGTGAAATAGATGAAACAACTGTGACAAAAAGATGATGAATCACAATATGTGCGACACAGGAAATGTCAGACTGATCACAACAATATCAATAATATAATATTAATAATATCAGTGGTATGGTACGGTGAGTGAAGTGTGGTGGCGATGCTGTCGAGGCCTCCGACACCGACCTCCAGTGACCCCTAGGCCTCCCTCACCTTTGTCAGATCAGTTTAAACATGGATGTGAACACACACACACACTTACACACACACCCTTCGTCCTCCTCCTCCTCCTCCTCCTCCTCCTCCCCGCTGCTCTCTGTAACGCCGCCGCAGCCCGCCGTGAATCAAACACGCTGCCAATTCACCGGGGAGCCATCGCTGGGAATATATAGCAGCTCCTGGGTTACTTTCTATTGTAATAGATGCATTGTGCTGCTGGAGAATATCCCAGCTGCATTCAGGCAGAATGAACAAAAAGAAGGAGAAGAGGAGGAAGAGGAGGAGGAGGGAAGCTGAAGAAAGAAAGAAAGAAAGAAAGAGTGTGGTGCAGATTCAGAGGAAAAGTAGCATAATTAGAAAGAGATGGGATCGGCTCCAGATGTGAAATCTAATTTCTATATAATGTCATTTAAATCCTGTGATCCAGGAATTGTATTTGAACTCGGATTATCGGAATCATCAGCCCGTGAATGCATGAGATCCCTGCCACTCTGTGTGTGTCTGTCTGTGTGTGTGTGTTGTCTGAGACGAGGTGTGTGTGTCTGTGTGTGTTCAAGTTCACAAGTTTTTTTTTCCTGGCTGATTATAGCGCCGCTAAGAGAAGATGAAACCCAGGAGAAGTGGAATAAGAAGACGAGAGCAGGAGGAAAAACAAAAACAGAAACAGGAATCTGCAGAGAAGAAGGAGCCTGAACTCGTTTAACTTTCTATTTTTTTTTTAATTATTATTATTTTTTTTTTTACCGTTGGCTGGTAATCAGAGGTTCAGAGGAATGAGAAATGATTTTTTTTTCACAATCCTTTTTCCTTCCTTCCTTCCTTCCTTCCTTCCTTCCTTCCTTCCTTCCTTCCCTTCGTCCTTACCTCTTCTTCCTTCCCTTTTCCCTTTTTCTTCCTTCCTTGAACAAATCTGTTCCCTCCCTCCATCTTTCTTTCCTTCCTTTTCCCCTTCCTTCTTTCCACAATCCTTTTTTCCCTCCCTTCCTTCTTTCCTTCCCTTCATCCTTACTTCTTCCTTCCTTTATGACCCAATCTATTCCCTTCCTCCATCCTTCTTTCTTTCCTACCTTTCTCCCTTCCTTCTTTCCACAATCCTTTTTCCCTTCCTTCTTTCCTTCCTTCGTTCTCTTTGTCCTTACCTCTTCGTCCTTACTTCTTCCTTCCTTTTTGACCCAATGGACCCAATCTGTTGATTATAGCGCCGAAACCCAGTAGAAGTGGAATAAGAAGACGAGAGCAGGAGGAAAAACAAAAACAGGAATCGAGCCTGAACTCATTTAAGTTTCTATTTTTTATTTTTTAGCGTTGGCTGGTAATCAGCGCCGGTTCAGAGGAATGAGAAATGATTTTTTCATTGTTCTAGCCAGCGAGCGCAACACTCAGTGAAGTTGCATCGGGAAACAAGTGTGTGTTTTAATGGTTAATGATGTAGCGTCAATAAAACCCATGCTGCACGCTGACCCAGTGTCTGTGTGTGTGTGTTGGTCTGCCGAGGATAATAAAGTTTGTTTTAGGCTCTTTGGGGAGAAGCAGAGACTCAGGGAGGAAGAGTTATGAGGAGGAGGAAGCTGCATCTTTCATTCAGATGAAACAAAGACGCACAACACGACTTTATTAATCCCCTCAGAGCGACGACAACCTCCACTCCAGGGTGATGAACGCACAACCAGGAGCAGCAGCAGCCGTGTGCACTTCACTGACTGTAGGAGAGCAGAGGACCGGGTCCGGGTGCAGCAGGTGTGATGCCAACTCTCTTCACCTCTGGTCCTGGTCCGTTGTATCCATGGATACACAAGTGTTGTGTTGTGTTCTGTGAGTTCTTGTGAGTCCTTCCTTCCTTCCTTCCTTCCTTCCTTCCTTCCTTCCCTTCGTCCTTACCTCTTCTTCCTTCCTCTTTTGATCCAATTGACCTGATCTGTTCCCTATCCCTCCATCTTTCTTTCCTTTCCTTTCCTTTCCTTTCCCTTCCTTCTTTCGCATCTTCCTTCCTTGAACAAATCTATTCCCTTCCTCCATCTTTCTTTCCTTCCTTTTTCCCTTCCTTCTTTCCACAATCCTTTTCCCTTCCTTCCTTCCTTCCTTCCTTCCTTCCTTCCTTCCTTCTCTTCATCCTTACTTCTTCCTCCCTTTCTTGAACAAATCTGTTTCCTCCCTCCTTCTATCTTTCCTTCCTTTTTCCCCTTCCTTCTTTCCTCCCATCTTTCCCTTTGTCCTTCCTCACACAGGATTCAAAACAACAACAACAAATCCACATCCTCTCTCCTTATTCTCATTCTCACCTCTCAGATTTCCAAGCAGCACTCGAACGCCTCACAATCACAAACTTTTTAAATTGTGTCGCTAATGAGAATAAAATAATAAAATCCAGATGCTGGATTATTAATCTGTGTGGCCCGGACTGGCTCCATGGCTCTCTGTGGTCTGTTCTGGTTTAGTCTGGTTTGGTTTGGTTTGGTTTCAGCCAGGATCAGATTCCCACTGTGTGACGACGACGCTCTGCTGCGCATAACAATGGATTATTGATCACATTGATCAGATTGTCAACAGTGATCTTGTCAGTCAGATGACACAGATCGTCACTCTGTTCATCTCTTTCTGCTGCTGCTGCTATAATGTTGGTTTATAAGGAAGCCTAGTGCATTCACCTGAATAATAATTTTAAAAATACAGTTTTCCCGACTAATTTTTTTCTGCTTTTCGGGAAAAAAAATTCTGACTTAGCTTTGACATTTCAAATTTCCCGTGAGAAGCTCCCACCTGCAAGTAACGTAAGGACTGATTTCAAAATAAAGGTGCCACATCAAACTGCTCTGATATTTTCTGGTGTTCTGTAATAACAAGTAGTTTCCTTTCAATATAAATCTTAATTTACTTGGAGCACAGTGAAAATAAGACTGTATTTTTTGTGGAGCATGGATGTATGTTAAAGCAGAAATAAGCGGAATATTTGTGTTAAAGCAGAAGTAAGTGATATATTTGTGTTAATATAAGTCTTAAATAGTTATATCTTCCGACAGCAATCACTTACATAGAGTGTTTGGACTGAAACACGGGTCTCTCAGTCACTCTGCTCTGCTCTGAGTCGAGGAGAAAACATTTATCGTATCCTACAGTTTTTATCCAATGAGGAGAGAGAACGGCATGCAGGGCTGTGTGTGCAGCCAAGGGACGCCGTGAATGTGGTGACGTAGGGACGAGGACTGTTATGGTGCGTTCAAGGAAACTCGTAACTCGTGTTTTTCCGACCTGTGAAGTCATACCAGTTCGATCTGGTACGAGTTCACCGGTCGGAAGTTACGAGTGGCCGTTATAGTGACTTTCACCGATAAAACAGGTCGGAAAAACACGAGTGGGTTGCCTGGAACGCTACAAAGTCGTAAGTTGTGACTTGAAGCTGTAATTTACGGTTTCAAAAGCCTGCCTGGAACGCAGCATTAGCCGAAACGACCGGATCACTCACTTCTGCTTTAATATAAGTCTTAAATAGTTATATCTTCCGACAACAATCACTTACATAGAGTGTTTGGTCTGAAACACGGGTCTGTCAGTCACTCTGCTCTGCTGTAAGCCCAGGAGAAAACTTCTTGTATACTTCCTTGCATCTTACAACCTTTATCCAATGAGGAGAGAGAACGGCATGAAGGGCTGTGTGTGCAGCCAAGGGATGCGCCTGAATGTGGTGACGTAGGGACGAGGACCAATAGATCCATGAGGAGGACGGGAGCTGCTAACTCCATCGGCCGACAAGAAGCCAGCCAAAACGTCAGAATCGCTTACTTCTGCTTTAAGCAATGTAAAGGAAAGTGCGTTTACTCATTGTGTTATGAGTAGTACTTTTATTTTGAAGGATGTTTGTTTATTTCAAATTGTTTTTTATTGAGTTTTCAAAAGTGTGAGAACAAACAAAACAAAACAAAACAGTTTAAACTGACAGAGAGCTATTAGACATAATTGCATGAATACCATACATGGACCCCATCTCTAGTGTGCATCGTTTATAATATACATACATACTACATAAACAGTTTTTCTTTCGCTTCAGTTTGTTACATTTTCAATAGTCCACCCATGTACAGATACATGCCAAAAAAAGAAAAAAGAAAATCAACAAGAGAAAAGACAGGAAGAGAAGAGAAAAAGTGGGGGGGGGGGGGGGGGGGGGTAGAGAGCTACTGATCTAAGGTGGTTGCATCAAATTCACTTGTAAAGTATTCTAAAAAATCGCACCAAGTTTTTTTGAACCTTTTTACAGAGCCCTGAATTGTGCATCTGATTTTTTCTAGCTTAAGAAACGCCATCACCTCACGGACCCAACGTGAATGGGATGGAGGTGTGGTTGATTTCCAACCAAAAAGGATAAGTCGGCGGGCTAGTAATGTTGAGAATGCTATCAAGTCTGAATGATGTTTTGATAGCCCGCTGTTGCTAGGGGTAACCCCGAATACTGAGATAACTGGATCTGGCTCAATTCTTTTTTTACAAATATAAGAGAATGTATTGAAAATCTCTGACCAGAATGTGTGTAGTTTTGAGCATGTCCAAAACATGTGTCCCAGAGTGGCAGGGGCCTGATGGCATCTAATGCAGTTTGGATCTGAGCCGGGGTATATCTGGGCCAGTCTGACTCTACAGAGGTGTAGGCGGTTGAGTATCTTAAATTGAACCAATCCGTGCCTAACACAAATCGAGGATGTATGTACTCTTTTGATAGCTCTTTGCCAGGTTTCCTCAGAAATCTCCATGCTCAAGTCTTCACCCCACCGCTCTTTCAAATGGTGAAGAGAGTTACCTTCCATGTCTTGTAAAATACTGTACAACTGAGATATACAGCCTGGTATGTGGGGCTTAAGCTTCAGACATTCATCAAGTGGGCAGGCTGGAGGTTTGTGCGGGAATGATGAAAAATATGTACGAGTGAAATTGCGTATTTGAAGGTACCTGAAGAAATGGGACTTAGGTAGGTTGTACTCTTTAACAAACTGGTCAAAAGAGCCAAACAGTCCGTTAATGAATAGGTCTCCTACACAATGAAGTCCCTTCCCAAACCATGTCTGAAAAGCTGCATCTAACAAAGAGGGTCTAAAAAGGGGATTGGCGAGAAAAGGCATTGACACCAAAGCTTGCGTAAGGCCAAAGTGTTTACGAAATTGGGTCCATATACGTAGAGTGCCTCTCACAATTGGGTTGTTTGTATGAGCCCCCACTGCTAATGGTAATGGGCCACACAACATAGATGCTAAGGAGACTGGTAAACATGCTTGTTGTTCCATGAGAGACCAGTTTGGACCTTCCCCTTTCACAAAAGTATTGTACCAGACAGTCACTTTATGAATATTGGCTGCCCAATAATAATATAAAAAGTTTGGCAGCGCTAGACCACCATTTGTTTTGCGTTTCTCCAGTACAGATTTGCGTACACGTGGTATAGTCTTATTCCAAATGAATGTGCTAATATATTTATCTAATTCTTTAAAATATGATTTCGGCAAGAAAATGGGGACTGTCTGGAATAAGTATAGAAATTTTGGTAGAATAACCATCTTAACTGAGTTAATGCGACCAGCCAGAGATAATGGAAGCGTTGACCAGCGGTTGGTATCCTTCCTAGCTTGATCTATAAGTGGTCTAAAGTTAAGTTTAAGAAGGTCTTTATAATGGCGTGTTACCTTGACTCCTAAATATGTTAGGGGGCCAGTTGTGACTCTAAAGTCGCATGAATCAAAGGACATCGTCAATGCTTTACTATTAATGGGGAATAATACACTCTTTGTTAAATTGATTTTGTAACCTGAGGCCAAACTAAATTGTGAGATTGTGTCCAGGCACTTTGGAATAGAATTTTCAGGGTCTGATATAAATAGCAAAAGGTCGTCCGCATACAACGAGACTTTATGGACTTGCCCCCCCCTGTTAATTCCCAATATTTCATTGTTTTGTCGCAAAGCTATAGCCAATGGCTCAATGGCAAGATTAAAAAGAAGAGGGGACAGCGGACAGCCTTGCCTCGTTCCCCTATGGAGGATGAAATACTCAGAATCAATATTATTGGTCCTAACTGATGCCTGTGGCATAGAGTACAGTGTTTGAATCCAAGAAGTAAAAGTCGGGCCAAATCCAAATTTGTTTAATGATTTAAAAAGGTGTCCATATTCGATTCGATCAAAAGCTTTGTGCGCGTCCAATGAAATTACTATCTCTGGAAGTTGGGTCGAATGTTCAGAGTATAATATATTAAAGAGGCGGCGCAGGTTATGATATAACTGCCTGCCCTTTATGAAACCCGTTTGGTCAGGGTGCACAATAGTTGGTAAAACGGATTCTAATCGTAGGGCAAGGATTTTTGTAAGTATTTTGTAATCACATGTAAGTAGGCTGATTGGTCGGTATGATTCGCACTTGGTTGGGTCTTTATCTTTTTTTGGGAGAACAGAAATTGAAGCCTTGGTCATAGATGTAGGGAGCTTTTTTTGTTTAAGCGATTCTGTGTAAACAGAGCGTAGGAGTGGTGTCAATTTACTGGCAAAAGTCTTATAAAATTCAATGGGGTAACCATCTGGGCCTGGTGCTTTTCTATTTTTCATTAATTTAATTGCTTGGCCAATTTCAACATCAGATATTGGCTCTTCTAGGCTGGACTTATCTTCGTCACTTAGGGTGGGCAAGTTCAGATTTTCTACAAAATTGTTTGCATGACAACTATCCGACTTATATAGGGAAGAGTAAAAAATTTTAAACTGATCATTAATATCTTTCGGGTCTGATTTGATGGTGCCATCAGTGGCTTGTATTTCTGTGATATAATTGACAGCCGAGAATTGGCGTAACTGATGAGAAAGCAGTCTACTTGCACGTTCTCCATGTTCGTAGTGGCTCTGTCTTGATTTTAAAAATTTCTCTTCAGCCTGTTTAGAGGCAAGAAGATCGAACTCTGTCTGCAGTGCAATCCTTTTCTTGCGGAGGTCTGTCGATGGAGAGTCAGAGAGTTGCTGATCAACGTCATGAATAAGCGTGGTTAATTCTGTGAAGCGTTTCGACCTGCTTTTGTTCAGTCGAGATGTGTATTCTATTATGTGACCCCTCAAGTATACTTTTAGTGTTTCCCATAAGGTAAATATATTGGTATCTGGCAGCCGGTTAGTTTCAAGGAAAAAGTCAATCTGAGCCGAAATGAAGTCCACAAAGTCCTTTTCTGCTAAAAGTGTAGGATTGAGACGCCAGTTGCGCCTTGTGGCTACATTGTTCTGGAGCCAAAGCTCCATGATGACTGGTGAGTGGTCAGAGATGACTATACTATCATATCTACACAACTTAACAAGTGGAAGCATTTTTTTGTCTATAAGGAAAAAATCAATCCTTGAATACGTCTGATGTGGAGTAGAAAAAAAGGAAAACTCCTTCAGTGTTGGATTTTTAAATCTCCAAAGATCTACCACACCACTGGATTGGCAAAACGTCTTAATAATATGAGCAGATTTGGAGAGAGGGCCTGCTGGGATTTTAGAGCGGTCAAGAGACGGTTGCAGGACAGTATTGAAATCTCCTCCTAATATCAAGTGGTGTGTGCCTGACTCTGGGATGCAGCTAAACAGTTGCTTATAGAAATCAGGGCTGTCCCAATTAGGGGCATAGATATTGACTAAAACCACTGGAAAATTATACAACCTGCCCTGAACAATAACAAAGCGCCCATTTATATCAGCCACTACTTTTGAAGATACAAACTGCACATTTTTCCCTATCAAGATAGCTGTTCCTCGAGACTTGGAGTTAAATTTGGAATGAAAGACTTGTGATATACAACCTCTTTGTAATCTGGGAATATCTGACGTACGTAGATGTGTTTCCTGTAGGAATATTACCTCTGCCTTAAGTTTCATCAGGTGGGAAAATACTTTGCTTCGCTTTACGGGGTGATTGAGTCCCCTCACATTCCAGCTTACAAATTTTGTTGATGTTCTACTCAACCCATCTAGGGAGGCCATGGGAAAAGGGGACTGACTGATGTCCGGAAAGATTCACCCGACAATAGATCCACATCTCTAACCCTGGGGAGAAGGGGGGGTGGGAGAAAGAGAGAAAGACAAAGAGCACAGCGAGAGAAAAAAAGAAAAAAAAAAAAAAAAAAAAAAAAATAACACAAAACACATAAAGAACCCCTAATGTAACATGTAACCCCAAATGCTGGCCTCTCCCCAACTGAGAGGCTGCACCCTCCCTCCCTCCTAAGCCATTATGAAGAAACCTGTTCAACATCTTACCTATCGGGGCTGAGGCCCCATAAGAACCTTATGTACCAACAATTTAGCTTAACAGCTGTAACATTTCAAGTCAAGGAGACCTGTTCAGTGTGTGCGCATTAGTGTGTGTGCGCATTAGTGTCTGTCTTCGTATCAACGAATATGTGTGTGTGTATGTGCGTGCCCATATGTCAGTGAAGTCGATGATGTATGAATGTGCTTGAGTCTGTGCAACTGAGATAAAATAAAAATGTGCATAGATATTACAGTATCAAAGCTCACAAACTAGCCACTTATTAGCAGGTTGACCCCATGTCATATTACTCCGTAAAACAATATTGTAAAGAATATTATCCATCCCTGGTGATCCCAAACAATCATTAATCAAGAAAACAATATCAGCAACAGTATTTATGAACCAATTCAGTGTCGCTGTTATCAGCCTTGGCATTCACAAGGGGTAAAGCTAACTTTGCTGTATGACAATATACCAGATGGTGTCAATTAAGTGGAATTTAAACAAACAAACAAAAAAAAAAAAAAAACAGCGACCCTGTTTACTGAAAAAGTTAAATGTCTCTACTATTAGCATCAGGGGCTTATATGTGAAGAAATAAAACATGTCACTGTTTGTGCATTACCATCCACAACTTCACAAATTAGGTAGGCATTACTTAACAACCAGACCTTCACTTACTGTCCAGTTAGAACAAAACTGTAAAGGAAATCATCTTGTTAAATAGTTTGATGGCAGAAGAGGAATCGAAAACTACAACAATGTTTCCTAAATACTTTCAATGTCTTTCCTGTCAGCCATACCTGCGTTTTTACCTCAGATCGCCATGGCAATCTCAGCATAGAGTGACGGAAGTGTCTGATTTATGAGAGTTCTTTTACAAACTCTTCAGCTTTGTCTGGATCCGTGAAGCTTCTCTGCATCCCATCCCGCGTTGTAATCCTCAGTTTGGCTGGGTACCACATCCCGTATTTTACGCCCTCACAACGTTGCAGAAGTTGTCTCACCTGCTTGAATGCAGCCCGCTGCCGTGCCACTGACTGTGTGTAATCAGGAAAAATCCGAATCCTGTCGCCGTGTTCGGAGATGAGGTTTTGTGCCGCAAGTGCTTTACGCAGGATCGCTTCTTTCTCCTGGTAATAGTGGCACTTGATAACGAAGGCTCTTGGTTGCTGCCCTTCATCCGGAGCTTGTTGTAGGGTGCGGTGTGCTCTGTCTAGGACGGGCGGTTTATCCAGCTTCAGTGCTTTCTGTAGTATTCCAGCGACAAACGTAGTTGGGCGGGTGCCCTCTTCACGTCTTTCTTTGATGCCGAAAATGCGTAAATTGCATCTCCGTGATCTTGCCTCCAAGTCCTCGGTTTTTGCCGTGAGGCTCACCACTTCTTTCCTCAGCTGGGACACGTGTTGCTCCAGTTCAGTAATGGTGTCAGAGTGACTGTTGGCCGCAGCTTCCAAGCTAGCGGTGCGTTGCTCCAGAGCGTTAGCCCTAGCGTTAGCACGCTCAATGGCCGTTTTCATTTCGTCTTTAACGATGCTTATCTGCTTGCATATCTCGGCGTTCTGGGTCTCCGCTTTTTCGTCTATTTTTGCAAGCAGTTCGGCCTTCAAAGACGTAATAGCGTCGAGTATAGCTGATTGACCCGGCTCCGTGCCCTCTCCATGCTCTGGGGCCTTAGCACCGCTCCTCAGGTCCGGCATCTTGTTTCGTCGAAAAGTCGTAACAAAATTGAATAAAAACTCACGTTTTCACCGTCTTTCGACCTACACTCTGCTTATACGACACTCAAACTGTCATACATATGTGTGGGTTAGGCTCCTTGACATAAATAAAGGTTAATATGGGGGAGCTCAGAGACGCGCGTCTACATCTCTCCGAGGCTCAACCGGAAGTCCTTGAAGGATGTTTGTTATATGCTCCCTGATATGATGTGTGTAGCTTGCCCCGGGAAAGGTTTGTTTATGCAGTCTGGAAAATAAAGCAATGGTGGAACCTGTACCAATTTTCTAGAAAAAAGTGGTAAAATAAAAAAAAATTCTCAATTTTTTTTTTAAAGTTCAAGAATTCTTTAAAAAAGTGGTAAAATTTAAAATAAGACAAAAAAAACTGTTACATTTTTTTCTAGAAGAAAGTGGTAAAATTTCTAAAAAAAAAAAAAAAAAATTCTCATTAAAAAAAAAGTTCAAAAATTCTAAAAAATACAAACAAAAAAGAAAAGTGACACAATTTCAAGAAAAATCTCATGGATCTAAGATGTAATAGATCCGTGATGAAGTGGAGGCTCGACCGCAGCAGTTAAACGTTAGCCTACTTGCAGGTGGGAGCTACTCACGGGATTTTGAAATCTTGTTAAATCAGAAAAAATTACCCCGAAAAAATTAGTCAGAAAAACAAAATAATTACCCCGAAAAACAAACCAAAAAGTAAATTACTCAAGTGAATGCAATTCGCTTATAGTTTTATAAAAAAACGACGGACTCTAAACGCCTCACTTCCTGCAGGCTTTTCACAATAAGATGTTTCCTGTCTGCTCTCGGTCGTCTCTCTTTCTAATCTAAACAGTGACAGGAGCAAAAACACAATATGGAAGAAGAATAAAAGCAGAACCAGATGAGTTGGAGGCTCCAGAAGAACTTGTTTACATGCTGCATAGAAGATTTGTACTGAGACACAAACCTCCAGCACAGCAGCATCGTTCCTGGTGTGTGTGTGTGTGTGTGTGTGTCTGTGCAGAGAGCGCGAGCGGCTGGTCCCGCGGCGTGGAGCTGACAATGAAGCAGAGGAAGCCCTCGGCGGAGCCTACAGGTGTGCTGCATTGTCTTTCCTGTGTGACAGGCCTGAAAGGAGAACACGCTCCTCACTGTGGCGAGCCTGATTGTAGTGGCGTTATCGACCGACTCCCCCGTGTAACTCACCAGATACAGAGCGGCAGAGACAGACGCAGGTGGAGGAGGAGAAGGAGAAGAAGAAAGAAGAAGAAACTCTGAATCTTTTATCTGCAGCGAGCAGCCGACGGCGGGGCGAGAGTTCTCCTCTCCCTCAAGCCCAAACACTGAGCGCTGGCAGGGATCTACTCCTTTCTCCCCCCGGCGTTGTCCACAGAACACGCTTCAAACTCACTGAGTCGTTGTTGTTCATGTTGTTGATGTGGAGAGAAGAACATCAAGTCCATTTTAAGACCGGCGGCTTCAAAGCAGATCCACGTCGAGACAGAGACCAGAACCAATCGAGATCACAACAGACCGGAGCAGATTAAAGCAGCGACGCGTCTGTGATGATGAAAACAACACGAGGAAATAAAACCATCTGAAAAGAGACGACGAGGAGTAAAAGAAGAGAAGAACAGACATCTGAGGGGAGGAGGAGGAGGTCTGAGCCGGACTCACAGCACCAGGTCCACATCTGTCCACATCCGTCGCTGAGCGTGCTGCGTTCAGGAACACACCGTACACACCAAGTATGGTCGTCACAAGTCCTGTCGGCGCCTCGGCTCAGAGCTGAGTCTCAGTCCCTACAGGACTTTGCCTGTCGGCCTAAAATGCCGATTTCATGGCCACATTTTAAAAAAAAATTGCGGTGCATGTTGCGATGTTTTAAAGCCTTTGGAAACCTGACTATATATAGTAAAAATGTTTATATTATATCAAAGTCAAGTGCCTCATCCACAAAAGTCTGAGTGACAATAACTATTCATAACTATTAGAAAACCTTGTTTAAAAACAGCTCATTTTGCTATTGAGGCACTATTGATAGCTTTCAGTGACGTCACTTCCCAGGGACCTGGCGGTCAAAAGCAACATTCCAAAATGGCAGCGCAACGGACTTTCTATGGACAAACAACCGAGTAATGACTTAAATCATCTGCCAGCGGCCGAGAAATAAAGATATAAAAACAACTTTGAAGTTTTGGGCACTTGTGACCCATATTCAACACCAGCTGCTGTATACGAGCTGTTTAAAATGACCAGTTCCCTGCCGAAGCTCCAGTTGGGCGATGTTTACATTTACCTGGTGGAGAATCCATCATCCTCCACCGCTTGCTACCAATATTTCCGGTGTTATGGCTCAACTGGTTTCTGATTAAAAGCCCCATTTTGTAGTTTTTTTTTTATCTTAAAATAATGTTTCTGAACTCATTGAAGTGGTAGAAATGTACCTGTAACTTCCCTGTGTGGGAACACCGTCCTGGTACCGCAGCTCCGCTGAGCTCCACAGTCTGAGCTCCAGCCCACTGAGCCCAGGCTCCCTGCTCCTCTCACCCACAAACCAGAGCCCTTAGCTGGGCTGCACGGTGACCAGCTGCCCCCCCTCCCCCCGGAGCTTTGCTACGCACCGCTACCGACGGCAACGATGACGGCGGTCCGATAGCAGCAGGACCGGCGGCGGCGATGGTAACCCGGCGGGACCGCCCGCCACCGGACACCCGCCCGCGGCGGCAGCGACACGGTAACGGGAGTCGGGACCGACCGCGGCGCGGCGAGGACGATGACCGGTATTGTTTAGCGTATTTTCAGAGTTTTTTCCATTAGTTCGTAACTTTAACATGACAGGCTTTGTCATAGTGTGCAGTGTTGTGTAGAGTGTCGTGTGGCGCTGACTGACTGTAGATTGGAGGAACAGGTTCACTCACAGAAGCATATTGGCTGCAGTAACATGTGAACTGCGGCTTGATTTGTGAATTTGTGACAAATCTGTGGACGGAAGTGCAGCACAGCTGTTGTTCGGTACGGTAACCAGTTAAATCAGACACCAGCTGGGCCATAACACCGGTATTTTTGAAGCAGCAGGGAGCAGTGTGTGTTTTTCTGCCTTGTCCTAAGCCGCGGACAGCGGGGAAGTGGATTGTTTTGACCGCCAGGGGGGCGTTCCATACGGGCCGTGACGTCACATGAAAGCTATCAATTGAGGCCACTGGTCAGGACAGTGTGGGCGTGGCAGATAACGCTATGATTGACAGCTCCATTGTCATAGCAACACGTCAATGGCGACCGTTAAAAAAAAAAAAAAAGTCCTCACCAGAGGACGTGCATCGATTGATTGATGCTATTTAGCAGCTAACTAGTCTACCAGCTTCGTTTTGGAGCATCATAACCGTCTTTGGTCGTAGTCTCACAGAAAAAAAAGAAGCTTTTAACCGTCACTCATGTCTGTGTGAGCGCCAGGAGGGGCTGACTGACACACACACACAGACAAGGCAAGTCGCACTGGAAAGCTAATAAATGCTAAAAGCTAATCGCCAATTTACACACACCCTCCCTCCCTGTTTGGTCCTGTTATTCCAGCAATTTCCCACTTGTTAAGAAAGGCACAGGAGAATTACAGCGAGTTGAAGGATGTTTTATTTAGAATTCAAATGTCTCTTTAAAAATGGTGGTAAAACAACTGTTTTAAAACAAAACAGTCCAGTCTTTTGTAACAAAAAAGGGAGAAGTCCAGGGCGGTGGAACTCGCGGAAAGCACCAATGATTGGTCCAATTTGCGGAAAAGTTGCGGTGATTGGACAAAATTGCAAGATCGCAGAAACACTCACAGGGGTTGGTTGGATTTGCGTTAATTGTTGCGATCGCGACATCGTGAATTCCTGGAGGGACTGGATTCTGATCTTCACAAACCAGAGGACTAGTTCTCACCCAGGAAGACCAGAACCAAGAATCGGCTCCGTCAGAGGAAGACCGGTTCTTTACTGGGCCAGAACCAAGAACCGGCTCTGTCAGAGGTCCCAGGTTTCATCATGACCGACGACAACTGAAACACTGTGACCTCCATTTGTAGTTGAGTCCAGTTTGAGCCTCAGAGAAATAAAAGAAGCATAAACATACATGAGAACCAGAAGAACCATCGATGATTGAACAGAGAATATCAATGAAGAGGTTAATTGAAGGAGTTGGGGTAGATTTCATATCCACAGACATCGTGTACAGACAGACAGTCGTCATATTTCCATCCAGATGTATAAAAAATTTTGAGCGAATTTTGCGAAAATGCGCAAAAAGAAAATGCGAATTGATGCCCGTTTCCATTCGTTATTGATTTGCGATTACTGGGAGAAGACCTGCGGGTAAGTTCATTAGCGATCGTTTTCTCCCCCAGGATGACGACGCAGGTTGACCAGCCGAGCAGCTCAGCAGACCGGCTGCTACCTCTGATGACCAGTCGCTGGTGGAGCTTCACTTCTCACAAAAACACTGTAGCAAACTTCTAAACAGCCGTCATTTGGATAAACTGACCGTATATTTGGGATCCAAACAGTTACTTTCTCACATAAAAAAATATGAATTAAGTGATGTAATAACAACAGCGCTACAGCGGGAAATAAAACAGCTTTTTGCCTATTTTACAGCTACTGCTGCATTCTGGGAAACTTGTAGAGCTAATGTATCCACCTTTTTCCGAACGTCAAAAATGTAAGCCTATTTTGCCGGTTTTTCTCTTCCGGTGGAATTTTATGTTTACGTTTCCATGGTTTCGGTAGTCGTGGTAAATGCATGGATTTCTTTTTTTTTTTAAATGAAAATCTGTAAAACGCATGGATCATCACACCAGCTTTTAACAATTGATATCACACAAATTGACATCCGTGTTAAAAGCCAGCGTTAATAGATCCATGCTTTTACTGCAACTATGACAACGACTGAAAACCATGGAAACCTAAACGTACAATTCCACCAAACCGATAGATGACGTTCGGAAACTTGTGGATACTTCAGTGTGAACGGCGACAGTCATTGTTTATTTGCAAAACCTGTTTCCATAGCAAAAATACGCATTTTCCTTTCATGGATACGCTGACTCATCCACCCCCTCCAAGTGTAAAAACTTTTTTTGTGATTTTTCTGCCTTTTTCGGAATTTCTGGCGTTTCCATCCAAGTTTTTTTTTTGAAAATGCGAATAAGAATAGGTGGATGGAAACGCTACTAATGTCGTCCACTGTTGTTGTTCCTGAACTCACCAGTTTGACCCGGTGTCGGCTCGGCCTCGGTCTGAGCCTCAGAGTGACGGTGGATCCATGTGGAGCTGATCTGAGCTCAGTGCAGGTGGAGGTGAAATGCCTCACATTCAACTTACCCTCACCTCCTCCTCCTCCACCTTCCACCCTCACCTCCTCCTCCTCCTCTGCCTTATCCCCTCTCTTCCTTTCTCTCTCTCTCCCTGCCTTTCTTTCATTCTGTCTGTCTCATTCCATCTCTCCACTCTCTCCACCTCCATCTCATCATTGTGCCTGGCGCTCCAGCCCTCCAAAGAAAAAAAAAAGAAAAAAAGGAAAAAGAAAATAGGAAAACGGTAAATCCTGCAGCCTCTTATGGCATTCATGTTTACCAACCCATAATGCCGCTCTCAGATTTGTTCAGCTCCCCAAGATCGCTCCTTGTGTGCATGTATCCCTCCACCACCACCACCCTCCACCTTTCCCTTATCGCCCAACAAAGGAGGCGGATGCTGTATTTTTCAAGCTGCCCCCCCCCCCCCCCCCCCCCCCGCTGCCTCCATCCCTGATTGTTATAGTGGTAAGTACGCGGAAGCATCTCGCCGCTTCCTGCCGCTAAACCTGCAGACTAATAGGAGAGTCAGACCTGTCAATGCTGCATCCACACAACCACTAACTCAAGATTAGACAGCGCTCTGAGCTGGGGGGGGGGGGGTTGGGGATTTCAACAACACACCTTCTTTTACCTCCATGGGGGGCGGCGGCGGGGGTTTAGGTGAGGGTGATGGCGGAGGAGAAGAGACGACACAAAAAGAAATATAATCTGCATCTATTCATCGTTAAAGAAGAGCAGCGTGGAAAAGTTACGGATGTCACCGCCGGGGTTTCTGCATTGATACCTCACCAGTGTCAGATGGATAATTGAAGTCTGGCGGTTTTTCAAAAGGGGGGGGTAGGGGTGGGGGTGGGGGAGAGAAGTTCTAATACCCAGGTGAAATGAAAGGCTGTGTGTTGTCTCCAGCCAGAGCTTCAGGTCTCTGTAGGAGCAGAACAGAGACGACGCTGCTGCTTTGCATTTCTCTGTGAGTTTCACTCTTTTACAGAAACGCCGTCGAGTGACAAGAGCAAAGAGAAAGGAGCAAACAGTGTGTGAACAGTGTGTGTGTGTGTGTGTGTGTGTGTGTGTGTGTTTCGTCGCTCACCTGCTCCCTGAACTCACCATCATCACCTCACCGGAACTCTTTAAACCAGAGAAGCTGCAGGATGTTCGTCCGCTCTGTGAAGACTGAAGGTCTGGACCATCAGAGATTTCCTTGATGAGGAAATAAAAGGAAGATGAAGACGGTGGATGTTGTGTTTGTTGCTTGTTCACTAGTGAGCAGCAGCAGCAGCAGCAGTGTGTGTGTGTCTGTGGTGTGGACCAGACTCCACACAGCAGGTCTGCATTCGTTTGAGCTTTCATGATCTTCATGGTCAATTTCCTACAATTCCCACAGAGCTGTGTTAATGTGTGTTTACTCCAGCTTCCTGGGTAGACCTTAGTAGTTGACTGTCCAGCTCGGGACTGTTTCCATCAACAACGACAAAAATGTGAAGAAAACATGGAGTTAGGAGGAAAAAAAAAGATTTTGGATTGGAAAAAAAAGCATCAATATGAATATAACTGTTTTTTTTCACGTCCAAAATCATTTTTTTCCTCCTAAATCCACGTTTTCCTTGCGTTTTTGTCTTTGTTGATATGGAAACAGTTCCGAGCTCGACAGTCAGCTAGTAAGGTCTCTCACATACATAGTTATACACACTCAGTGTTGTGTGGTGAGGAACTGGTGGATGCTACAAAGCATGTGTAGTGATATTTTGAGCATTATATAGAGGCCACAGTCGTGGTTAGAAGAACTGCCCCCATTACTTCACTGTTTAACTGCAGTGTAGCGCAGCTAGCAGGAGGAGAGCTAGGTCCTGGCTGCACAGATTATTCTTGGATTTTTTCCTCTTGTCGCACTCTGGGACCTAGAGCTGTAGGGCGTTACTTAGAAAATGACCGGAATTCTCCTTTAAAGACAAACTATGCTCCATTTTCTACCTTTTACTACCATAAATTCTCAACCAGACTTCAGCCAGACCAGGTCTTCTGTACTGGACCGGGTCTGGCTCCATGTCTGATTCAACTCAAACTCTGAGCTTGTTATTTGATGTGA